>NC_069659.1:292099775-292402875 GCF_027244095.1 Hemicordylus capensis
TGAAAAATGCTTGGGCTGTTCCCATATGATGATTTTACTTTCCTTCTCCATGAGAAGGGCAGGTGTGCATTCACATATTGTCCAGATTTACATCAAAGTCCCTGTGAGCTATTGGGGGAGCACTCCTGAGGTTTTGGGGGAGCACTCCTGAGGTATTGGGGGAGCACTCTGAGGTTTTCATTGTGCATTGGAGCTTTGCCTGATTTATGTCTGGGGTAAAAAATTCCACTTTTTGTGTCATTTTGTGTCATTTGGGGGGGCAAATTCAGAATATCCGATATGTCTCGTAACTTGCAGGACTTCACTTCTCTTAATTCCATGGTAAATCCTGCTGTCTGGGAAAGGCCCTGGGTTTAGAACTTATTGTGCTAGAGAGAAAAGATAAGGCCTGAACACCTTAGACAGAAGAGGGAGAATTAAAAGAATGAATGTTTTTGTGCGTTGTTGTTGTTTTTGTTTGTAAACATAATAAGATTATTTTAAAATTAGTTCCATTGATTTTAAATGGGGTTAAATTGGCAACCTAGATAGAGGACAGTTGTCTAGAGGGCAGGCTTTGTAGTGTGGTGGCCAAATGTGGCGGGCAATCTTTGCAGAATGACCAGAATATAAATACAGATAACCTGATGTGTTTAAAGTTATTGATCAAAACTTGACAAAATAACATTTAATTTTAAAACAATTAATAGTCTTTCTCTTGATTGTTACTATCATTGCATTAACTGTCATGACAATGTGGAATGGGCTGAAGAAAAAGAGGTATTGATCTTATCCCCTAAAGTTCCTTGAACTTGTAGTGCTAGAGTGCTATGGAAAAGACACTGGAATTTGGTATGAGGCAGGAGTTTCCTAAGATATATCCAAACCCATTGCCATTTTGACTGGAAGTCTATAGCATGTGAATGTAATGGTTTAGTACTCACTAGATCTCAGACTTCCTTTACGTTCATTGGCCAGAACACTGACAGGTGGACTTAGGTTTACCATTTAGTAAATTTGCCTGCTTTTGTTTTAGTGCCTCTCCATGAGCAAAAAGGGCTAAAGACTTTCTTTAAATGAAACTGAAAATTCAGAGAGGCATCTCCTTGAGAGGGCCAGCCCCCACCCCTGGCCACATATGTACAATCCTGTTGAAGGTTTCACTGGTTTGCTCCTAACGGCTCCTCACTTTCTCTCCCTTGATCGAATTCCTCTGATATCATCAGTAAAGTCTCTCTTGCCCTCCAAATTCAGTGGTATTGTTAATGAATATGTTAAGTGTGTTGACTGCCTTATTGTTTGATCTTCTCTTACCATGTTCCTCATACAGGAAATGAAAGAGAATGAAATATTAGTATTATTAATAAAATGTTTATATACCACTTTTCAACAAAAAGGTTCTCAAAGCAGTTTTGCTTTGAGTAGTATGAGAAAATGGTTTGCTGTCCCAAAACTGCTTACAACTTATACATAGATACAAGCGCTCGCATACACACACAACAGAGAGAAGTTGTGGTGCGCTGAATAGGGACAATTGCTCTTTTCCTTGCTAAATATAAGAAAGCTGCAACTTTAAAAAGTGCCTTTTTTGTCCAGTTAGCAGGAGCAATATTATTTGGGGTTATAACTTTACCATTTAGACTTGCTGCCATATCCACACATCCTAAATAATCCAAACCTACTTTGTGTAACAAGCACTAGTATGGGCAGAAGCTATCATGGCTTGGACTTTAACCTAGATGATGCAGCCACTGGCAAAGGGGGTTTCAGGATGATGTAATGCTCTATGTTTCTTTGGCATTTGTCACTGCTGAGCAGCTGCATTCATCCCAGGCTGATGTCAACAGCAAACACACTGCACTGTGGAAAAACAACAACCCTGCTTTGGAGGAAGGGATGGAAACAAGAGAGAGCTTCTGAATCTTGGGCATAATCTGGGCAAGATGATACATCTCTTCATTCGTTGAAATAAATTGTGGTTGGGGATGATTACAGTTGTAGTCCAATAACAGCTGGTGAGCTTCAGGGTCTGATCTTGGGGTTCTGATTCTTGGCCCCTTCTGTTCTCTCTCTACATTCTCTCCTAAGTGACCTCATTAAATCCCACATTTTTCAGGACCATCCATACACTGCTGACACCTAGCTGACACCTAGCTCTTTCCTTCTGTCCTGTCCTACAGCTCTACCTGTCTCTTTGATTTAGTATTCATATTCATACGTAATGTTTACATACTCCTTTTTGGGGGGGGGAGTTCTGAAAGTGATTTACATACAAAAGAAATGAGAAGACAATTCCCTTTTCCAAAGAGACTCATAATCCAAGAAGAAACACAAAGGGAACACTGAAGAGATGCTGTGCTGGGGTTGAATAAGGACAGTTCCCCGCTGCTAAATATAAGAGTCACCACTTTAAAAGGGCCTCTTTGCTCAATTAGCAGGGGGATATCCACTTGGATGCTTCATCAAAATCTCAAATGTCCAAGACTGCATTATCTTTCTTTCCTGCCAGACCTTCCTCTTCGTCATTCTTTATATCCATTGACAGCATACAGCAGTCACTCAGATGACCAGGCACACTGACCTAGCTTTTTTATTCTTCTTTTTCCTTTGCTTCCTACATTTAATCAGTTGCCAAAAGAAATCTTAAATGAGGCTGAATAGTAATAACAAAAAGCACACACACACACACACACACACACACACACACACACACACACACCCTATGTGCTACAATAGAACATCATCCTAAATTATTTTTTTAAAGGTTTTGTAAATTGTGGGTGATGCAAGTCATTTAATGGTACTAGAGAAAGGCATGCTGTTCTGGTAGCTCCAGGTCTTAACATTCACATTAATTTCGGAGGATGAATACAACTGAAAGAAGCCCAGGAGGGTGTGCAGCTGGGGGAGTCAGTCATGTGACATGCCTTGGGGGACCCCCAAGGCAGTGAGCCCCCAGACAACTGTCTCCCCTTGCCCTATTATAGTTACGCCCCTGTTCTGGTCATATTCTGAACATATCGTCTGCTTCAGCTACTGAAAACCTCTTTTCTCTTGCCTTCCTCTTTCACCCATCAGTCTTCTCTCCTCTATCCAAAATTGCATGGCTGGATGCTAATATGATTTGTACAATATCTATGACTTTAAAACAGTATCTGGTTAAGTCCAGAATTTATGATAGTTAGTGTGAAATGAAGGATTGTGTGATGTGTGAGAAGGATGAGGGCTGGTGCCAGGTTAAGCGAATAGTGTACAAGCTTGTATGTATGGAATATGAGGAGTTTTATATTGGGGAAACAGGGAGACCCCTATTAAAAGGTACAAAGAACATTTAGCAGATATGCAATATAATAAATATTGATTGAAACCCTGGGCAAATTATATGAAAGAAAAACGTGAAGGAAGAGTTGCACAAAGGCGTTTATTTTGTCTGTTGAAGGAAATGCTGTGAAACGTAAGA
Source organism: Hemicordylus capensis (assembly GCF_027244095.1). NCBI lineage: Eukaryota > Metazoa > Chordata > Lepidosauria > Squamata > Cordylidae > Hemicordylus > Hemicordylus capensis. The sequence goes on from NC_069659.1 coordinate 292,103,215, forward strand.
TTAAAGAGGCTATGTATATTGTACACTTGCATCAATCTATTAGTGCTGAGTTGGAAATGAGAGAGGAATGAAATTTATTGGTCAGTAAAGGGCAAATAAAGGGTTCATTGTGGAGAGCTACTCATTTCCCCCTCCTTCCTTTTCTCCTGTTCTTGGATTGGTTACTTCAGCTGTAGTTACTGTATTTAACCTTAAGTGTTTCCATCTGCTTGAAATAGAACATTGATAATAGTGTTTGGACATTGAAATGTGTTTGCTCAATTTTGTAAGATCTGTTTATTAAATTTTACGCATTCAAGAGGTCTAAAAAACTTTCAGCCTAGATACTTTCAGCCTTAAGCCTAGATCTTCCTCTCTGAACATGTACATGATTCCAACTGCTCTTTTTTAACATCAAAAGCTACCTTTTTCTGTGAGGTCTTTGGTTTTACCCCTTAATCCCAACGGCAACCAAGTTTAAAATACCTGTGACTGAATTTTCCCACTTTCATCACTTTATCTATATCTTTGGATTTGGTTTAGGCTTTCCTATCCAAGGGTACTTACCCAATAAATACTTAGTATTTAGTTCTACAAGAATCTCCATGTGTTTTCTCTAAACAGCTGCAACAACTAAACCATCCTCTGCTACCTACTCTGTAGCTGGAGTGTGTGCTCCCTTCCCTAGTGTTCTTCTGTTTTACCTACTGGGGGTAAAAATTAACAACCCCCAACAGTTTGCCCCATTGTCTGATGTTGAGTGTAAGCTCCTTGGCAGCAGGGACATTTCTGTTTGCCCATGATACTCTGTAAGGCACTAAATGCACTGATAGTGCTGTATAAACAAACAAGCAGACAAAACTATTTCAAAGTATGGGGAGGATTGTAATATGTACTATTGTGTGCACCCTCTCATTAACTAGATTTTACATTGGAAAGGATCATGTATGTCACATGCATAATAAAAAGGTTGGCACCTGTAGGCTTGGGGCCAAAGGTCAAGTTATGTGTGTAAACAAAGACTATGGGCATTGTCTTAGCTGGGTCCCTGCCTTCTAGACCTCTAGGAACATAGAAAGTAGGGGTGTGCATTTTGGAATTTTCTTGTTTCGATTTGTATCCGAATCGAAACATTCCCATTTTGTTTTGTACCCAAATTTTCTGAATCCGAATCAGCCCTGTTTTGTTCTGTAGCCAAATTTTCCGAATCCGAATCAATTTGGATTTTTAAAAAGGGTCCCAGGGCAAAAAGAGTGGGTGGTGGTAGTGTCCAATGGGTGGAAGCTACCACCCAAATTTCAAAGGAATTAGGCAAAGGGGTGATTTTTTTGTGATTTTTTTTTAAGTTTACACATCTTTAAGAATTTTCCCATAGGGAATAATGGGGATTCCAGCAAATGTATTGCTTCAAATCAAGGGGAAAGGGATGACCCAGAGCAGAGTGTGGTGGGTGGTAGTGCCCAATGGGGGCAAGGAAACTTCCAGAATTATTTCAAAGGAATTGGGCAAAGGGCTGATCTTTTGTGATTTGTTGAAGTTTACGTGTCTTTAAGATTTCTTCCACAGGGAATAATGGAAGCTTCAGCAGCCCCATAATTCCACTTGGGGGGCACTGGGGTTGCCCAGAGCGAGGGGTTGTGTAGTGCACATAGGGTGCCAACCACCCCCATACCCACAAGCCTGTGGGGTACTGGGTTTTGTTGTTTCTGAGGTGTTCATTGTAAATTCTCTGGTAGCATATGAGATTTTCAGTGAAAAACAAGAATCCACTCTCATATGCTACCAGAGAATCTACACTCAGAACACCACAGAAACAGCAGAACCCAGCACCCCATGGCTTAGCAACCCTTCCCCTGGCCAATGTGGGGTCAATAAAGAGTGGGAAGAAGCAAAAGAGCTAATGGGGAACAAGGAGGGAATTGTCAGCAGGTCAGCCCATAATTTAGGTCACTGATCAGAAGGCTGGAAGGGTGGGAAATTCAAAGAGATGTCAAACACAAAATGGAGACTGACTCAGAGATCACCACAAAATGGAGGTCCGAAACAACAAAGTGTTTTGTAGCTGAAACAGGGACATTTTGTTTTGTATACAAAACTTTTGGATCTGGAAAATGGGTGTTTTGTTTTGTCTAGAAAACACCGAAACAGGCTGTTTTGGGTACAAAACGTTTTGTATTCAAAACGTTTTGCACATCCCTAATAGAAAGCTGTCTTATACAGTGGTCCCTCTACTTACGAAATTAATCTGTTCCGAATGCACATTTGTAAGTCGAAAAGTTCATAAGTCAAAAAGCGGTTTCCCATAGGAATGCATTGGGAACGGATTAATGCGTTCCGGAGCCTAGAAAAAAGACCCAGACCCCCAGTAAGGCTTGCAAACTGCACAGGAACATTTCTTTTCAAGAATAAACAGGCAGTAAACAAGCAGGCAAGTCAAGGAAACCGCATGTAAAATTCGTAAGTCGAGGAAACCCCATCTAAAACCGGATCTAAAACTGCCGTTTGTAACTCGAAAAATACTAATGTCGAGTAGTTCGTAAGTCGAGGGACCACTGTACTGAGTTGGACTCTTGATCCATCTATCTCCGTCCTGTTTGCACTGACTTGGAGCAGTGGTGCGTCAAAGTTTTAGGCAGGAGTCGTTCTCAGCTCTGCCTGGAGATGCCATGGATTGAATGCAAATAGACTTTCTGTATGCAGAGCAGATTCTCTACCACTCAGCTATGGCCCCATCCCCTTCCTCTGCCACAGTTCAGAGCCACACTGCACAATGGATACATGAAGTGACACGTAGTCCTTGACTCCTGATCAGTAAATTAAAATGGGCAGGCATAGTTAGGGAGCAAATACCAGAAAAACATTACTAAGTTCCCCCAAAACATGTACTCAACATCCATCACTTCTCCTATCACAGGAATTAAGGTAGGCTTCTATGCAAATACACCCTTCATTATCATACTGCACAAGACAGGCATCTCCAGAAAATTAGAGCACTTACTTTGTGATGGCTTTTAGTCAAATACAATAAAATGATGATGATGATGATGATGATTGATAGAGCACTTACTGGTTTTAAATATTTGAGGGTTTCTCATACAGTTGTTTTTCCCATTTCAGAGAGATGGATTGCTCTGCCTGATTTTCCAGATTACAATAAATGGGGCTTTTCTATGATTGCACTCAATAATGATGTTTATGTCACAGGTAAGGTTGCTGTTGGACCTTTGAAAATACCGCACCTCTGGACCTTTTGTGTGTTTCCCATACTAAGACATTCTGGTGGGTCCATATGATTTTTGCTTACTGGGAGTGTGCTTGGCCAGCTGCCTCGACTAATCACCCCAAATTTGACCCAAATCGATTCAGGCACCATTTTGAGGCCCGTTTTGCTGGGGAAACTGGCCTCAAAATGGTGCTTCTTTCTAGGGAGAACTGGTCTACCAATTGGGATCAGCAGGTAGACTAGCCCTCTGAGGTGGGCTGACATGCTAAGTCCAGAGCAGAGAGTTGGTCTACCTGGTGATCCCAATTGGTAGACCAGCTCTCCCTGTAAAACCAGGAGAGCTGGTCTACCAATTTGGATCAGCGGGTACACCAGCCCTCTGCTCTGGACTTCATGCATCTGCCTGCCTCAGAGGACAGGTCTGCCTGCTGCTCCCAATTGGTAGACCAGCTCTCTCCCAAAAGAAGCACCATTTTGAGGCCCGTTGCCCCAGCACTAAATCTGGGGTGGAGGATTGGTCTACCTGCCGATCCCAGTAGGCAGACCAACTCTCCTATTTTGGCGGGGAGAGCTGGTCTACCAATTGGGAGCAGCAGGTAGAGCAACCCTCCGCTCTGGATTTAGTGCGTCAGCCCGCCTCGGAGGGCTGGTCTACCCACTGATCCCAATTGGTAGACCAGATCTCCCTGGAAAGAAATACCATTTTGAGGCCTTTCCCCCCATCAGAACAGGCCTCAAAACGGTGCTGTCAAATTGGGGGTGATTCTGTTCTACCTCAAATCTGGCCCTTTGTTTTCAGGGTGATTCGATTTGGGGTAGAATCTTCGGATCATTCCCAATTTGGCCCAAATTGATTCGTGGGTGAATCAAATTGCACATCCCTATTGCTTACCTGCCCTACAGATACAGAACACCTAGATAGGGTTGCCACATGTCTAGGAATAGTCTGGACAGTCCAGGAATTGGGCATCCTATCCAGGATGTAAGAAAAGTATCATTCTGGATACAAAATGTCCAGGAATTTGAGTGAGAAGATTGCTTTAGTGAATTTTATCCATCTTTCTGATGCTTCTCTCCAGGTATTGTAGCTCAAGGTGTCAATATGTAAAAGCCCCATATTCTTTACTCTTGCTCTCGCATCAGTGCTGCCCACTTGCAAGATTGGCTCTCTCTATATGATTTGGTAACCCACTTCCGCTCATTTCTGGATCATCTCTAGTGTTAGCGAGGGTTTATTGAGTTGACACACTCTTTCGCAGAAAACAGTTGCCAAGCGCCACTGTTGATCACTCTTTCCAACCCTGTTTTTTTTAAAAAAAGTATTTGCATGCATACCCTGCCCCGCTTTTGACACTTGTGTCCAGGAATTCTCTCCGCTGAATGTGGCAACCCTACATCCAGAGCATGTAAAGGGTAAAAAGGAACAAAGTTCAAGCATATCACCCGACATATTTTGACCACTATTTCTGAAAATTATGAAAGGTTTGCAAGTTGATGAGAGATGAGATCCCTCTGGAGTGTTTTATCTCACACAAAAACATGATTATTAGCCCTCTATGTGTGAGTGATGGCTACTTTTCATTTCAGGTGGATCCAGAGGTTCACAGAATGACACATGGTCCACAACCCAGTCCTGGTGTTTCTGCCTCAAGAAGGGTGCCTGGAAGCCCATTGCTCCAATGCTGAAGCCCCGAACGAACCATGCCAGTGCTGTCCTCAATGGAGAGATCTATGCCATTGGTGGTAGGGAATGGGATCTGTAATATAGAAGAACCTCACTGTACAGGCACGGGGAAGGCAGAGGGTTGTGAGAGTAACTTGGCTGGGCATGCACCCACCACTTACCAAAATTTATAATCACCGGCACTTCTCAAAAGTGACTCTTCCACTCCATAAGTGGGAAGTGGCTGGAGTTGCCTGGAGATGTGTGGGGCAGAGAGCAAGCTCCTAGGTGCAACGGGGAAGGCTGACAACAAGCGAACCCCCTTCCACTGTATGGTGGTTGTGCAGGGCTGCTGAAGGTGCTGCAGACCTACTGAGGTAGGAGTCAACTCTGACTGAAAGTGTGCCTGGAGGGTTTTTCTCCTCAATATTCCTTTCCCCCTCCCCCCAATATTCAGATATCAAGTCATTAAAATATCCATGTTTGCTTTCAGTAGCCTCCTGGAGATTGAGGCAGATTCTTAGAGCCTCCAGGCCTATCTTGGAGGGTTGGCAACCTTCCACTGAGGCCTTCTCTCCAAGGGGTGGGTATGGGGGAAAAAGAAGTGTTGACTCTGCAGCTATGAGAGTTAAAGTGAAAGGCAATGTTTGCATGTCAGAAGTGTTGGAGAAGCTTGCTCAGGGCTCCCATACAAGCTTCATCCTAGCCTAGGCATTTAACAATGTAGCATCATGTGCCCTCAGGTCAATTTCAGGCCTCAGTGGATTATTATAACTTCAGAAAAAGAGCCAGCCTCAATAGCGTGATTGAAATAAACACACTCTGTCGATATCAGGCTGATAGGCCTGTGGGGTACTTAAACAACCATGTTGCTGAGTGTATATGCTTGTATCTCTAGCCTCTGTTATACTTACATCCTTTAAAAAAATCTCTATAAAGGCACCGCTGTGGACGTTGTGGAGGTGGAGTGCTACGATCCTTATAACGACAGCTGGTGTTTTGTCAGCCCTGCCCTGAAGTATGTCAGCAACTTTGCCATTGCCGGGTGTCTTGGGAAGCTGTACCTCATTGGCTCGTGTGCTGTCAAATACAATGCATTAACCCTGCAGTGTTACAACCCTGCAATAGGTAAGAAGCCCAGTCTGAAAGGCTTTTCCAAACTAAACAGGCCGTGTGAGCCTACTGAGAAATAGTTCAAGGGGCCCAAACCACAGTCTTTTCTGTTTTGCAAAGTCTGGAAAACAGACTCTTTGGTCTGTCTCTGAACTCCTTGTAAACATGTTTTTAATCGTTGCTGCAAACGAAGCTGCAGCCATTACTTCCTCCTGCATGTTCTCAGAGGAATACACAGGACTAGCAAAATGGCTGTCATGATGATGAGTGGTATGTGTGGGGGGACACATTTCTTTCTCCTTTCCTACGGGATCCATAGGATTTGTTATCTATAAGGGCTAGACCTCCCAATGTCAAGTGTAGAAAAACAAAGCAGGTTATGTTCATGTTCCAGCAAGATTCCCAAGTGCAATGTTTTACCTTTTTCCTTTTGAGTGAATCCTACCCATATTTTCTTCCATCCAGTAGTGGAGCCAGACCAGCGGCAGCCCGTGTCCAGCCACAGCGGTGGCCCCACTCACCCCACCCCCTACGTCCAACATCAGATGCGGGGGTTAGCCATGCCCCGTGTCTGACATCAGATGTGGGGGGCGTGATCTGGATCCCGAACGGGGCCACGTGGCCCCATTCTGGAGTTAGATTCAGGCCAGTGCTGCTTTTGTAGTGCAGCCAGGAGCGGCTCTTCCCTGCCGCTGGATTGGGGCCAGCTAGATTGGGGCCAGCGTTGCATTTGCAGCGCGGCCAGAAGTGGCTCTCTCTGCCTTTAAAGCAGGGAAGATCCGCTCCTGGCCGCGGGCCATTTAACTTTTGGACGGGGCCATACGGCCCTGCTCAGGAGCTAAACCAGCTCCACCCCCCACATCTTACATCAGACATGGGGGACGTGTCAGGGCTGTGAGGCATGGCACCTGAGGGGTGGCGACCCAGGTTCTTTGAACCCAGTCGCCCAATAGTAGCTACACCCCTGCTTCCATCCAATATAAGAGAAAAGGTGCAGAGTAGGACAATGCTCTCTCTATTGTGAATCAAGTTCCCCCTATCTAAAGTATAGTGTCATTATCAGTTCTGTTTCTTAGCCATGCTAAAATACGATACTAGGGAATGTTGGGAACTCACTTCCACATATGAAGATATAAATCGTGGACTTGTTCTTGATTGCCTGTGACCTGCTTTGCATGTTTGGACCCTGCTGTATTTGTATGGCTTTTAATTCTGTTTTTTGATATGTAAGGAGCAAAAAATATGGGGTGGAGGGGAAAGGAGTTTATAATGTGTGACTTCCTGCACTGGCAAACAGCCCAGGGTGCTAGCTTTTTTTCTGTAGGAGGCACCGGCTATCACATTCTTTTTTTCAGTTCTCAGGATTGCTCATAATGCTTTTTTATCCAGTTGCCTATACCTACACTTGATGTCATCAACATGGGCATGTGTGGTAATCCTTTGCTAAGCTCTAAAGCGACTTATTTGCCATACCTTTTAGAAACACCCACCTAGCATCAGTCTGCCCATCCTTATCAACAAAGATGTAATGTAACTGAGATTTGCTTTGTCTGGGGGACCTTGGAGAACAGTAATAGAATATGTGTGTGCGCAATTTGATTAACCACAACACCTCCTCCTGTACTTTTATCTCGTGTGACTCATATAGCAAGAAGGATTATTCATCAATGTGCTGTGTGGCTTTATCCACATCGATGTTACATGCCATGAAAGGTGTCCTATATCTCTGGTCTTTTACATTTGATTTTCACTCAGTGCCTCTCACCCTGTTTTCTACAAGAGGCCTGTACATCCTCTTCTCTTTGGCTATCACCAGAACACATACTGTTAAAGAGATATGATATACACTTCTGTTGCTATTATTTCCACCTTCAAAGGCAATGTGGTGATGGGAACAGTGTGACCGAGTGACCAGCAATGCTTGCCTGTCTGCCTAAGTGCAGGGCCCAACTGCCATAGGGACCACCTGAATTCTAGCAGCAGAGGGGCATACGCTGAAGTGCTCATGAGAAGTGGTTGCCATGTGCAGAATTCTGCTCTTCACATGCTATTGCAAGAGTCATGTTTTGAGCACTCACTGTAGCATGTGAAAAACTGGCTTGTACAGAATTCTGTGTGCAGCATCAGCCTTCATACAAATATAATCCTAGATTATATTTTTATATAATCAAAAGATTAAGAATATAAATGGGTATTTTAATGATAAAAATCTAATTTTTTTCCATATAATGGCTTAAAACTCAATTAAATTGTGTGTTTTTTTAAAAGTCATAAAACATTAAAAATCCTCTCATACATATGCCAATTAAGTACTGTATGGTAAAAGTCCTCAGACATATGTAGTAATATTGTACTTCCAAGTGAGCTGGAGTATTCTTATAAAGTCAGTGCTGTATTTCCAAGTGAGTTAAAATCTTGTCAAGTCATAGGCATTTCAACTTAAAATCTTGTCAAGTCAAAGGCATTTCAACTAAAGGTCTTCCTCATTGACTTTTCATATATCATTTTCACATGGGCATAATGCCTCCAGACTCAAAGTCCCCTTCTCACTTAGTTCTAGTTTAGCTTTTTGATCAGTTTTATAGTATACCCTGTTTTGTGTTGTGTATCAGCCTTTATACAACCACCTTTAGAATACCCACAGATGGAAGGCAGCGCACAGAATGAAAACCCTGCTAAAAATGGTTGATTTTTCATATTGATCAGAAATCAATAACAGAGTGACAGATGATGAACTCCTTTGACCCAAATAGATCATGATTACATACTATTGTGAACAAACTAAAGCAAGATGTCGAAGTTATTCTCATGAGCGAACAAAACCGGGCTGTGCTCCCTTAGCCCAGTTTTGCTTGCTTGTGAGAACCAGCAGGTTCGAGGGGGAACCCAGTGACTCCACAGTGGCAAGACTGCCTATGTAGCAACACCCTTAAACAAGATTAATGGAGCGTGCACTCCGTTAAATTTGTTTTCTGGATCGTGTGTCAGCAGCCGTGGAGAATGCACTTGGGGGGGAGGGGGGATCCCAGGAATGCACTGCACACTCACATGGTTTATTACTGGGGCTCCAGGGGGTGGGGGCGCTTTCCTGCATCCGACCCCCAGAGCTGCCGGGTGAGGTGCGGCGAGGTGTCTTCACACTACTTGTGTGAAGTGCCTTATTGTGTTAAACTCAAGAATACATCGCCATGGGTCATATGTGTGAGGAGCAATGCTTTTTTGGTGATGGTACTCACTGGTACTGAGTACTGGCACCTTTCCCCAGCCAGAATTGCAGTAGGTGGCAGGGTTTTGTCTTCATTTCCTGCCTCCCTGGAGGAAATGGAGACAAAACCCTGCCATTTGCTGCAATCCTGGCTGAGGGAAAGTGCTCCCTTTGCATGTGATGGGCCTATTGCATGCAAAGGAGGTGTGGCCAAGCTCCAGAAGTGCCGGAGTGTAAAGAGTACCAGGATCTTTAAAAAAAAAAAAAAAAGGCACTGGTGAGAGGAGGTAAAATCATTGCAACTCAGTTTCACTGACACTAGTTTTATATGTACACAACTCTGCAGATTGATTTGTATTGCTTCTGTAAATGATAGGAATCAAGTGAGTGTGCTTAAACAGCCTCATAGGATACATAGGAAGTTGCCTTATACTGACACAGACCATTGGTCCATCTAGCTCAGTACTGTCTCTGTACTGCCCGCAGTGGCTCTCCAGGGTTTCGGAGAGATATTTCCCAGCCCTACCTGGAGATGTGAGGAATTGAACCTGAGACCTTCTGCATACAACACAGATAGTCTTTCACTGAGCTATGGGCCTCCCCGCAAAGGTTTCCACAACCCACAACCAGTATTCCCCATAAGAGGGAATCCCAGATGTTGTTGACTACAGCTCCCAGAATCCCTAGCTGCAGTGGGCTTTGGATGAGGATGCTGGGAGTTGTAGTCAACAACATCTGGGATTTTCTGTTAGAGGGAACACAGTTTTTTTCCCATTTTTTGTCTGTCTCAGAGGCCACATTCACACCTGACGCAAAACTGGAGTTGAAGGGTCAGAGGTTGCCAAACTTGAACGTCCGAATGCAGGACAGCCCCTTGGAACTCTGGTTCCGTGTGGAGAGTGGCCCCTGGTTCCACTTTCCAAGCTCCATTTTGTACCCTTGAGTTGTAGTGAGCTTCCCCAGCCCAACCCGACATTCAACGCAGCCTGTGTTACATGCGAATGCTGAACTTAGGCTATATTGCCTGTGGAGTTGAGGGAGGAAGCTCCTCCTCTCTCCAGCTATCATTGGCTGTACGGGCTGTCCTTCATGAAAGTGCAGGCTGTTCTTCATGTCCTCTGCAGTCTCGTCGACTGTAGGCCCCCTGCTCTTTGTTACATCTGAATTTGGGCAGGAGAGTGGGGGGCGGGGGTGGGTGGGCTGAGAAGCAGAACCAAGAGTCAGTTGGACCCATGCTTCCACATTATGTGTGAATGTGGCCTATGATAATTCTTCTAATAAGGAATATTTTTAATATATGAAAATGTCATTTTTTTAGGTTATCAAGACTTTTCATGAAAATGACACCTTTTTTTTTTGTAGATGTGTGGAGTGTCATTGCATCCCCCTTCATCCCAAAGTACCTCTCTGCTCCCCGCTGCGCATCCTTGCATGGAATCATCTACCTTATTGGTGACAACACAAAGAAAGTCTATGTGTACGACCCAGATGCTAACATATGGCAGAAGGTGGGTAAGTGGTGAATGGTAGGAGCAGAAATGGCAATATAGACTGGTGGTGGACTGGGGAACCTGGGTTCAAATATCCACCTACCATAAAGCTTACTCAGGGCCAAACTACATGTTACATTACATGTGTCATTTAGCCAGTGAGTCTTCTTTTGCTGCTGTTGTGGCAATAACAACTGTGCGAGCTTCAGTGGGCCAGTTCAGATGAGCACCAGACGCAACAGGAAGAGAAACAGGTCTTGGGGTAGTGAGCATGAATTGTCCCCTTTGCTAAGCAGGGTCCACCTGGTTTGCATTTGAGTGAGAGACTACATGTGAGCACTGTCCTTAAGGGATGGGGCTGCTCTGGGAAGGTCACCCTGCATGCTTGCATACAGAAGGTTCCAAGTTCCCTCCCTAGCATCTCCAAGTAGGGCTGAGAGACACTCCTGCAAGTTACCTTGGAGAAGCTGCTGCCAGTCTGGATAGATAATACTAACCTAGATGGACCAATGGTCTGACTCGGTATAAGGCAGCTTCCTATGTGCACCACACACAAGCAAAACAGGGTCGTGCTGAGACGACATCCCAATGCACTAGGAGGACATCCTTTAATCATGTGAGGAGCGCATTCATCTGAATTTCCCCTCTATGTGTGCTCCAAAACCCTGAATCACCCCTCTACATATGCAGCATTGCTAAGCATGTAGAGCAGGCCTGCTCAACTTAGGCCCCCCAGCTGTTTTTGGACTACAACTCCCATAATTCCCAGCCACTGTAGCCAATAGCCAGGGATTATGGGAGTTGTAGGCCAACATCTGCAGGAGGGCCGAAGTTGAGCAGGCCTGATGTAGAGGGATGATTCAGATGACTGACTAGGAGGCTGTTCTTACGATCAGTCAAAACCTAGCTAAGAAAGCCAAGCCTGGTCTTGGCTGATCGTAAGAAACGCCGGAAGCTGTGTGGCTCCCGGAGGTGGCAAACCTGCCAAAGAGGCCAGCCTCTTAAACAGGGTTAAGGGAGTGAGCACTCCCTTGGCCCTGTCTTTTCAAATCGTCTGCCATCACTGGCTGCTTGCATCCAGGGCTGGAAGACTGTGTGGCTCCTGGCCAGCGCAAACGGGATTACCCACAATGCACCGAGCACTTGTGCAGAGCATTATGGGATTTCTGGGGGCTGGGGTGATGCGTCCTGGCCCCCGGCTTTCTGCACTGCTGGGGAAAACCGGTGTCTCTGTGTGCACGCAATTCGCGCACCTAACATGAATGGGGCAATCGCCTGCGGGGGAGGTACGTTTTTACAGCCTTCCTCCCCGCGTGCATGGCTCATGGTCTGCCCAGTGGACAGGCTGGCCTTGTGGACAAGCTATTCCTTCAAAATAGCACGTAGTTTAGCTCTCAGTGACCTTGAGCCACTCGCTGTCTGTCAGCCTAACCTGCTTCACAGGCTGCTGTGAGGAACAAACTTGTTTGCTGGTTCATTTTATTTATTTTTATCCTTCATCTCCACAGCTTGAGGCAGCTTACATAAAAACAAAACAGAAAAACAGAAACATCAGTCCACTGAAAGAGGAAAGATTAAAGCAAACAGCACAAATCAATGAAAACAATGGTAAAATAGGACATGGGAACTATGGACACTGCCCTGGGCTCCTTGTGCAAAGGGCAGGATAGAAATGCAATGGATGACAAAGGACAAAAAGCCCCACCAGCTTCATTTTTATAAAAATGTAAAAAATACTGTTGATGAATGTTGTAGCCATGAATGGTCACATTTATTTATTTGTTGATTTAATATTTATACCCCACCCCTCCAGCACACTGCTGCTTGGGGCGGCTCACAACATTAATACAATAGATAGCATCTATCACATCTCTCTCTTGCAAAACTCTCTGTTGCACATGAGTTAAAAATAGCCTTTTGCACACACAAAATCACATCCTACCCTTTTCGCCATAATATTCCCAAGGGAGAGATGTGAAGATGGCTATCCATTTATGTGGCCCAGAGGCTGATTGAGGAGGAGTTAAAAACCTCCTTCTCTTTCTTTCTTTTTTTCACACTTTCCAAGAACTGTAACAAAAAAGTTATACGAACAAACACAATGCCTTGGTCAAAAGTGTTCCTGGTCACCACACTTTGTGGACTCTGATGTATGGACCAATATCCATTTTTCCACACAACTCATAATCAGCTTGTGGAATTCTCTGCCACAAGATGTGGTGACAGCCAACAACCTGGATGGCTTTAAGAGGGGCTTGGATAACTTCATGGAGGAGAGGTCTGTCAATGGCTACTAGTCGGAGGGTCACCTCCAGCCTCAGAGGTAGAATGCCTCTGAGTACCAGTTGCAGGGGAGCAACAACAGGAGAGAGGGCATGCACATACCTCTTGCCTGTGGGCTCCCCAGAGGCATCTGGTGGGCCACTGTGGGGAACAGGATGCTGGACTAGATGGGCCTTGGGCCCGATCCAGCAGGGCTGTTCTTATGTTTTTACCCATGTTTCAGAATGGCAGGGAGCCCATTCCTTGAGTGCGGGTATCCCAGACAGCAGCACAGCCCTGTTGGCCCTGTTGATTTCAACAAAGATGTGTGTAATGTTGTTGGAGGATTGGGTTACGCAGCGTCATTCTCAAATCCTGCTGCAGCTGTTCACATGGCGTCAGTGCTCAGCTGACTGCGTGGCGCCCACTCCAATCTTTCAGACAGCTGCAGAGAGTACCCTGCCAGCCTCTGCATGTCCATAGATTTACGAATACTGGTTAGTGCTGTCAGTTTTTGGCCTTGGTTATGCTTTTGCGAGTGCCCTCTTGTGTGGGTGGAAAAGAACAAAATACGACATCTTGCATTCATGTATGTCTTACTAAAATGTGACAGGGCTGCTTTGTTTTTCTTATAAGCAGGGCCAGCCCAGGGATTGCTGGTGCCCCAGGAGAAGCCTGGCTTTGATGCCCCTGCTTCCTCCACCTGCATTGGCGCCCTCCACCCCCTTTGCCCACACGGGCAGGTGCCTCTCATCATTTGAGCGAATGGCTGGGCAGGTGGGCAGTCCCCGTTGTCCAATCAGGTGGCCAGTCCCCGTCACCCTCCCACCTCCCCACTTGCTGTCCTCGCCGCTCTGCTGCCTTCATTGCTGTTCCTGCTGCTGCTGGCGGCTTCTGGGCAGCTGGCCTGCCGCTGCGCGTTATCATGACACTGCTGTGTGTTGTGGCAATGTTTTAATGTGCCATGGCAGGCTGACTGCCCAGAAGCGGCAGTGGGAGCGGCAGGCAGAGGTGGCGAGGAGAACAATTGGATGGCCAGATGGGTGACATGGATGAAGAGCACCCACTCAATCACCCACCTACTCGCTCAGACAGGAGGTGCATGCTCCACCTGTGTGGGGGGGGGGCACCCACGCATGCAAAGGGGGTGGGGGTGCAACAGCACATCCCACAGGTTGCTGCCCTAGGCAGCCAGCTAGGTCTGCCTAATAGGCATGTATTTTGACCCAGGTTGTCAGCACCCCTTCTCCTTGGTGCCCCATGCCACTGCCTAGTTCACCTAGGGGATGGGATGACCCTGCTTATAAGGGAAATTTAAACTGTCTATAAAGTGCCCACCAGAGATGTCCTACAAGTGCATGCCAGTTTACACCTACCATTTACTACACTGTGCTGTGTAGTAATCTAAAGCCATTTCATCGCGCTTCCCTTGTGCAATTTCCTCTCTGTTCAATGATGTGGATGCTTCACTATTTCTTGGACCTAATAGCTAGGACTGATGCTGTTCCTGTTCTTACCAGTTATATCCATACACATATACTCTAGAAATTGGATTGTGAAATACAGTACATTATCTGTACATATTAGCATTACATTGTACGTGTGTACAGGTGTCTGTATTCATGTACATGTGCTTGCGTGAATATTGCGTGTATATGCATTCATTTTAAAAGCGAACTTGGGTAAAGAGCCCCTCAAATACAGGGTGCTGATAGGAAATATACTACTGTGCATGTGTTGAACATAGGAAGATGCCTCCTACTGTATTTTCCCAAATAAGATGAACCCGGATTTAAGATGATCCCCTTAAAAATAGAGATTAAATATAGGTTATACCTGTATTTATTTTATTTATTTTATTTTTTTATTTTACATTTGTATCCCACTCTTCCTCCCAAGAGCCCAGAGCGGTGTACATGGGGATGTTTATCCTCACAACAACCCTGTGATGTCGGTTTACCCAAAAGGAACAACACTCTGAATTTAAGGCAATCCCCCAGTTTCCAACATCAAAGAACTTGGGGGGGAAACCTAGTCTTGGATTCAGGTAAAGACAGTACTGAGTCAGACCATTCGTCCATCTGGCTCAGTATTGTTTACCATGACTGTAGCCCTTCAAGGTTTCAGGCAGGAGGCTCTCCCAGCCCTACCTGGAGATACCAGAGAGTAAACTTGGGACCTTCTGCATGCAGAGAAGATACTCAACCACTGAGCTACCATCCCATCCCCTACAGGGAATATGTCACAGCAGGCAGTGTTTACATGTAGTTAGGGATGTGCATGAACCTGTTTGGCATTCCATTCAAGGGACGCCAAACAGGTTCGGAATCCCCAACTTTAAGGCATGGGGAGGGCACTCTTATCTCCCCCACCACATTTCCTCCTCCGGTGCTGCTTTAAAAAATGCTGGCGCAGGGCAGCTGTATACCCTCTTGCCGCCTTGGTCAGCGTAAAACCGGAAGTGGTGGGTACACCAGC
The DNA here is from genome assembly GCF_027244095.1 of Hemicordylus capensis. NCBI lineage: Eukaryota > Metazoa > Chordata > Lepidosauria > Squamata > Cordylidae > Hemicordylus > Hemicordylus capensis. Next base: position 292,118,628 of record NC_069659.1, read on the forward strand.
GCCCACCACACACGTGTGTGTGCTTGGCGCACACACGCATGCGTGCCTGCCACTTCCAGTTTTATGCTGACCAGGGTGGAAAGAGGGTATACAGCTTCCCCGCGCCAACATTTTTTAAAACAGTGCCCAAGGGGTAAATGCTGTAGGGGAGGTAAGAGCATCCTCCCTGTGCCTTAGTCACTCCTCCAGCCTCCCGGGTGTGCATGGAACTTGTTCATGCTCATTACCACGAGACAGCTCTCCTCTCCCAGCGTAATGTGTCAATGACTGTATGTGTGCACACTGCATGTAGATTGTTCATGTGTTGAACATAATGTGCGAATAGGGCTATGATCTCTTTGAAATCAGAGCATGAACAGGATATTGTCATTAATATACTAGTAAATACAGCTTGCACTCTACAAGTACAGACACATTACTGACTGCCGCTGCAAAGACTTCCTCTTCTAATCTGAGGATGGCTCACATATGTTTGTTTATTTATTATTTCTCTGTGTAAACTGCCCTGAGCCATTTTTGGAAGGGCGGTATAGAAATTGAATAAATAAATTTTAAAAAATAAATATGTAGGAAAATTCCCATAGCCCTTCATCCCATGACATGTATGTCTTGGCTTGTTGTCTGTTGGAGTACTAGCTGTGAAAATGAGTATGCATCCTAAATTTCAAGCAAGGGGCATAAAATAAAAATATCTATTTTCTGTTTTTCCTAACATGTATATTTCCTAGTAAGGTACTTTGCAGGGCCGTCCTTAGGGCAGGGTGGGCGATTGGGCCCCACACTGCAACAGAGACTCTGCTCTGGGGCACACTGCAGTGCAGCCTACCCTCCTCTCTCTCCCAGTCCCAGCCACTGATCTTTCCCCACAGCCCAGCTGGAACCGATCTTTTGTGTCTGTGTGCAGCTTGAATGGCTCCCCAGCAAACTGCTAGAGCTCCTTCTTTCCCTGCCTCTCAGCGGTTTGGTGGGTGGGTGGGGCTTCCAGAGAGGCCTTCATGCAGGCTTCCCTGAAGCCTGAAGCTCAGGAAAGAAGCAGGCAGGCAGGCAGGCAGAAAGTGTCCAGCACCAGAGCTCTCTGCAGACCCTCTGCCCAGCCCAGACTTAGTAATGGAGGTATGATGTGATACCTCTTGGATATTTAGGGATTGTCTTGCCATAGGGCTTTGGTACTGAGCAGAGATGTAGGGCAGGGTGGGAGGAATAGGTATATTTAAATTGAAATGAGTTGGACAAATAGTTGGTTTTTAATTTTTTTTCTTGAGTTTAAAAAACCCCACCCCAAAAGTCCTATAAGTGGCTTGCTTCATGGCAGAAAATTACAAAAATGTCTGGAACTGAAGCCACCCCTTAGACCATCATTCCACCCCCATATGGAAGAATCTGCCCTTTGCCTTCATAAAAAAAGGGTAAAACACCCCCCTTTCTGCCCCAGACTTTAGATCACCTATCCTGGAATGGCTGGCTTTGGTACTGAGCAGAGATGTAGGGCAGGGTGGGAGGAAAATGTATATTTTATATTTTAATTGAAGTGGATTGGGCAAATTGTTGGTGTTTTTTTTTAAACACATCCAAAAAGTCCTATAAGTGGCTTGTTTCATGGCAGAAACTTACAAAAACTTTTGGAACAAACAATATATTGTTTGTTTGTTTGTTTATGAATGCACTATGCTCAAGTTGATTTGCAACCCAGAAGGTCTGAGAACTGGAAGCATGTGTTGTGCTTGTTATTTTTATTTCTTTAGAAATGCATTATATGTCCAAGCTGGTTGGACATGTCCAAAACCTTCACTCACACTATTTACACTGTATGTCATCAATCAGTATGATTTTGTACTGATATGAAATATTAAGGAGACCCCGCACATGCTGATTCACCCCAAGCCCCACACACCCCCTTAGGGACGGGCCTGGTACCTTGGACTATGTATGTACCAAATCCAGCTTCCCCTGTTTTGTTGAAGTATCCTAACAGTTTGAAATCCCCCTCAGCAAAGCATGGGGTGGAAGGCGGGAAGCTAAGAAGTGTGATGATTATGTTTACTTGCAGTATATCTTTCATCCACCAGATGGTAGCATCTGTTTTTTCCAGCCAGCGTATGGTCCCACCCACCAACTAGGTACATGTTGACAACCTGTTTGCTTTCATTTATAACTGCTGGGGATGTATATGTAAACCTTATTGGGATTCCACACTGGGATCATAATGCACATCCAAATGTGAAAGATGTCAATTCTGTGTTTGCAGGTACAGCAGCTTCACACCCTACATGAAAATGGAAGTATGGTGCCTCTTGGAGGTAAACTCTTTGTCACAGGTGGACATTGGAAAGGGATGGATGGAGACTATCAGGTGGAGATGGAAATTTATGACTGTGCCAAGGATGTCTGGACAAGGGAAGGGGCCCTCCCATGCTTATGGCTCTACCACAGCTCCTCTTCTATCTTCATGGACACTTCAAAGTGGAGGGAACCTTTCCCTGGAAACAATTTGTGACTGGAGGGAATGGGCAAGACCTCACATCTTAACTGCTCCTGCCAGAAGTTTGGAAAGGGAACAGACCTTTTTCCAGTATCACATTTTTTACACTTATTTTTTCTTCACCTTCTTATTCAGACTGCAATAACTATTGTTTTCTTCTTCCATCCCTTTGAGGTTAAACCAACTTGCTCATAGATTATGATAAATAACTCTGGTTATAGATGTGGCATTAAGGCACCAGTAGTGAACATGGAAATATAGGATTAGAAAGCTAGTGAAGACGGGCGTGGAGATGGTTAAAACATAAACCTGACAATGAACATATAGAACAAAGTGCTGTTTATTGCCACAGATAAAGCACTAGATACACACTATTAGATGAAGGCCTAGTTCACATGTTACTTTCAGCTGCTGCTTTTGCTCATGGGAGCATCAACCCACATAAGCAGTGTAATCATAAATGGTTGAACAAGAAGCCTGCAGATCTCAGCTGCAGAAACTTCTGCAGTTTCTAAAACTGAATAATGTACCTTCTAGAAAGTTACCACAACTGAGAACTATCAGCTTCCAGTGCAAGTTGATATTCCAATACATTTTCTAGGATGAATATAATGCTCTAGTAAATGACTTCCATGAGCAAAAAGAGACAATCTTGCACATAGTTTAGCATGCTTAAGCCCATTTACTTCAGTAGGCTTAAGCATGCTTAATTCTGTTTTGGATTGTGACCAGTGCCTGAAAGGGGCCAAATGTAACATGAAACAGCACTAAAACTAGACATCTCTGAGTGTTAATTCGAGGTCATGGTGACAAATGTTGGTGATGACATTGGTCCATTTATTTGGGAAAGGTGCTTCTCTAGGTAATCTGGAATTCTTATTTATATACCTGTATTTGTTGTTCTAGTATTATTTCTGTACTTAATGAAGCACATTCCTGCTCACTTTACCTTGAATAAGGATTGCATTAATTGTTTCTGTGCAAGGGAGAATGACATTTTATTTTCTTGCTGCTGGTCACCATAGTTCTTCACTATGATCAAGACATATGAGAATAACTGCATTTTGTTACAATAAATGATGCAACCTTAAAAAAAACTTTCATTGGTAAACTTTCATTGGTACTCATTGGCTTGAGTAACAATTTCCTTTTAAATGCTGAACAGTGATTGAAGTCCTCTTCCCAGCCTCATGATGTTTTTGTATGAATGAAATTAAATATATTTTGCTAATTAGTGGCACCACAACTCACACAGAAGTTATTTTTCTTTTGAGAGAAGTTGTATTTTGGGAGGGCATTGTTTGGGAATAGAAACACATAGCAACTTTTGGACAACACTGGATAAAGTTAGCCTGTATAATCTCTTCCTTTCAAAGTAGTTGTTAGCTTAGTTTTTTAACAGCCCCTCTTCTAGTTGTATTGAGAGTCCTGGAAAGATCTCTTTAAATATCCTTTTTCTTGTCAGAAAACAACATGCTGTGGTGGTCTGATCTAAACGTGGTTCAAACGATTTTCTAGAGGACCAGAACCTAGCCAACTTACAACAGCAAACCAGAGCCAATATAAAAAGTAGCTTACAGACAGGCATTTGACTTTTTTTTATTACGTTAAAGTAATTGTGTGGTCAAAGGTGGATTGACAGTTGAGTACTTCTGTTCAGTAATACAGCAAATGGAAAACTCAGTAAGCTCTGCAGAGCACCAAATTCTTCATAACTATCTACTAAGATAATTATAACTGCATATTTACATACAGCTGAATCCTATGCTTGTCTACAAGGAGGTAAGTCACACTAAATGTATTACCCTAATCCTAACCACCTTGAGCCATTTTTGGAAGGGCGGTATAGAAATCTAATTAATTTAATAATGATGATGATAATAAAATAAATAAATAAATAAATAAATAAATTCAGTGAGATTTATTCCCAAGCAAGACTGCTTTGGATTGCAGCCTTTTCCTATAAAGATCAATGACAAGAGTTTGAATAAGTGGCAGAGTCCGCTAAATTCATTTATTTTGAATTACAAAAAACCTAGAATTCAATTTAAAGTTATGCAGGATCTAAAAGAGAGAGGAGGGCTAGCCGTTCCGAATTTGAAGCTTTATTATTATGCCAGCTGCCTGACTTGGATTTCTGATTGGATTACAACCCCTCATGGTAGTTTTGCCAGTATGGAGAGCTCTGGTCTTTCCTGAGGACTGCATAATTTTCTGTGGGTAACCAGTATGAGAAAAGATTTGGAGATACAACAACGTGCTATCAGACAAAGTCTTTTTGGTGTTTGGGATAAATACCAAAAAATAATAAGTCCAAGATTATCTCCTTTGGCCCCAGTTTTGAATGTTTACTTTTATGAAGAAGAATCTTCTTATAAGTACAAATTTTGGAAAGACAATTTATATACTTTGCAAAGTTTAACTCAAGACTTAATGCAGACCAAGTCAGATTCTGAATCTCAACAACCACCTTGGGTTCAACAGGTCCAGATTAGTTCGATAGTATGGAAAGAGTTACAAATACAAGATAGAAAACTTAGAGAACTGATTGACTTCGAAGACTTAATTAGCCAAAATAAGGACCGTTTGTTAGGAAAAATATATAACCTGTTGCTGAAATATGAGACAGAGATGGAGCAGGTTAAAGAGTGCATGATAAAGTCGATGCAGAATTTCCACAGGATGATTGATTTTTCTGACTGGGAATACCAGTGGAAAAGAAACGTTAAATTTACAATGTGTTATAACCTAAGGGAAAACTGGTATAAGATTTTTTCAGATGGTACATGACTCCCCTGATAATTAATAAGATATATAATTCATTCTCAAAAAACTGTTGGAAATGTAATTACCAACCAGGGTCATTTTTCCATATGTGGTGGACCTGTAATAAGGCTCAATTGTATTGGAAGCAAATTCATGAGAAAATTTAACAAATTTTAGAGATTAAATTTCCTTTTTTACCAGAAATCTTTCTTTTAAGTATGACAAAACATTATATTCCTTCTAAATGTAATGCGCTGTCTTTATATATGATTACTGCAGCCAGGATTTTATATGCTCATAATTGTCATGTTTCTGAAGTCCCCTCTTTAAACGATTGGTTTTTTAAATGATGGGATTATGCCTCAATTTCTAAAGTTTCAACTTATATGAATGAAGTCTCAACTGAGTCATTTATGTCAACTTGGGATCCCTTTATAAACTTTAATATCCAACAAAAACATCATTTGTTCCCATTGTCTGGATTTGATTTGTGAAGCTTTATGTACCCAGCTTTAAGCAACCAAGTGTTGATCAGATGTAATCAAATGTTGATCACTGCTGCCAAATTTTCTTAGAACTGTTAATATATTCTAAATGTTTTCTTTCTAGTACTTGCTTAAAGAAATATCATGACACTGTTTTTCTTTTCTTTTGGTTTATGTTTCAATAAAATTGAAAAAATGTAAAAAAATAATTTTAAAAAGGAGCTCAGGGCAATGTAATTCTCCCCTGATTTTATCCACATAACAACCCTGTGAGGTAGGTTAGGTAGGAGAGAGAATGGTTTACCCGAATTCACCAAGTGAGCTTAATGTCTTAGTGGAGATTTGAGTCCAGGGCTTCCTACTCCTAGTCTGGGACTCGACCACACTGGCTTGTTTTTATGCATACTCTAAAAGAATTGCATGAATAAAATTAATACAATGATTCAGGGAGAAAAAGGACTGCAGCCTTAAACGCATCCACATATATTACAGGGTTTATCTGTTTTAACCACCATCGGTATAATCCAGCAATGGGTAATTCCAGCTTCCCAATGAACATAGGTATATAGGAGATAGTTGTGACTAATTTAAACCTTATTGATTATAGTGGAACTTAGTTGTAACTAAGTTTTGCTGGATTTTGCCCTTTGGATCTTTTGCAGTTCGTGGGTATTAGGGAGCTCTTTGTAAATCCTTATATTGAGCTGTGGGCTATAACAAGTTCTTCAGAATGCTGCTAGGCCTCATGATACTCTTTCATAATAATAATTAATATGAATCTTCCATCCATGTGACTGGTTTTTACAATGTATTTATTTATGCATGAGGATTTACAGATTGTGTTTTCTCAGAGCAGATAAGAACTCCTTTGTGCAAGTTATATTTTCAACAGGGTTATGAGGTAGGCCTCTGCCACTACCATTTGACAGCTGGAGAACTGAGGCTGAGGTCAAGGCCATCCAGCCCTAAAGTGGGGTTTGAACCCTTGTTCAGGTCCAGCTCCATTTATTCTGGTTGTTGAGCTAGTACCATGAACATATGAGCTCTTCACCTTACTTTTGTGGAGTACTTTAACAAAGAGCTACTTCATATAACTTCATGTTGTATTCTGTCTAGAAATCTTTTTTTTTTTAATTAGAAGTTTGTCTCTGTGGGGATCCTGAAGAGAGTGTGGGGCATGGAGTCAGAAAGGGAAAGGAGAAGGAGAAAAATGGAGTCGAACAAGCTTAGTTAAACAAACATAAGATGGCTTCGTGTTTATGAGGGAAGCAGCTATAAAACACTTCACTTGCTTGGTATATGAACACAGTGGTGGATGAGGTAACTTGATGCATAGCTGCCTTATACTGAGTCCCTCTAGCTCAGTACACAGCCTGGCAGCAGCTTCACCAAGACTGCAGGCAGGAACCTCTCTCAGCCCTATCTGGAGATGCCAGGGAGGGAACTTGGAACCGTCTGCATGCAAGAATGCAGGTGCTCTTCCCAGAGCAGCCCCAAATCCCCTAAGGGGAATATCTTACAGTGCTTACACATGTAGTCTCCCATTCAAATGCAAACTAGAGTGGACAATTCATGCTTGATACCACAAAACCAGCTCTCCTCCAAGGTGCTTTTATTATAACATGGTGGGAGCCTCATCAAATGTTTACATTGTCTTTTTTGAAATGAAAAACTGAGCTGCTTCAATTTTTGGGTAATGTGTGATGTTTGGGAACATGACCAATTGTGTCACCCAGAAGCATATTTATTGTATGCTTTCAGTCGTGAATGCCCTTCAAACAATACAGAAAGAAAGAAAGAAAGAAAGAAAGAAAGAAAGATATAGCATGTGGTGGAAGCAGAGGATACAGTATAATCTTTTCTGTGTAATTTTTTAAAAAGCTGCAAGTTATCAACTCTGTGAGAGAAAAGCTTATATAGATTTATATAAAAATTGTGGGGACAATTTAGCCCCCTGGCACATTTCCCTCTCCAGTCCTAAAGCCACTGCTTCACAAATACCTACTGTCAATTTACCCTCCTCTGAAAGTAACCCTCCTGTGCATTGAGGGCTACACTTGCAGATATTTTATTTATTTATTACATTTATATCTCACTCTTCCTCCAAGAGCAGTATACATGGTTATGTTTCTCCTCATAACAACCCTGTGAGGTAGGTTAGGCTGAGAGAGAAGTGGCTGGCCCAGAATCACCCAATGAGTCTCATGGCTGAATGGGGATTTGAACTCAGGTCTCCCTGGCTACTGGCTGGTGCATGTATCTATTGGTACCTATAAGGGCACGTCTGGATCAGGTCACTCTCCCCTCCCCAGCCACAAACGCTTGTTTTCCAGTCAAAGAAGACCCTCCTCCTAGCTCCCTGATTTCCAGTATTCCCCATTGCCACAAGCACCCATTCAATTGATTAGTCGAACTCATGCTCCCCAAGCTGTCTTCCTCCCAGTCCCTATTAGCACATTCCTTTATTCAGCTCTAGCCATACACAGCACTAAAGCTGGGAAAATATATTGATGTCCCTCATCCTCCATATCCTCACTCTTTGGTTAACTGGCAGGAGATAAGTTAACTGAATCTTCCCTGCAACAGTCTTTAAATGGTTCCCAAACAGCTGGTGCTCTTTGATAACCCAGGACACCTGGCTGTTGCTGTGTTCTTACTGAAAGGGAGGGTAAACAGCAGCACTGAAGCCTCTGACAGGTGGGAGGGCCTCCAGACTGTCTTTCCCCGCTCTCTTGCCCTCAGAGGATATCAGCTGGACAGATAAGACCTCCTGCCCAGCTTCTTTCTGCTCCACCCTATGGCTTATTATAGTTAACAAAATGCCTGAGAGAAATGGAAATACTGTTCCCAGCAGATCACACATAAAACATGGCCAACCATAAAAACTACAGATGCATGTTAAGGGTTATAGGTATCCAGTTAAAGGTATACTTTCATTCCCAGTGTGCTGTGTTCCTCTCACCACCAGTAGCTAGCTTAAAGATAACAGACCACAATGGACTGTACCAAAATACCACATCTTAGGGCCAACTCACACATGTATGCCCATCACTACTACTTATTTAATATTGCAGTCACTGTGAAATGCCAATACTAACTTTGCCCTACTGGTCAGGGCTTTTCTGTTACACAGTGAAGCACGAATGCAAGTGATCAGATGGGAGTAGTTTAGCTTGGTGTATAGTCTTCAGGAAGACAACAGAAGACAAATGCTGAAGATAAGAGGGAAGCCATAATATCCATTGACTTCCTCTCTATACTACGTTGTTTTGGGAACAGATGGAGCTTTCATTCCCATGACTTCATCTGCATGGTCCTCCCCTTCAAGGAAAAGAGAATGGGCGCAAGAACAGCTTGATTGCATCACTCTGCTGAGAACAGCGGGCCAAGGCAATGACATGAGAGCTCAAGAATGAGGCTTAAGTTTCGCTCCAGCATGAAAGGAAGGAAAGGGAGAGCTGATTTTTACCCCCTTTCCCCTTCCTCTCTGTTGTGGTTTACATAGCTATCAATTCACAGAATTCCCAACATGTTAGTAAAAAATGACCCTAAAAGACAGAAGGGCCAACAGCTCAGGAAAAATAGTGTTTAATATTCATCATTTTTATGGAATGGGACTTTAAAACACTTACCTAAGTCAGGTAAGTGGATAGTGTTGGTCAGATAGTGGAGAGCAAGACTGTGATGTCAGCAACAGTCTAGGCACTGGGGTCACCACCATGGCAGAACCATAGGATAGGACATAGGAAGCTGCCACATCAGCTTGCTAACGCTCTAGATTCTGTACCACTGACTTACTGACCTTCTAGGACTCCTTTTTCAGCATAAACATAGATGTCTGCAATAATGCAGATATGACCTATATAGATGCAATTCCTGATTTGTTACTGCATGGCCAACAGAGGATCACTTTATGTTTTCATAAGTATTCTGAACCCAGAGCAGCTGATCCCTCTGCAGAGTCTTATCTAGGTCACATCCTAAGATACCGTTATACATGGATTTCCTCAAGGTCTAAACCAATTTGATCTGGCTTGCTAGCAGATTGTATGAAATCATTAGTATTTCCCACTAGTGACAAATAAATATTTCCACATAACAACAAGCCCATGATGGCGACATAAGCTTATCTAATGGGGTTCTCCAATAGCTATCCATTTTTTTAAAATGATGTCACAGGTACGGATAAAGAACCATATCAGCTCAATAAAATCTCCCACTCTGCTCCAACCCTTTTGCTCCAAAGCCTAATGAATTAGGGTTTCGGGTGTTCCATGAAGGCAAATAAAATAGTTCTGTCTTGACTGTAGGAACATAAAATTCTTTTCTTGACTAAATTGCATTTGTGACAGTTTTGCATTTGTGTCAAACTCATTAAATTCTTTGTGTTTGACATTTGGTAGAAAGCTATTTCCACAACAAGCCTGAAACCTAAGTATCCAAGTTTTGTGCTGTGAAATTTCCTTATTCCCTGAGCAACAGAACCTAATTTCATTGTTGCATCTCTGCAACAAAAGTGCAACCTCAAAGGAACAGGAAGCTGCCTAAGCCCGAGTCAGCCCATTGGTCCATCTAGCTCGGTACTGACTGCACTGACCAGTAGCTAAGAAGTTTCAGGCAGGAGTTTTAGTTGGCTCTACTTGGAAATGCCAGGGACTTCGCCTGGGAGCTTTTGCATGCAGAACTATGGTGCGGCCACACCTGGAGTACAATTCTGGTCACCACATCTAGAAAAGGACATTATAGAACTGGAAAAGGTGCAGAAGAGGGCAACCAAGATGACCAGGGGCCTAGAGCATCTTTCTGATGAGGCAAGGCTACAACACTTGGGGCTATTTAGTTTAGAAAAAAGATGACTGCGGGGAGACATGATAGAGGTCTATAAAATCATGCATGGTGTGGAGAAAGTGGATAGAGAGAAATTCTTCTCCCTCTCACATAACACTAGAACCATGAGGGGAACTAGAACATGGGGGTCATCCCATGAAATTGATTGCTGGGAAATTTAGGACCAGCAAAACGGAAGTATTTTATTTGCTTGTGGAATTCTCTGTCACAAGATATGATGACAGCCAACAACCTGGATGGCTTTAAGAGGGGTTTGGATAACTTCATGGAGGAGAGGTCTATTAATGGCTACTAGTCAGAGGGCTGTGGGCCACCTCCAGACTCAAAGGCAGGATGCCTCTGAATACCTGTTGCAGGGGAGTAACAGCAGGAGAGAGGGCATGCCCTCACCTCCTGCCTGTACACTTCCAGAGGCATCTGGTGGGCCACTATGTGAAACAGAATGCTGGACTAGATGGGCCTTGGGCCTGATCCAGCAGGGCTGTTCTTATGTTTTTATGTTCTCTACCATTGAGTTCTGGCACCATCCTCAGAGGGGAGAAATATGAACTGTGTGCAGTAAATGATTAAAACCACATTTATTGCACATAAACGGAGATTTTGCATAAAGGACCATAATTTGCATTATAAATGTCAAAGTGGAAGCAGTGTAGGAATTATACAAGTGTATAGCTCCACTTCCCATAATCTTTTGAGTACTGCATACCCCAAGAATCAATTACTCTTTTCCTTGGCAGGCTCTCTATGTGGGATAAAGGAAGTAAAGTTGGCTCATACTTTGCTTTCTCCTCCTAGCTCATGCCTCCTCTCTGCGCACTTTGGTTCTCTGTTTAAATTTAAACTGACCCTGTGTCAGCACACCGGCTGTCAGGTTCTGGCGTTTTAAAGTGGACGCAAGTTGTTGTAGTTTTGAGCGGCTGCCAGTAGGTGGCTCTCTAACCCCCACTAAAATGAACATAGGAGGCGATTCCTGTGAGGCGGGGAATTCAAGCTTATTAAAGGAAGAGGGAAGCCCGCAAAGAAGTTCAGACAAGAGCAAGGGGACAGTGGTGCAGATCCAGCTAGGAGGCTTCTCAAGGGCTCGAAGACTCGTCGGAAGAGGGCACACTGCAAAGAGGATGGGGCAGGAGGTGTCCACCAGGCAGCCCAAGTTGTGAATGGGAAAGCAGAGTAGTATCTAATGGAGGGAAAGAAACGAGATGGCAAATGGCTTCTACATTACCTGGATGCATCACTCCAAGGCCCTTGATTTTAGAGCTTTTTTAAATTAAGCTTTCTAAACTGTAAGGGTCTGTTAGTGAGCCTGCATTAGGTGTTTACACCAACCTTTTGCCAGCTACCACCAGCTTCTTGCCCCAAAGAGGAATTGGATTAGTTTTTCTGACCCTGGTAAAACACCAGGGCCTTGATCTAGTGTGGTGTGGGTTCTTAATTTTTATAAGGAACTCTATTTAAAAAAAAAAAAAACTTTTTAATGCTCGCTTTGTTTTAAGAAGAAGCTTGACATTCTTCAATAGGCTGCTGAGAAAAACATCAGAAACTGCTGAAGATACACTGGAGAAGTACTTTCTGCAGTCCATTTTCTTTGTGAAATTCTCTCAGGAATACCAGCCACTGGGAAGGTCCACAGCTTAATTTGCTTCTTGCTCTTGAGACGTCCCTGGTGACACCTATATCTAAAGGTCTGTCTGTCTAGAAACTAATTCTTTTCAACACTGTATCAAAGAATGGCTGACTGCCCACTTCGATTTTTGGCCATGGGGCTGCTGGCAGTGGCATTTTGTGCAGGCTCAATGGAAAATGAGCAACATGGCAGCAGAAGGAGCCAGGGGAAGAAATCTCAACTGAATAACCATCTCACGGGACGAAGACCAGGCAGCCTTTCCTTGCCATCATCCAATGACTCGGTAAGCACACATATGTTTTACTCAGCTTGCTCACCCAGAGCTTCAGCCAACCCCTTAGCATGAAAATGTCAGTGCTTGAAGCCTAGGTGCATTCATAGCATTTTATCATATGCTGTTCTTTGGCTGAACAACAGTTAATAAATATTATATTACATAAATTGCATAGTCCGCAACCTCCCTGGCTGCTAGAATTATTGAATCTGGTCAGTTCTGGTCCTTCAAAATCTGAAACAAATTCTGAAGTATGTAACAGGAGTTTGACAGAAATCCGGATTTTAAAAGCCCGACTGCAAAATCTTTCCAGCAAACTGTTTTGAGAGTTGCTTTTAACTGTGATGAAAGCACATTAAGCATCTAACAATATTGGAACTCATACAAAATTGCTTGAAAATGTATGCAGGGTCTGCATTAAGGCACAGGACAGCTTAGAACTGTTCACAGCAAATTCCACAGTGGCATTTCAGATTGTAAATACAGTTTCTCCTCCATGGTATCAGCGATTCCATATGTTATGCAACAGAATGACATAGGAGAGGGCCTGTGATTTATATGAGAATTTATTACTCTTTATTTAAAATGCATGATCAGAAATAATCCATCCCAGAAGTATGGATTCTTGCCATAAAGAACCTTAATTCAGGTGAGTTATCTCAGGACTACTACTACAGTACTATGAATATTTATATACCGCTTTTCAACAAAAGTTCCCAAAGTGGTTTACATAGAGAAATTAAAAATAAACAAATAAAATGGCTGCCTGTCCCCAAAGAGCTCACAATGTAAAAAGACTATTGCTTTGTATCTACCTCCTGTAGTCAAGGGATAATTTTCCTATTTTTTTATTTTTTAAAACCTACAGTAGCACACCTGATCTCAACTCTGTGGACCAGATTGTGTAGACTGATGTATGGCAGGACCATACATCTTTGGCCCTCCAGCTGTTCTTGGACTACAACTCTCATCATCCTCAGCCACAGTGATCAATAATTGGGGATGATGGGAGCTATAGTCCAACAAGAGCTGGAGAGTTAAAATTGTGCAGCCCTGATCTATGGAGTCATTGTTAGACAGATGGTCTTGCTTGAACCAATGATATTTTATTCCTTTCCCATTATCTGACTCTATTGACTGTCTCACATATGTATTTGCACATCTGCTTCTTCTACATTTTATTACTCTAGACCTGATATAACTTGCAAGTGTGGAACGATTGGTTGGGTCCCAGCTAGTGGAATGATGGGTTGTGTCCCACCCTGCTAACTTGGCAAAGAGGCACCTTTTAACGTGGTGATTATCTTTATTTTGCAGGGGGAGAGTAACTGGCCCTATCCACCCCCAGCACAGTACCTCCAGTGACTGTTGCTGGTGTATATCTTATGTTTCTTTTTGTGAGCCCTTTGGGGACAGGGATCCATCTTATTTATTTATTATTTCTCTGTGTAAACCGCCCTGGGCCATTTTTGGAAGGGCGGTATAGAAATTGAATAAATAAATAATATAATTTAATAATAATAATAATAATAGTAGTAGTAGTAGTAGTAGTAGTAGTAGTAGTAGTACTTCTGTGAAGAAGTTTCATTTGTGCAAAAGGGAAGCAGCAATTTTTGCTTATCCCCTCCCTGCCCCCCAAAGTCCCCTTTGGCACATAAAAATTTGTTCCTGAGGGCCTCCAATCTTCAATGTTGTGTTTCTGGGGAGCACAGGGACTGTATATGGAAGCAGGGACTGGCAGAAGTCGCTCCTGTCCCCTTGCATGAATGGAACAACTTCTGCTGCTGAAGTACTAGTTAGAATGCAACCCATTGTGTTGAAAGTTCTGGTGAAAGTTCTCAGGTGAAAGTTCTGTGTCGTGTTTGATCTCTGATGCCCTATTCACACACTTACACTTTGATGCTTTAATCATCCCTATTTACACACCTGAAGATCATATGTATGTAAGCCAGACCTAAGATTCTAGAGAAATAAATTTACATGTAGAATATTTCATCCCCACTTTGCACATTCCTCATTTTTCTCAAAATCTTCCAAACCAGCAACCCTTGCAATACAATTTTAGACTGTGAGGCCACTTTCCCAGTGCTAAATCCTTCTCTTCAGCGAGAAGTACTCTACCAGTACTCCCTCTTCTTATAACATGGAGTTACTCCAGCTTGACCTCTCTTTATTTTTCACTATTGTGGTAGACCAACTAAGGAAGATAGCTGAAGGCTCTGAAATGCACCAAATCCAAAGCTGTGGTACGCATTATTAAAATATGCTAATAGCACCTTTGAAATAAATCTGCATTCTCAGATATGGGGAAAACACCCAAGTTGTCTGCACTGGCTTGGGTAAAAATCACGAACAACAACTGTATTCTCTTTTTAAACATTTACCTGGAAGAACTCTGGCTTCTCTCCACTGCTCCTGTAATTTTCTAAGGAAAGGAGTCGGAAAAAAGGACACTCTTGCAAATGGTGTCAATTAAGAACATAGGAAGCTGTCAGACCATAGGTCCATCTAGCTCAGTTTTGTCTACCCAGACTGGCAGCAGCTTCTCCAAGGCTGCAGGCAGGAATCTCTCTCAGACCTATCTTGGAGATGCCAGGGAGGGAACTTGGAGCCTTCTGCTCTTCCCAGAGCAGCTCCATCCACTGAGGGGAATATCTTACAGTGCTCACACATCAAGTCTCCCATTCATACACAACCAGGGCAGACCCTGCTTAGGTAAGGGGACAAGTCATGCTTGCTACCACAAGACCAACTCTCCTGGTTTTGTGGAAGGACACCATTTGCAAAGACTGGGAACACCTCTTGGAATCTACTATCAAACACATTTGGCAAAGTGCACTTGCTAAATGTTGCATTTGAAAAAAATTTTTTCAAAGAACACAACATTCAGTTTTCTGTAGAAGCCTTGTTCAGCACAGTTAACTTCTATGAGAGGAAAGAAAACATCTTAGTGCCTCATTCTTCTGAGAAGGGATTTCAAACCGCTTGAATGCAGTGAACCTCATGAAGATGTTCAGCAAAATTACACAAAAAGTGCTCTTTGGGATAGTTTTATCTATTTCCTGTTTGTCTCTGGTTGTCTCTGTATTCCCCAGGTATTGCTGCTCTGTTAATATATCTTTTTATTTTATTTTTTCTCATTACATAAAGGAAACGAGTGTAGGAAAGATTAGCAGCACTGACTCCCGGCATGCCTGGATGCTCCTACTGAAGCAATCAAATAAAGGGGTGAACAGCAAAAAAAGGTGCAAAAACAAATCCCCAAAGTTCAAGGTAAGCAATATTAACATTGCCTTTCAGAAATTAAGCCTAGATTAGGGATTCTCTGATGATACTATAGGAAGCCTCCCTAATTCTTGATGGCAATTTTCAAGCTTCCCCAAAGGTAACCAAGGCCATTTAACATGCATTGTTTGTTTAGCAATGGTTCAGGAACACACCTGAGCTTAAAGAAGCACAGAGGAATTACTGCAAGGAAATAAAAACCTTGCATGAAAAAGAGAGTTGCCTTATGTGATTTACATAAAGGGTGAAACTTCCTGTGTAGCACAGACTGGGAGGAGAAATGTTAATGCTTTCGCCAAAGTACGATCATCATCATCTTCACCACCATTCTTCAACAGAATTTCAAAATTACAGCATAATAACCTAAAAATTAAAATGAGCATCCAGAAATTTAAAGTGAAACAAGAACTAAAAGAGATTATGAGTTCTGACGGCTGAATATACAAAGTTAGCTACTTACTCAGTTGCACATGGCCTAGAATCCATGATTTTAAGAAGCAGTATACCACTCCATGGTTCTCCCAGGAAAGTGAATGATATAAGCTGGCTCTTTCATTTCTATAAAAATGTCAGAGCAGTAATACATTGGCAGCAGTTTCAATTTCCCCACTTCCACAGGGACACAGACACCCATCATATGGTGTACCATTACATCTTCCATCCAGGAGGGCCAAGGGAAGCATATTAAAATGAAACATGGAAACATCTTCCTATATTTGGGAACATATAATGGCCAACATCCAGCACAGCATAACATGGGCAGTGCTGGTCTACCTGCGCTACTGTGGACTCACAGTGAAGCACTGACAGTCTAGAGCTTTTGTGCAAGAGCGCAAATACTTTGATGAGCACACCTGTATTACAGAAGCGCTAGTTAAATCAGAAACACATAGCTGGTGATCAAATGAGTCTCGGTGTGTTAAATGAAGTACTTGCACTCCTGTGCACAAGCACAAGGCTACCTGTGCTTCCATGCAAATCTGTAGCAGCGCAAGTGGATTAGCACCACCCATGGTATGTTAGGAACACAGAGAGAAGAAGCTGCCTTATACCAAGTCAGACCATTGGTTTATTTAGCTCAGTATTGTCTGCACTGATTGGCAGTGGCTCTCCATGGTTACATGCAGGAGTCTCTCCCAGCCCTACCTGGAGATGCCAGGGAGTGAGCGTGAGAATTCTAGATGCAAGCAGATGCTCTACCACTGACCTCTGGCCCATTCCCTAAGGGAAATAGCTCACAGCAGACAGTGCTCACATGCAGTCACCCATCCAAATGCAATCCAGGGCAGACCCTGCTTAGCAAAAGGCATGTCACATATCATAGCTGTTTTTGAGCCATTGAGAACATCAGTTTTGACCATATTCTCTAACCCTGAGAATGATTTGGGTGACGATTCCCTCTCCTAATGACACCGTAAGAATTTCTTCTGCTTGCAGATGTTCTGGGTCGTTATCTCTGCTTCTTCAGGCCAGTGAGCTGTTTTTCAGCCTTCAACAAAGAAGCCCAAGTCAAAACAATAAGATGAAATGATTTGCACCTGACTTAGTTGGGCTTATCAACAAAAGGGGGGGATGTATAATTGCCAGAGTGTGTTCAGGGGCATACACAAAAACCTGCAGATATCCACAGACAACACAATACAGAGATAAAAGAGAACACTAAGGAGAAAGCTAAGAGCTAACACAGACTTTGAAAATAACACCCTTTTCCTCCTTGTCTTTATTGGAGTTTTTGACAGAGAGATTTCTACTTTTTGACCCTCTTGAAATGGACTGTACCGTGCTTTGAAACACACCTGCGAGCTTTACAATGCTTATCACTGCTTTTTCATGCTTTTCACTGTAACCGTTGCAACTCACCTAAAGTGAAGTACCTTGGCAACAAACTACAACCCCAACAAATATTTATATACAGCTTTTCAACAAAAGTTGCAAAGTGGTTTACAAAGAGAAATAATAAATAAAAATAAGATGGATCCCTGTCCCCAAAGGGCTCATAATCTAAAAAGAAACATTAGATAGACACCAGCAGCAGCCACTAGAGGGATGCTGCGCTGGGGGTGGATAGGGCCAGTTGCTCTCCTCCTGCTAAATAAAGAGATTATCACTTTAAAAAGTTGCCTCTTTGCCCAGTTAGCAGTGGTAGTGCTATCATGTGTGTGCCAATGCCTCTATTTTGATAGGTTTGATTTTTGCATTTTGCCAATAAAAAAATAATAGAAGAAAGATCCTCCTCCTCCTCCTCCTCCTCCTCTAATTATGGCCCTGTCCTCTCCCCGCGAAGGCAGCCATATGTGACAGGTACAATTCTTGCTTGCTACGGCAAGACCAGCTCTCCTCCCCAAATGAGCTTTTCTCCCCTTTTTATATTGGGTAACCTGCCAAAGGCCATTTTGCAAACTCAAAAACATCATAGTCTTTGTGGTGGTGGTGGTGGTGGTGGTGGTACAACCCTCTTTTTCCTTCCTGTACTGGAGAGAAGACCCTCTTCCAGCTGCCATGGCTTTGCTACCCATCCAAAAGGAGCAGCCCTTGACATAGAAAGATATGGATAGTTAACCATAGCTATGCAATTAATAAGTTGGATGTCTGAACTAAAGGACAATTGATCTAAAATACTGCCTCGTATTCGGTTCCAGTTTGGCATTCCAGGTCCCCCAGGGCCTTCTGGTCCACCAGGACCCCCTGGAGGTGTAATCACTCAGGAGGAACTATTGAGGGAATTCCGATTGCTGCTGAAAGGTATGAAACAAAAGTTGCTGTACACCAAACAAGCACGCTGTCCCACTACAAAGCTCCTATGTCCAGAACATAGGACCTATGTCCAGAACATTGCTCCTATGTACAGAACACTTCCCTCTGAAGGAAGGTAGGATGCCTCCTAGTCTTAAGGAGGCAATTATTAGACCGCTTCTGAAGAAGCCTACCTTGGATCCCTCATTGCCAAGTAACTACAAGCCTGTCTCCAACCTTCCGTGGCTGGGCAAGGTAATTGAGAGGGCCGTGGCCTCCCAGCTCCAGACAGTCTTGGAGGAAACTGATTATCTAGATCAGGGGTGGGGAACTTTGGCCCTCCAGCTGTTTTTGAACTACAACTCCCACCATCCCCAGCCATTGTGGCTGGGGATGATGGGAGTTGTAGTTCAAAAACAGCTGGAGGGCCAAGGTTCCCCACCCCTGATCTAGACCCATTTCAAACTGGCTTCCGGGCTGGCTATGGGATGGAGACTGCCTTGATCGGCCTGACGGATGATCTCCAACTGGGAATTGACAGAGGAAGTGTGACTCTGTTGGTCCTTTTGGACCTCTTGGCAGCTTTCAATACTATCGACCATAGTATCCTTCTGGAGCGTCTGAGGGGGCTGGGAGTGAGAGGCACTTCTCTGTAGTGGTTCCGCTCCTACCTCTCAGGTAGGTTCCAGATGGTGTCCCTTGGATACTGCTGTTCTTCAAAATCTGAACTTTTGTATGGTGTCCCTCAGGGCTCCATATTGTCTCCGATGTTGTTTAACATCTACATGAAACCGCTGGGAGAGATCATCAGGAGATTTGGTGAGGGTGTTATCAGTATGCTGATGACATTCAAATCTATTTCTCCATGTCAGCATCATCAGGAGAGGGCATAACCTCCCTAAATGCCTGCCTGGAGTCGGTAATGGGCTGGATGACGGATAACAAACTGAGACTGAATCCAGATAAGACGGAGGTACTCATTGTGTGGAGTCGAAACTCGGGAGACAATTTTGATCTGCCTGTTCTGGATGGGGTCACACTTCCCCAGAAGGAACAGGTATGCAGTGTGGGGGTGCTTCTGGATCCAAATCTCTCTCTGGTGCCCCAGGTTGAGGCAGTGGCCAGAGGTGGTTCTATCAGCTTCGGCTGATATGCCAGCTGTGTCCATTTCTTGAGACAGATGACTTCAAAACAATGGTACATCTGCTGGTAACCTCCAGATTGGATTACTGTAATGTACTCTATGTGGGGCTGCCCTTGAATGTAGTCTGGAAACTACAGTTGGTTCAGAATGTGGCAGCCAGGCTGGTCTCTGGATCATCTAGGAGAGACCATATTACTCGTGTATTGAAGGAGTTACACTGGCTGCCAATATGTTTCTGAGCAAAATACAAAATACAAGGTGTTAGTTATAACCTATAAAGCCCTAAACAGCTTGGTCCCCACCGCCCATTGAGATCATCTGGAGAGGTCCGTCTGCATTTGCCACCGGCTCATCAGGTGGCTACTCAGGAACGGGCCTTCTCTGTTGCTGCCCCGAGGCTTTGGAATGTACTCCCTAGTGAAATAATGCCTCCCCATCTCTGACAATTTTTAAAAAGTCTTTAGCAATAGCAATAGCAATAGCACTTACATTTATATACCGCTCTATAGCCGGAGCTCTCTAAGCGGTTTACAATGATTTAGCATATTGCCCCCCAACATTCTGGGTACTTTAAAGATGCATCTGTTCACCCAGGCTTTTAACTGATACTGTTTTGTTTTTAATGTTGTTTTAGAATATATTTTTTAAATTTTTTAATTGTTGTTTTAAATTTCTTGTTTTTATTTTTAACTAATGTTTTACTTTTGTTTTTATCTTGTTGTAGACTGCCCAGAGACGTAAGTTTTGGGCGGTACAAAAATATGTTAAATAAATAAATAATAAATAAATCAGGTGGACCCTTAATAAGAGGTGATTTCAATGATGTTATGTCAATGAACCCAGGCTTCTGGGTTCTTCTGACACTTTCATTTGCGGTTGCACAATTTTGTTGGAGCAGAACAGACCTGTTCCACGCCACACAGGGGGTGTTTCAGACACATGCAGCGATACGGGTGGTGCTGAACTATGCACTGTATATCAGCTACTATCTACAAAATACGGCACATGCGATGGCATCATTTTTGCTCAAACTTAACTTTGTCAAAAAGTTTGATTGGAACTGCCACATGGCTCTGTGTTGTGGTTATTTAGGAATAATCAGGGAGAAAGAAAGGATTAATCTCAAAACCTGTGACAACTGCCCAGACGAAGAGAATAGGTACAGAGAAGAAGAGAACTTATTGGCCCGGATTACTGGCCAACTGCTAGAAAGCAACGAGCATGGACAAGTAGAGGCAGCATTCTACTGCCGGACCCGGAAGAATGTTTCAATTGAACGACGATCCCTGCAAGAGCTTCAGCTCTATTTCATAGTGAGTAACAGAGAGAAGTCACCTTAATTGGTGCAGTGGGGAAATGCTTGACTAACAAGCAGAAGGTTGCCGGTTCAAATCTCCGCTGGTACTATAGCGGGTTGCAGTGATATAGGAAGATGCTGAAAGGCATCATCTCATACTGAGATAGAAGATAAGGTGGCAAATAACATGACCATGGCCAGAGCTTTCATTTAAGAAAAGAGATTAGCTCCTAAAAATGTAGTTTTCAAGATTTAAGAAGTCCCTGGAAAATGTTCAATTTGGTATCGCTGATACCAAAATATCAAAATTTGGTATTTTGATCCGTGTACCCCAGGTTCACTCCTGTAGAACTGGTCACTTGTCCCCCACTGTAAACGTTTGGCATATTTTCTTCCTTATCCCCAACCATGTGTCCCACCAAATACATATTAACAAGTTACCACTTTTGATTCTCCCCTTCTCTATGAGAACAATTTGTTATGGGGCAACTAACAAATAGTGTATTATTATTATTATTTCTTGTTTACACAGTCAGACAGGTGTTATTGACTGGTTTGTTTTATCCAGACATCGAGTCCTTCCCAAGGACCTGGGATGCCAGAATTTTATTGTCAATGGTTATAGATATCGTCGCAGAATATAGGCTGTTCCCAGTAAAGCTGCTTTTTGTAATTGGTTGATGGTGATTTCTGTGGCCCCAATGGTGTTGAGGTGCTCTTCAAGGTCTTTTGGAACTGCACCCAGGGCGCCAATTACCACTGGGATTATTTTGGTCTTCTTCTTCTTCTTATTATTATTATCATTATACCCATATTAACAACTAAAGCCTGAACAATTGATACCCATATTAACAACTGGGCAGGAACAGGGCCTAATTCAGACCGCTACTTCTACATACAATAGGGAAAACGGAAGTGATAGACTCAAGTACTCATGATCCTGTATTTATTTCTTCCTAGCCTAAAAAGGGGGAAATATTTCAGCGTGGCCTTGGGCTAAACCTTACCAATGGGCAATATGTAGCCCCTCTCAGTGGATACTACATCTTCAAGGCCACACTGCATGTTGGTAAGTGTTCTAAGCTAAGCTTTCAGCACAGAAATGGTTTGGCAGTCTGAGGCTGCTTGATGATATAAACCCAGAGAGCATCAAAAACTTCACATACACTAAACCAGAGCTGAAGAAGAAATGGTTGTGGCTAATGCTCTCTAAGCCTTCAAAAAAAAAAAGAAGAAAAAAAAAAGGTGGAAAAGGAGGTTACAAGAAATTGCAGACCAGTCAGGCTGACTTTGATACCATGGAAAATACTAAAACAGATTATAAAACAGTCAGTCTGTAAGCATCTCGATAACAATGCAGTGTTTAGTAGAGGCCGGCATGGATTTGTCAAGAATAAATCCTGCCAGACTATTCTTGTCTCCTTTTTTGATCATAATACTAGCTTAGCGGATTGTGGGAATGCTGTGGTTGTCATTTATCTTGATTTCAGCAAAACATTTGAGAAACTTCCCCATGATATTGTGGTTAGCAAGCAGCTCACATGGGGGCTAGATGCTACCACCCACCACAAAGTGGAATCACAAGCAGGTGGAAAACCATACTCAAAGAGTGCTAATCAGTGGCTCCACATCATCCTGGAGGGTGGTTTCGAGTGGGATGACATGACACAGGGCTCTATCCCAGGCCCTGTACTTGTTAACAGTTTTATCAACAACATAGATGAACGGGTGAATCCTCATCACATTTTCAGGTGATGCAAAACTAGGAGGGATAGGTAACACCACAGAAGATAGGTAAAAGAATTCAGAATGACCTTGATAGAATAGAAAACTGGGCTGAAGCTAACAAAACTGAAAGACAAGAAGTACAAATGCAAGGTTTTGCACTTAGGCCAGGAAAAACAAACCACAAATGTATAGGATGGGGCATAGCTGAGCTGGCAGTAATACATGTGATATGGATTTCAGGATTATGACATTTTTGAAAGTCTGATTGAGAAGCATTTAAAATAATATATTTAAACTGACCGTATTTTGCATTTCTAGCCCTAGAGCTGTTTGAATTGTTTGCTTGATTCTGCATGAAACTCTTCCCCCTGCTTTTTAAAAACAGAACTAAAATATTCATTTTTCAGTTTAGCATAGCAGGATGCTCCCAAGTCGGCTTTTGGATTGCTAGAAGTAGTTTTCCATTTAAAGACTTTGGCAGGGATGATAACCAAGTTCTGAAAGGCACACAGCCTGGCAGAACTTATCTACACACAACCTAAGACAGTGTAGGTTTCTTGTATGAAGCTTGTAGTCCCTGATTAATGAGTAAGTAAAGCAGATAAAATAGAACTGAACTGAGATCCTGGGCAAACATAGTTAGCCTCAGCAGAAGACTTTCATACATCCCCATCTCAGCTGGTCCTTAAAGCTCTACAAAAATGCTTATTTGAATAGACCTTTTCCAGTAATTATAATACGATTAAAGATCATTTCTAGAAATTAGCAGCTTTGCTCCATTCTTCTCTCCCAATTTGTGTTCCATCATGCCTTGGATTCTGCTCCAATAGCCTTCTGGCAAGAAAAGAGAATGTTAGAACGTTGATAACTGGTTTTGCACATGTACCGTATCCTCACCTCTTCCTGGATGAATTTATCCCTTTGAATTTGTTTTAAAATTCCCTTTAAAATATTTTCCCCTTTATATTTGTTACAGGAGTAACAAGTGGCCAGATGGGGTCCAAAAGACTAATTTTGTGTATCAGGCAATGCAGGTCAACTTCAAAATGTGAGGTTTGGGGGCATTAGTGGGGAAAAATAGATTAAAAGCAATTAAGATTGAACTGTGCAGTGAGCTTCTAAGCAACAGCTATGCTTGCAGCTTTCAAGCCCCTTTAAACTCCACCAGCACAGCTTGCAAAGTTACGGAGGTTCCAGGGCTACTGAGGAGTGTGTGATGGCCATCCTGTTGCTACTCCCAGAATTCCTAATGAAGTAGCAACACTCCTTAGTAGCCATGGCGCCTCCCCAACTTCTCAAGCTGCACCAGCAGGATTTAAAGGGGCTCAAAAGGAACAAGCAAGCCTGTCAGATCAGCAGCTTGCTTTGCAGTAGGTGCAGCTATGTTTAGGTGCTGTGGCCAAGAGCTTCTTTCCAGTAGCAAGTGCCTTGTGTGTTTCTGGCCTGATTAGTTCCTGCCTATTGCAGTTCATGGGGATCATCAAAAGAAAAGCCAGCCACGTGCTCGAGACAGACTGCGCTTGCTGATCTGTGTCCAGTCACTCTGCCACCAGAACATGTGAGTATGCATGCCAGAAATGGCCTGTGTGTATGGGCAGACACATATATACAGATTTCCTTCTGTCTCAAGAACTACGGATTGTGTATTTTTATCCACCATACAATTCTACAAGGTTAGGGCTGATCTCATGAAGATTCCTTTATTGAAATGTGCTTATTGGAGGCATGTTTATACTACACAGATACACAAAAATTAAAAAGCTGCTTTGAATTCTAAGGAAATAAAAATACCTTTTTCTCCCTCCCCTTCACTTTGGAATGTGTAGTTTGGGAAAGTGAACCAAAACCACAAGCCATCTTGAAAATTCCCCACTTCTTTGGAATTCTCTTCCCCTTCAGATTCATCTAGTCCCTTCTCTAGTGATCTTTAAATCCTTACTGAAGACCTTTCTTTTCCACCAGGCATTTGCCCTGTAGTTTACTGTATTTCCTTTCTATTATCTACTTTAGTTTGTATTTTTAGTGTAATTTTTGATGTTACCTTATTTACATGTCATTGTACACCACCCGGAGTCTTTGGAGTGGGTGTTATATTAAATGATTCTAATAAAATAAAAATAATAAAATGGGTTGTCTGGCTAGCCATTGGAGTGGGGAGACTATCACATACAATGCCCCCCCATCCCTCCCTACCAGAGAAAAGATATGTGCTACTGCCCCTGAAGCGTGTGTCTGCTTTCCTTATCCAAAGGTTCTCTTGAAGAGAGATGTGTAAAGATCAAGTGAGTCGCATTGGCATTTACCATTGTTTGTACTGCTTTGGTTCCTCCTTTTTGTTTTTGTCCATTTTAGGTTGAAATCTACTTCTGCCTCTATTGCTCCTTTATTGAAAAGGCTTAATGTCTTAAAGCCATTTAAAGAAGTGCAAAGTTTCCTTCTACCTATTAAATCTCAAGGACAAATTGGGCAGACATCAATTCCCTTCTGTCCTGATTAGGACAGCTCACAAAGTGCAGAACTGCTGTTGTAACCCAATCAGGCCAAGTCATCTTCTTCCATATAGAAGTCTCTCAACTCCCTCCCCAAGTTGCCCTGATTCAGGGTAGCCAGTTCCCTTCATGGGTATCCCACTGGAGCAGTAAGAGTGATTGGTGTCTCCTAGCACAGCTAGTTAAGATTAAAGAGATAGACAGAAGCATCCTTTTGCTCAATTTTACTGCCTGTTTATAAAGGAAAAATAGCAGTTAAGTGATGCAAGGTTGCACCAATTCCACATCACTATTAGGAGAAAAGCTGTATTATGTTTAAAAGGGGATATCTTGCTGTTTGTTTTCTAGTATCTAATAGCATTGATGAGGATACTGGTTTCTCTTGATTTCAGTTCTCTGGAGACAGTGAGTAGTGTTGATGGAAACCGTGAATATTTCACTATTTCAGTGAATGGAATTCTCTTCTTGCAGGTGAGTACCTGCAAACACATGTCAACAGCCAAAAGCCATAATAGGAAGTCAAGAATATACAACTTTGAGGATAGCCAAGAGAACTTACCAAGAACATCCCACTTGGCCCACTGCAAGGCCAGTTGCAACATGTAGACAGGTCAGCTTAACAATGTAAATCTGGCACCTATTATTCTCTTGCTGCCAAACCTAGCATGTAAACAGCTCCCAAGGTTAGGCTCTTTTATTCAATTAAATATTGTTTGGGGGGTATTTAAGTTATAAACTATTTACTATGGATCTGCAGCATTTTTAAAGGGAGGTAAAGATACTTCATACACCCAGATAATTCTTAAGTCATAGTTACATTTTGTGCTGAATTGATCTTGCTTGGCTCTTTCACTCATCCCATAGCTTCTCTATTCCAGGCTGGCCAGTATGCTTCAGTTTTCATGGACAATGCAACAGGATCTGCTCTCACTGTCCGAAATGGGTCAGACTTCAGTGGTGTCCTCTTGGGTGTTTGATTGGCTCGCAGCTGCTTATCGCTAAGCTGAAATGTTGCTTTTTGTCAGTCCAAAGCTAAGTTTGTCCCCTTCAGTCAAATGCAAGTTTGGCAACAGAAGGCAGCAACTTTCTTGTTTGTGCAAGCAAACCTCAAGTTTACCGCTCGCTAGCTCAGCATAGCAAGGTGAAGAAAAAGCAGGAAGAGAGGTGGAGCAAAAGGATGCTGAAACGCATTTGTAGAAGAAAAACACCAACATGGATGCAGCTAACAGTTTTTCATTATTGACAGTCTATGGTTTGACGTTTGTTTCACAGTTGATTCTTAGTGGTGGATCTCATAATAGTTTATCCACAGAAAGTGCATATTGTTTCCTGCTCAGCACCAGATATAAAAATATCACTTTTAGGAGATGCCTCTACTATCTTATGAACAGAGGAAGCTGCTTTATACTGAATCAGACCATTGGTCCATCTACAGTAGCCGACCAGCAGCAGGACCTCCAAAGTTTCAGGCAGGAATCTCCCCGAGCCCTACCTGGAGATGCCAGGGATTGAACCTGGGACCTTCTGCATGCACATATAAAGTAGCTTTGTATCTTCCACTTGCCTGGCAATCACTCCACCCAGATGTGGAACACTCACAGCATTATGCTGGATGGTGCATAGCCATTGCTAGCTTCCAGCTAACTTGCTTACTGCCCTAATTTGTTAGGCACCTGCTACCACAGTTGGTTCAGTTTTGACAGAGATTCTTCCTAAAGGATCTCTGTTGTGTTAAACTAATTGGATCATCTCTTCCTGGTGGCACTGAGCCCAGTAAACAGAGGAAGTATACACTTAGAAGCCAATTAAAAGTTTGTCTCAGAGCAAGTTTACAATTGTGTGCTCAAACATCAACCGATTATGTGAACTGGGGGGTGTCCATTTCTTAGTTAGCCTTATTTTCTACAGGGCTGCCAGAACTGCAGAGAGATATCCAAGAATTATAGAACACAGCCTAGCACCACTCTCTATGACTACTGCAAGCTGGGCACGTAGGCAGGCATTTGAAGTGTACTTGTACTTTGAATATATATATATATAAATATTCTCAGAGAGATTGGGGGGAACCTTATCTATTTTGGCATGAGGATACTTCTGTAACAGGCCTCTCCAGCTGCAAGAGTTTTACATAACCACTCCCTAAAAGCTAAACACATACACATTGGAACTTATGATATAAAGTTAGCATCTACTGGTGCTAGAATGAACTCTGCTTCAATGTGATTTGTTTTTGGGGGGGCTCCAGAAATGTAGGATTTCTCCCATGGTGATACTGTAATTTTAAAACTCACCTAGTATAGGACTGAATAGAATTCATGTGGGAGGATTACATGTTTGAGCACTCCCATCATCTGAAAAACTCCCTGCATTTAGAAAGCTAGCCTGCAAAGATGACTTGACAAAACTAGCTTTCTACATGCAATTCATTTTTTATGTAAGGGAACATTCTGATAAATAATCCTCCCCTTCCCTTCATTATACTTTGAGAGCCAACAACATACAGTGCAGGGAGAGTCAATTTCTCCAAAAGCCAAGTTCAATTACCTAAATTAAGGTTGACCAAAGGATGAAAGCACACAGCCTCACAAGTTAGCTAGATTATAGCTATATGCTTTGGAACCCGGGCAAATTCTCAGTAAGCTGTGCACCCAACCCTTCTCTCTGGAAACACCATCCAGCTTGATAAGACCAAAGTGGTGCCCTGCCCTGCCACATGATCAGCATTAGCCTTCACACTGCAGCTCTTTTGTAATGCTTGCATCCTTACTTACTTGTGTGTATAAATATATGCTATAAAGTATTTTATAAGAAGCTATTTATGTTAAGGAATATGTATTTATGCACTCAGCTTATTGTGAAATAAGCTTAACACATTTTACTTTGTTAAGAGGAATATGGAGAGTACGGAAAGTGGCTATGTCTGTAGATTTGCCAACAGAAAATAAAATGTGGGGAAAAGGTCATACTACAGCACATCTTTGTGGAAGCAGCAATAGCTCTAAAATGTGTGTGCCTCACTAGACTGCAACATCAAATGGTGGCATACTTAGACTGCACGTGTAAGCTGTAGCAATTTTGTTCAATGCCACCTCCAATAACACTTTTCAACAGATTGAGTTGCCAATGATCCATTACCAAGAATTCAATTCATGTACAAAAGGTTCCCCAAGAATCTTCACAAAGCTACATGTGTTTCACAATCAATCTTTTGGGGGGGACTGAATCCTTGTAATCTGTTGTCAAGGGTTCGGCCCCGATTTGCCATGAAGAGGGTGTGATTAGACCCAAAGATATTTCACACAAGTCTTCATTCTTGTCTTAATTTCCTTTCACCACCCAACCTGAAGTGTAAAAGCTGCCAGCGAGTCTCAGATGTGTAGTCACTAGAAGGGATACAAGCAGCCTAATGCTGTGTGTGTTTAATCATGGTGTTTACAAGTGGTACTCACAGGTGAGTGTGCAGAGCATCAAGTCTTCATTTCCTACTGACAAGTCACACATAAGCTGCATACTTGCATTTCTTTGCCATGGGGAAGCCAGCTTTTGATAGGCAAGTTTCTGACCGTGGAGCAAAGAAGTACCCCGTTTACACAGCTAGTCATAAGCAGCACAGTATGTGATCCAGCAAGGTAGACAGATTCAGACACCTCCCTGAATGTTTCACTTTTAGCAGCTAACATGCAAAATCCAAAGCCTTTAAAAAAAAATTAAACAACTCCATATAGTTTAAGAAACAGTCTGTGGGGCGGTCTGTGGAAAGGGAAGATTTCTGGATGTATGGCCTTCACTAGTTTTCAAAGACTGCTGAAGTCAAGAATCAACTCCAGTTTCTTCCTTTCCTGAACAAGTTGCAAGGGTTTTTAAAAGCAAGCAAGTTTTGCATTCTCCCCATAAACCTTCCCTTGCATGTGCCATAGGCTCAGAGCCTACTCTGTAAAGTCAACTTTGGATCATCCATTACAGGTGGTTTTAATCTAGTAAGCCCATCCAGTGGTAATGCTGGATTGGGAAGCTCCAAACCATCCAAATGAGATTCTAGGAAACAATAAACCAACCTCAACAGTTAGAAAAAAAACCCCTTTATTTACAAATAAGAGCATCCAGAAAAGAAAGAGACAACCCCTACACACACTCACAGACACACGAACTGGTTCTATTAAATCCACTGCATGCTGCTAAGGACCTCACTTGCACATATTCTTCCTGTCACTGTTCAATCCGGACCACCACCACAGTGACGTTATCTGCTGAGCCTCGCTGAACGGCTTTGTTGGCCAGCCTGTTACAGGCTCCCTCATACCTAGCATCAATTGCCGATTTGGCATCTCTCGTAGGGATAGTTTTGTCCTGTGGAAAACACAGATAAGACACAGTAATTTCCTCATTAACTTCAGCACACATATACATCCTGTAATCTTGAATATTTTTTCTGTAGGTCTGGTTTAGTTACTCAAGGAATGAGAGATAACTGCAAGGTCACCTGAAAGAGTTTTTATAAGCGCCCCCCCCCCTCAACTGCAAGGGCAAAATCATATGTTCTTTCACACCCATTTTTGACTTTAAAAGGCTACTGTCTCTCCAAGGCCAGAAGGAAGGTGAAGAGCTCAGTGTGTCGCCTCAACAGTGCTGCCCTGCTTTAGTACACACCGTGCAATGGAAGCTGTATAAAGTTGCTTTATTTCAGATTCCCAGCCTCAGAGCCCTCTCTGAAAAAGCACCCTGTGTTCAGTCTCCATGTGCAATGGAAACTAGAGAGACCAAAGTGGGCTTTGAAGCTGGAAAAAAAGATACTGCCAGTGTGGCAGCAGATAAATGGAGAGGAACAAAGGAACAAGACAGACTGCCAGCTTCTCAAGAATTACTTGCAGCACTAAACTAGCTTATATGTGTAACATTTCAGTAAGCAGCAAATATAAGTTTTTATTGTTTTGGCAGCCACCAAATGGCACAGCAGGGAAGTAACTTGCCTAGGGAGCAAGAAGCTGCAGGTTCGAATCCCTGCTGGTATGTTTCCCAGACTATGGGAAACACCTATGTCAGGCAGCAGTGATATAGGAAGATGCTGAAAGGCATCATCTCATACTGCATGGGAGATGGCAATGGTAAACCCCTCCGTATTCTACCAAAGAAAACCACAGGGCTCTGTGGTTGCCAGGAGTCGACACCGACTGGATGGCTTACCTTTACTTTATTGTTATGGCAGTGGTGGTGAAAGTGACAAGAGTCCTAGGAAGCAACAGTGATAAAAGGCCAAGAATGGACAAGCCATTCCTCAAGCCAGTGGACATAGATAAAAGTTCCACATTCCTCTTTTAACTAGCAGCACTATTTCTCACACAAGTGAAAGAGCAGGCCTTTCTTTCCCTCACCTCCAAACAAGACATGATGAAGTTCACAGCTTCTTCTGGGGAGAAGACTTTGAAGAGACCATCACAAGCCAACAGGATAAACCTGGAAGACCAATTGGTGATAACTTTTACCCAAAACCCTTCAGACAAGAGGATTCTAGAATCCAGTGCTTGTTCTTCTGAAGAGATGCACACTACTGGTGCTTACATTCTCCTCACTGTAGGTTTCATTTGGTTTTACCTGTCATTGTGTGTAAGTTGGCAGCGTTTGATATCTGGCACCGAGATAACCCCAAAACGCTTGTACTGCCCATCTCCAATGGAACGTGACACCTCCAGGACACCCAAGACACGCCCTTCTCTAAAAAGAAAGGAAAAGGGCTATTTCAGTACATCACCAATTTAAAACCCTTGAGTTGTCAGGCTAAAGCAAGCTGGTACTAGGACTTAGCTGCAGAGAATTCTGCAGAACCTTCTCAACAGGCATAGGATAAACACATTACATATACAATACTTCTTGGGTGGCCTACATGCAATTTGCCATGTTACCGTCCATTTCTAAAACTCAAGTGAAGGCAATAAATTAAAGAGCTCTCAAACTTTGTGGTAAAGTACACCTTTTGATCCCAGTTAGAATACAAATTAAGATTTGTTCTGGTTATGGTAAGCCAGCTTTAAGCTGAACACAACATACTGATTTAGTATGCAAAAGTCTCCTGACCCACTTCCACGAAGGTGAAAGCCCTTGTTCTGTTGGAGCATCTATGAATTGCAGGAGGGGAACACATAAAATAAGTTTTTCTTCTTCAAGAGAAGGCTAGGATTTACTAACCTTTAGTTAAAACAAGCTGAGGTTTTGACAAATTCTCATGAAGATTCCTTATAAGACTGTCAATAGGAATGTGTCATAATACAGCAGCAGAGTACAGCCAACATTCGTCCCTGTCATCTTCAGGTGTATTTTTAGAAGGGAGGTACAGGAGGGTTACCTCTGCCTGAGACACTGGAGAACTTGCTTCTTTTTTGGAAGATTGGTCACAGATGAGGCCAATTAAAGGCAGCAGCACACATCATATTGAAGTAATACTATTGAAGATTTGTTTCTTATGTAATTAAGAGCAACATGACTGACAGTATTGGTAAGAAGCAAGAGCATTTGTCCTCACCAAGCAAAAGGAGCATTGGTTACTTACTGTACAGACTTCCTCTTGCAGCTGGAATGGAGGACATCTCCTGTGGGTTATCTTTCCCACATGCTCCAGAGGCAGGACTAGGCTAATTAACTGAAAGCATTAAGAGTCTGGGAAGGATAGCCCAACCCAGTTTCTAATGCCCAAGTCGGTTACTAGAGTGGAGTGGGGTGGGAAAGAGCCAAGAGGAGGAGAAGGAGTAACATACTTGAGCAAATGAAAATACTGTGTCCTCAGTAATCCAGGTAAGCCAATAGGGTGGGTCGAGAGGGCCTCCATTCCAGCAGCAAAAAGCAGCCTTCACAGTAAGTAACCCATCTTTGCTGCTGCTGGAGGAGGAGGACATTTCCTATGGGACTTGCAGAGCTTAAGAAACCCGGGTGGGGCGTCCTGGACTACTGAGGATGAGCTTGATGCAATATCCTTCTGCTGAAGGATGCGGAAGAAGATCTGACAAGGTATAGCTTGTAATGTTTTGTGAATGTCAAGGGAGATGCCTATGTTGCTGCCTTACAGATTTCCAAAATGGGAGCACTGGTGGAAAATGCTGCTGTTGCTCTGGTGGAATGTGTAGTAACACATTAACATGTGTTAACAATTTCACATGC
This sequence comes from Hemicordylus capensis, assembly GCF_027244095.1. NCBI lineage: Eukaryota > Metazoa > Chordata > Lepidosauria > Squamata > Cordylidae > Hemicordylus > Hemicordylus capensis. Next base: position 292,150,926 of record NC_069659.1, read on the forward strand.
TGGGTTTCGTAGGCTAAGGTAATACATGCCTTGATCCCCCTGGCTATGATGGGTGCCGATACCTTCTGACCCATGGGAGGTGGGCAAGTACAACAAGGAGTGAATCTGTGGAACGGAATGAGTTTGTGCGTCTGAAGTAAGTCTTTAAACACCTACAAAAACCTGGTTGTTAACCTGTAACAGATTATCTCTGTGGGGATCCATGGTCACTCACAACTGGGTCTTCTGTGCCTGCACAGAAGAAAGACCCTGTTGTGCAGGGCTATAGATCCCTATAGTGATAATCTAATTTGTGCCAGGCCAAGTAGTGGATTCAGGCAAAATGAAGGCAATATGATGTCCCGTGAACAATGGAAGACCAATGAAACAGGGGTCTGGAATGAGTCGGACTGAATCCTGGGGGAAAACAAATGTTTGCAAAAAGGCAGGGCCTGTAATACCGATACTCCCCTAACAGGTAATAGCAATTCAGGCGGCCAATTTAAATGAAAGCAGCCTTAGGGGCATACAACATATAGGTTCAAATGGAGGAGCCTGTATTGCCTTTAGCACCATATGTAGATTCCAAGTTGAAAATCAATGTATAATGGGTGGAGAGAGAAGAGTGACCCCTCTGATGAATTTCTTAAGTTGAGCTATGTGCATGGATAGGACACAGCTGCTGCTGGCTTTTTAGGGTATTAGCTTTCAGTCCCTTGTCTAGCCCCTCCTGGAGGAAAGCCAAGAGCTCTGATCCTGCATTTATGCTTCCGAATTTGATGTGTAGTGCACCAATGCAAGAAGGCTCTCCATGCGTATTGATAGATCCGATTTGTGGATTGGCATCATGAAGCTAAGATGGCAATGAGTACACTAGGTGAGTGGCCGTGGAGGTTTAAGAAGTTCTGCTCAGTCTCCAGGCGGTCAACTTCAACCAAGCTGGGTTGTGGTGTAGGACAGGGCCTTCTTGGAGCAGGTCTAGGATTACTGGCAGAAACCAGGGGTCCTGTATGGCGAAGTGCAAGATTTCTGGGAACCAGACCCTCCTGGGCCAATATGGGGCTATGAAGACTGTTTCTACTCTGTCCAAGTACACCTTGTGTAGCAACCGACTTATCATTGTTACCAGAAGGCATAGCGTTGGGGGCCACGGGTTCAATTAAGCATCAACCCCCACCCCTTCACTCCCCAACCTGGAAATCTGGTGAAAAATCTGTCCGTCTTGGCATTGCTCAGAGAGGCAAACAGATCCACCTGTGGGTGACCAAAATGCTCCAAGATCATGGAGAAAACCTGGGGACCGAGACTCCACTCTGCTAAGCCAATCTACTTGGGAGCTGATGATCCCCTTGATGTGGTGCGCCCAGAGGGAGGACAGATTAGACTCTGCCCACTGTAGGAAGGTGGCTTCTTGTGAGGATTAGGACCTGGTTCTCCCCCCGCCCACCCCGTTTACATGGGCTTTTGCAGTTACATTACCCATCCAAATGAGTATGTTGGCGACTAACTGCTTGAAGGCTAATAAAGCCATGTGACTCGCCCTCAACTCTAGCCAGCTGATGCTGTGTGTGCGATCCTGTTTCAACCTTCTGCCTTGTGCAGCGCGGTGGAGACAGTGCGCTCCCCACCCATGAGACTAGCATCTGTGGTTACAACTAAGCTGGGCAGGTCTAGAAATTGCTTGCCTTGCTCTAGCCAACCTGGGGGAGGTCCACCAGAACAGGGACTGGTAAACTTGTGGTGATAGTGCAAAAGCGACATCTGAAAGTGCACCTATGGCTTTTTGGTATAGGAGGAACCACTGAAGGAGTCTTAGATGAAAATGGGCCCACTGTACTGCATCTAGGGGTGTTACCATAAGACCCAGTAGGCGAGCCAGATATAGCAGGGGCACCCTTTGGCTTTGTATAATTTCCTGTATTAAGACCTAGCATTCTGGGTCTAGGCTCCCTGGATCTGCCCCTTTGGGTTCCTTTGGTACATTTGGATGGGGATCAGGAGAATCATCGATAATTCAGAAAAATGTTTATGTCCGTTTGCCCTATGTGACTTAGAATGTCTCTTTTTTCACTTAGATCTTTTGGAGGCTGGGCTAGAGGAAGAGGAAGACTCCCTTCTTCTGCACGTATGCTCCCCCCACCCCGCCCCGAGTACCTTTTCTGCTTTAGCAACTGCGAGAGCGTATTTTGCAAACATGTCTGCCAGGCAAGTGGGACCTCAGTATTCAGGTCTGGCTGAGGCAAGAGATTTATATCAGGTGCTATGGGGCCCAATGGATTGCTCCCCAGAGGGATTGGGGGTGTTGGCTGAGTTAAATCTATGTGAGAGTTTCCAGGGGGGTTGCTAGATGGCCCAAGTCTCACCGATTCCAATGGTCCTGTAGAAATGATGTCCTCCACTGCTGTGGAAGCCGGCTGTCTTGCCACCACCCACCTAAAGTGGGAGCTGTATCCAGTGCCTGTTCATGCCTCCACTATTCAGGGCGGCGGTGCACAGTGGATGTGAGCCGCTCAGGACTTGATCGCCCCCCGGCTGCTGCATTCCTCCTGCTCCTGACCGCCGCGGGACTTCCATCAGCTGGCCTAACTGTTGCCAATCTCAGCCACTAGGCCCTATGGGCTGCTTCTGGCCCGTGCCTGCACCTACCCATTGCGCAAGCCCCAGCAGCAAAATGGCAGATGCTGAGGCAGCTGCTGCCATGAAGGGTGGGTCTGAGGTGGAGGGTGCGTAGGACCTGTTGCAACCTCTGTTGGGCTCAGCCCCTCTGGGACAGAAGGCAAAGAAAAGCCCAATGAGGCAGTGGCTGAAGTGCTTGAAGGACCCTCTTCTGGGTCAGGCCAGTTGTCGGGGGCGGGGGCGGGGGGCTGTGAGGACGAGGACCTGGTGGTGCTCAGCATGCTCAAGGGCCATTTGGGCAGGAAGTTGGAGAGTTTCCTTCCTTTTGGCAACAAGCCTTCCTAACTAGCAGTCCCTGTCTCTGCATCCTGGAAGAGAAAGGTTGAGGGAGAGTCCAGGAATAGAAGGAAGGAGTGAATAGAGGAATAAAAGACTTTTTAAAAAGTAGAAATGAGGAGGAGAGAAAAGAAGGAAAGATTAAAAAGAAAAGGAACAGAAGACAAAATGTAAGGAGAGGAAAGCTGGTCTTGTGGTAGCAAGCATGACTTGTCCCCTTAGCTAAGCACGGTCTGTCCTGGTTGCATATGAATGGGAGACTAGAAGTGTGAGCATTGTAAGATATTCCCCACAGGGGATAGAGCTGCTCTGGGAAGAGCAGAAGGTTTCAAGTCCCCTCCCTGGCTTCTCCAAGATAGGGCTGGGAGAGATTCCTGCCTGCAACCTTGGAGAAGCCGCTGCCAGTCTGTGAAGACAATACTGAGCTAGATAGACCAATGGTCTGACTCAGTATATAGCAGCTTCCTATGTTCCTAAGAATTAATAGACTGAGGGAGAGAGGTAAAGGCCATGGAAAGAATAAGAGAGGAGGCTGTTTCTGGAGCAGGGCGCAGGAATACATAAACTGGCTCTTAAAGCTTTCAGTTCATTACTATAGTTCAGCCTCAGGAGTATGTGGGAAGGATAACCCACAGCCACTGTTCACTCTAAGGCGAGTGCACATGCTCACAAGTTTTTGGATGTCTGCTCAATTCATTTTAGATCCCGCTCAGGTTGACTCAGGAAGGCCCCACTCTGAATGCATGTGTGCACACACTGCCTTGATACTGTCGCTCAGAGATTGGGGGGGAAATAGAGGGACCATTGCCCACAGGATATGTCCTCCACCAGCAGCAGAGAAACAAGATTTGGCTTGACCAAAGCTATCTGGTCAACGTTTAAAATTGGCTTGTTTTCAAAAGGGCTGAATGCATTGAGAGATACAATGTGCGTGTTAAATAAAACGTATTTCATAAGCTTGTAATCCAGCTTTCTTTGTCCAGAGCAACTCACCTGTTCTTTGGCGCTGAGGTGTGTGTGTCTCTTAAACCATAGCTTTTTTGAAGCTGTGGCTCCCAACAGTGCCTGGAAGCACTGAAAATAACCATAGCGGACAGGTGTTGCCAGTGGCTTTTTTTTTTTTAAAGTCTAGAATGACTAAAGAACTGGGAGTTTGGGGGCATGGCAGATACCCCTGGGGAGCGATCTCCACAACTGTGGTACCAACACCCAGGCAGCCCTGTGCAGTGTTCCCTCTAACAGGAATTCCTAGATGTTGACTACAACTCCCATAATCCTCAAGCAAAAGCCATTGCAGCTGGAGATTCTGGGAGTTGTAGTCAACAACATCTAGGAATCCCTGTTAGAGGGAACACTGGCCCTCTGCTTACTGCCCACCCATTGAACTTGAGACAGTGTAAGGCCAACTAAAGCGGCCTGAGATGCCAATCCTGATGTTCAGTTCATATCGGTGCAGACAGTAATTTTACAGTAACAATTCATTTTCATAACCAAGCCAGTTATTAGTGCTTAGCCATATTCAAAGTAAGTCAATTTTAAAATTATGGCTTCCAAGGGAGGTGGGGCACTCAAAAAAACCCTGAACACCCATAGTGTATAATTAGCAGGTATTTGCCACACTACAGAAACACACACCATGGGAAGATTTTAAAAAACCACAAGTCTCAGTTAATTGTTGCTGAAAAGCTATTAAGAGTATTCAGCCGTTCCATAAACCGGACTCAAGATAAAGCATTCATCCCCAGCTCTGCCTTATGGGTTTCCTCTGACAGTTACCTGACATTTCCTCCAGCCTTCTGGATCCGCATCCGCTCATCATACTGGGTTGGGTTATGTTCTTTACTGAGGCTTAAGGCTGTATATTTCTGACTCTCCTCATTGTAACGACACAGAATGGCCTATACTGACAGAAGAACCTTTATGAGCAAGTATTGCAAAACTCCATGTTTCAGAAATATGCAAGGCTTAACCCTCCTTAACAAACCTCTAAGCAGTGCATACTTTCAGCTGCATACGTAGATGGTTATATATGATATACGTAGATGGTTATATATGATATACATATCATATATCAGCTGCATATGTAGATGGTTAGAAACACTAGCTATTTCCTGAAATTAGCTTTGAGTTCAGAAGAAATTTCTAAAGTCCATGGAAGATGCTACCATCAAGCCTACAGCACCACCTAGAGCTCACCAAGAAAATCCAGAAATGCACAGCATTGTTCTAATGCCTATTGTGTCCAGATGACAACGGAATAAAGAGTTTGAGATAGCCAACTGACCATTTGGTGGATATTCTGTGTGATACTGGCTATGGTAGTTACTCCAGCACCTTTCCAAAACTCAATGCAAGAAAGACCCATGCTCAACCCAGTGACTGCCTGTACTGCTTACCCGGCTGTCTCCAAGGTTGGCAATATATAGAGTATTATCAATCACCAGGACACAGGTAGCTGTGGAGCCATCCTTCCAGGCAGGTTTCCTGCAGGAACCAAAAATAAGGGGGTGGGGGAGGGGGAGTCCAAGCCCTTGTTAGAGGCAAGTTCTAAAATATTTAAAGTTCTAGTTGTACAAACATGAAAGCGGAATGTGCAGTTGAGAATTTCAGTGCAAGAGCCAACCTACATATTCAGAAAAAATACACATTCTAAACTGGTAGAATCCATAAGGAAGACTCTGTGTGTGTGTATGCACATCCCACCCATATAGATAGATAGATGGCAGGGGGAGCATTCAAAGCATGCAATCCCTTATCTATTTGAGGAGAAGCAGTCCTAGGAGGACTATACCACATGCTTTTTCTGAGCATTTAGGTGGATTCCAATAGAGGTATCTTTGACATAACCACACCTACATACTTGGCAAGATTATACTTACTGGCTGGAGGCCTGCTTGAGAAACTCTTCATCTGTATGTTTGAAGGTGTCAAGAAGGCATCTCCTTATCGTCTTTTCCACACTGGGCACCTCTCCTGTTATATTATTTATTAATATATATATATATCTCCTGCTTTTTTATTTAACACATACATAAGGCAGCACACAAAGATCCACACACAAATACAGTAGAACTACAACAGCAGCAACAAGATCACAAACAAGAAGGAGGAGCAAATCAAGATCCACAGGAGCATATAATTAGAACTACAAACTAAGATGGGGGTTTACTGAAACAGCAGCATTGGTGGGGTGGGGGTGGGAAGAATGCCTCAACACAAAGAGATGGAGCCAGGTGGATGTCCAAAGGGCGGCTATTCCACCATCTTGTGCTACTACTGAAAACCCCCCATCTTTTATAGCCACCCATCCTATGCCATGCAAGGACAGGACAGACAACACAGCCTGCAATGCCCATCTTGAGTGCTGAGCAGGCCACTGTGCAAGGTACCACAGTCTGAATGTGCTTAGGGCTTTAAAAGGCTAATGTCAACACTTAAAATTGAGCCTGACAACAAGCAGGCAGCCAAGGAAGAGCACACAAGATGGGAATTATGTGCTCAGTCTTCGGGTCCAAGACAAGAGTACTTGGGGTCATCTTTAAAGGCAACCCCACAGAGAGCACTGCAAGACGCTAGCCTGAAAGGAATTAGGGCACGGGTAAAGTAGTTTGAAGTAGGTCAAACTACTTCAGACAAAGCCACAGCTGGCAAAGCTGTTTAAGGTACTCTATACCACTACTGCCAATCGGGACTGCGCCAGTTAGAATTTTGCCTCGGCCGTGAGCTCTTTAGGAAGCCTTTGTCTCTCAGGCTCAGCTCCCCAGCTGCAATACGAGGAGAATAAGGCTCACTTATCATACAGAGGTGTTTAAAGAGGACATTAAGATAATACATAAGGAGCATTTTGCACATTCAAGAAGGACCACACAAATGCTAAGAATCACTATTACTACTGATGACTTTTCAGCTGAAACCTCTGAAAAAACTCAAGTATAATCAGCCACTTGCTTGAAGTCAAAAGATGGATATTCTGGGCTGAACAAACCCAAATCACTGCTCAGGAAAACCATTTTGCTCTCAGCTTATTATCAAGTCTACAATCCTAATGAGTTCTGCAATTCAGACAACTACTCAGGCTTAACGTTACCCAATCCATCCTCCAGACACTGCTTATTTATTCTCAGAGATGTGTTATTTTATTTAAGTTATACACTGCCCCCCCATATAAGATCTTAGTGGTTTAGAAAATATTATAAATTAGAATGTTACCACTTCTAGTCACCCGATGAATATGCCCAATCAAACCAAAAGGCTACTAAGGGGGCCAGTGGGTACCTTTCACTCACAAATTCAGTATCTTATGGGCAAACCTCACCCATGTGCAGCAGCAACACTGCTCTATGTCAGGACTAGCTCAGAGAGAAGGTTCAGCAGAAAATCTCAAGGGATGATACAGCACACCACCACCACCCTCCTCTCCTCTTCCTTACCTCTAGGAAACTTCCTGATCAGATTTTGATGCAGATTCTGTGCTGCATATTTTGAGGCTCGAAGTCCTCCATGACCATCAAAGACAGCAAAGTAGGAGACACGGGTACTGTAAGGGAAGGCACGCATTGAGACACTGACCCCACTCTGGAACTGGCCAGATAACGGAAGATTTTGCCAAGTGTGCATCACTAGCAGAGCGGCTTGTTTTCAGTGAAGCAGAAGGGACACAGATGAGGCAAACAGTTGTGCTATCTCAACGCCCCTTCCCACTGGCCTTGTGAACAATGCACCTTTTCTGCGGCCCACACTTATGAAGACGAGAAGCAGAAGGGAACTTTCAGTCTCAGAGAGAAAAAGGCCACATATCTCACATTTCACAGTTCAAGAGCCTTCTGAAATATATCAACTGTGAAAAGGCTTTAATATCTGTACCTGGAAAACTCAAGTAGCCCCCACTCCATTTCATCAGGTTTTTGTTGTTTTTTTTAAAAGACTAGTTCCCTCCACAAAGATTACAAAATCGCACCAACACAAACTCAGTTAACTGAGCTTAGAGTCAAATACACCAAGCCTACACAGTAACTGTTCTAAAACTCCCACACAGTTCTAAATAGGAATGTGGAAAAATCATTTATTGCAATTATAATACAGGACAAACCTACAACTGGGTTTCAGAATCATCTTCCATGTAGGAATGTGGGCAACAGTCCTCAGTGTCAAAATCAGAAGACCCTAGCCAGGGTTGATAAAAATCGATTATTTCTTTTTTTTTGGAAAAAAATTTAAATGGAATTTTATAATTATGAATTGATTTTTAAAAATAATAATAATAAAGAACCCAGGTCAACGATATCATGAATATTAATCCTAACTTCTAATTATATTTTATGAACATGTTAATAGCAGTATATGGGAATGAGAGATAACAGACCTGATCAGTCCTATTCTGCCATTTGCTTTTCACACAGGCCTTTTAAAGTCCTTAATCTTGCATCTTCTCCGGAATGGAGGGTGTGCATTCAAATATCAGGCAGATTTACCCTGAAGTCCCTGCAAGCTATCAAGGAGCATTTAACGCACGTGAGAAGTGTGAAGAGCACTGTTCCCTCTAACAGGGATACCCTGATGTTGCTGACTATAACTCACAGGATCCCCAGGCAAAGGCCATTGCATCTAGGGATTCTGGGAGTTGTAACAAACAGCATCTGGGAACCCAAGTTAGCGGGAACACTGGTTAAGAGCGTAGCCCGATTTATATCCAGGATAAAATAAATGGAGCCTTGGTCACTCACCGTAAAGGCTTCTTCTTGCTGCTGCATCCAAGGGCATCTCACGTGTGGCTCTAGAAGGCAGGACTATGCTAATTAAGTAAGAGTCTTTAAGACTGGGAGGAGCATGACCCCATCCAGTTCTTTTAGGCCAAGAGGTGGATAGCACTTCAAATAAGAAAACATACAACAAGCAACAGGAGAAAAAACTCCTAAGAAAAAACAGATAGAATTTTTTAAAAAAATTCTGCAGCGCTATCCAGAGATAGTGCCTGGTGAAGGTAGAGAGAGATTTCTAGGTTGCTGCCTGGCAAATATCTTGGACAGGGGTGTTAGTTGAAAAGGTGGCAGACGTGGCCGCAGCCCTGGTGCAGTAGATAAACACCTTTGTGGGTTCCCTGAGGTTCTGGGACTCATGTGCTAGAGCTATGCATGCCTTTAGCCACCGAGCTATGGTGGTGGGAGTAACGGTCTGATCCATAGGTCGTGGCAGAAACAAGAAGGGATTCTGTGGTCCTAATATGCTTTGTGCATTTGATGTATGCCTTCAGGCATCTGCGGACATCCAGTTTGTGCCAGGACTTCTCTGCTGGGCGAGTTAGATTTGGACAAAAATAGGGCAAAACTATGTCCTGTGACATATGAAAAGGTGAGAAAAAAGGGCAGGGAAAAGGGTCAGGGATAAGCTTAATGGAACCCTCGGAAAAAATACACAGATTTTTATGAACAGATAAGGCCCTGAGCTCTGACACTCTGTGAAATGAAGTGACAGCAATGAGGAAAACCAGTTTAAAGGATAGGAGGCCGAGAGGGATGGAGTTTACTGGCTCAAAGGGAGGCCCCTGAAGAGCTTTTAGGACAGTATGCAGATGCCAGGTGGGGAAGCAGTGGACCACTGGCGAAGATAGCAAAGTGGCCCCCCTGCGGAAACATTTCAAACAAGGGTGATGTTGCACAGAGCATTTAGAGGTCCCTGAAAAGTCCCACCAAGGAGGCGGCCTGTCACTTTAGCGTGCTCAAAGAGGCCTTGGTCCAGACAGTCTTGAAGGAATTGGAGGTGTTTCATGGTAGCAGCGCCCTTAGGAACTCCATGTCTTGATGACCATCTCAGGAAGGCCCTCCATGTGTACTGGTAGATTCTATTTGTGGAAGGACATCTAGAGGCTAGCATCATGTCCTGCACCTTGGCCAAGTAGCCGTGTTGTTTTAGAAGGTGCTGTTCAGTTTCCAGGTGGCTAGCTTTAACCAGCCTGGATCAATCTGGCATGGGTGGAAGTGGCAGGTGTTCTGCTGTGGCCAGGTTGGGGAACTCTGTGAACCAAGGTCTTCTCAGCCAGAACGGTGCCACTAGGATGATTTGTGCCTTGAGAAGCTTTACTCTTCGCAGTACTCAGGCCAGGAGCGGTGTTGGAGGAAAAGCATACAGGAGACCTCCCAGCCAGGGAGTGCAATAGTGAATCCACCGCCTCTGCCTGTGGGCAGGGGAACCTGGTGAATAGACGTGGGACCTGCACATTGGTTGGCATCACAAAGAGGTCCACTGAGGGCTGGCTGAAGTGTCTCACTATCAGGCAGGTGGTCTCTGGATTTAGCTGCCATTTCCCTGGAAGCAGCTCTGTCCAGCTGAGCCAGTCTGCCACCATGTTCAGGTCCCCACTGCACATGATGGGTTGTAAGAGAAGCCATATGTTTTTTGGCTCAGAGGAACAGGAGTACTGCTTCTGCTTGTAGAGATTTTGACCTGGTACCCCCCGGCGATTCACATGTGCGTTCACTGTGGTGTTGTCCATGCGTATCAGAACATGTTAGTGGTATATGAGAAACCCAAATGCCAGTAGGGCCATCCAGATTACTCCAAGTTCCAGCCAGTTGATACTGTGTTGTCTTTTGACCACAGGCCTTGCGCTGATCTTTGGAGGCAGCGCGCGCCCCACCCCCGCTTGCTGGCATCTGTGGTGACGACGACCCGGGGAGGGCCCAGGAACTCCTTACAGACTGAGAGGTGCAGAACTGTGATCCACCAGCACAGGGATCAAAGTACTGGCGGTGTCAGTGTCACTTGTATGTTGGATTTCACTCTGGATGGAAAGGGAGTAGGAACCACTGAAGAATTCTCAGGTGGACACGTGCCCATGGTACCGACTGCTACCATTAATCCCAGAATCCTGGAAAGAGATAGCAATGGTAGAGATTTTCTTACAACCAGGGCCTGTTGCACTTTGGTTTCCAAGGAGAGCCTGCATTCTGTTGGAAGGAACAGCTTGTCCCATTGAATGTCAATGAGAACTCTCAGGTGCAGCAACTGGTGAGATGAGTGAATTAAGTTCTTTTCCCTGTTGATCAGGAATCTGTGGTCCCCGAGTACCCGGACGATGGTCTGCAAGTCCCTCTGGGCTTGATGAAGATTGAGTGATGAAGATTTTTTCAACAGATAACCTAGATATGCAAATATCCAGACACCCAGGAGCTGAAGATGCACTATCACTGGGGACAGTATCTTTGTAAATATGCAGGCAGCTTAGGACAAGCTGAAGGGGAGAGCCCTGTATTGATAATGCAACCCTGCGTAAAGGAAACACAGTAGGGGGCGGCTTTCTTGGTGTATCGGAACGTGTAGGTAGGCCTCTTTCAGATCTACGGAAGTCAGTAGGTCAAGATGTTGAAGGGCCTCCGCAACTGATCTAAGGAATTCCATGTGGAATGTTTTCTTTTTCATGAAGCGGTTGAGGCATTTTAAGTCCCACACCACCCATAGAGAGGCACCTTTTGGGGGACCGTGAAAATGATAGAATAGATGCCTGTCCCTTGCTGGTCTGTTGGAACCTCCTCTATAGCTCCTACTGACAACAGATACTGAATCCGGCGCTGCACTTAAAAGCAAGGTTTTGGGGGCGGCAGCGTTCCTCCCTGCTGCCTCTGGTCCCGCCGTTGCCTGGCAAAAGCGGAAGTTGCCGGTATGCACGCGCCCATTGCGGCAGGGAGGAACGCTGCCGCCCCCAAAACCTTGCTTTGAAGTGCAGCGCCAGAGAGGGAAGAGCGGCGGGAGGGGTAAGTACTACCCCCCGCCCTTAAAGCTAGACTCCCTCCAGTGCTGGACCGTGCCTCCATGCACATCCCTACTGAAAAGGGCATGGATTTCTTTTTGTTTTTAGATTCTACGAGGATCTAAGGCCTCATCTCCAAAGAGTTTTTCTCCATCAAAAGGTACAGCAGCAAGATTGCTCTTAGAAGTAGTGTCAACTTGCCAGTATTTTAGCCATAAGTGGTGGCAGCTCACAACTGAGGCTGTGGCTGCTCTAGAGTGCTGGACTAGGACCAGGGAGACCAGAGTTCAAATTCCCATTCAGCTACGATACTTGCTGGGTGACTCTAGGCCAGTGACTTCTCTCTCAGCCTAACCTACTTCTCAGGGTTGTTGTGAGGAGAAACATAACTATGTACACTGTTCTGGGCTCCTTGGTCGAAGAGCAGAATATAAATGTAAAAAAACAAAAACAAGATCAGATAAAGGCTTGTGCTTTGTGTAATAGTGTTTGCTGCATTCAGGCCGGGTCAGAGGTGGGTTCTTGGATTAAATCGTCTAGCCAAATGAGAGAAGCCTTTGCCACCATAGATGCAGCTGCCAAAGCTCTCATTGCTAGGGCAGTAGAGTTGTGAGCATGTTTCATAGCCTCTTCCATGCGTTTGTCAGCAGTGTCTTTTAGCGCGGATTCTGCATTCCTGGTCAATACCGAACCAGTAATCATAGCCACCACTGGTGCATCAGTGGGATGTGTGGCAAAGATCTCTTTCCTCTCCTGCTGAAAGGCATAAAGCTTGTTGGCTATAGTTACTGGCAGAGGTGGAAAGTTTCCATTCACTCTTAGCAGCCTCCACAAACTGTTTTGGGATTGGGAGGAGTATATTACTTGACTTTGGAAATGGGAATACTAGCACACTTTTGCTTAGGGGCTGGGATTCCTGGGGAGCAGAGGGAGTAAGACCCAGCACATTATTGTTTTGTTGGTTAGAGTGGCAAAGTCTATAGCTTGGAAAAGTCTCTGGGGGGCTTCCAAACACGCCAGTTCTTGCCCATTGAACCATTCTCCCTCTTGTCTGGTTGTTAAGGGTCATTGCCCCCCAAAGGGTCCCCAGGATCATCTGAAGTGTCATCCCTAGGAATGGGCTGTTCAATCAAGGTATTAGTGGGCTTTGGGTTAAGTGGGGCCCTGTCTGGGGGGTTCTGAGGCATCCCACTTGGGTTCCTGGGAGTGAGCTCTCTAGGGTCCAGCGAATTGGGGCCTGAGAGTTCAGAAGAGTATACACGCTTTTCCCTTTGTCTGGGCTTAGACCTTACCTTTTTTGATTTGTTAAAATGATTGTGCTTTTTCCTTTGCCTTCTTAGGGACAGAGGCCTATGATAAGAGGATGAAGCGCTTGATGAAGAGGATGGGTCCCTCCTAGCCCTCTTTCTTTTTATTTTAGTTGGTTATAGCACTCAAAAGAATATGCCAATATATCAACAAACCAGGAGGGCCAAGTACGGTAGGTGGCATATCTGGGAGGTATTTGATCTAGAGATTTGGAAGCTAGGGTGGGCTGAGGAATTGTAGCTACTCCCGATGCCCAGGCCTGGGGGTGTGTGTGTGTGTGTCAGGGGAGAGAAGAGGTAATCAGAGACCCAGCATGGGTCGAGCTCTCCAAATAAGTGGTAGTTCCAGCCATTGTGCTCCTGGTAACTACAGACTGGGTTGCTGCCGCCCTGGTCATTCCCTGGCTCGATCCTGTGCTCCCCTGCACTGCTGCTGCTTTTTGTGACGTGGCCCAGCACGTCTCTGTCACCCCTGATGTTAAGCCACATTGGATTGGTCTGCTGCTCATCCCGCAAAGCTTCTCAGAGCAGGCAGGGAAAGCGGGGCTTCTGCCAACGATGGTGGTCAGCTGATAATGCTGGTGGGAAAGTGAGGTCGAGGCCTGGTCCACCTTCTGGCTGTTTGAAACATCCGACTGCTGGGGCTCAAGTTCTAAAACACTGCCCGTCAGCTGTAGGGCGGGGGCTGCGCATTGCTCAGATTTTCCTCCTTCTAGAGAGCCAACTTGGTAATGCGGCCTCAGAGACGGGTTACTGGGTGCTTTAAGTGCCTCTGCTAGGCTATGCTGTGCCTTTTCCCCTCGGAACCCGAATGTGCAGCACGTGTCTGTATTGTTCCATGCAGCGGAGGGTAGGAAAGGCTGGGTATTGGAAGGAAAAGAATAGGCTGGGCACAAGCACGAAAGAAAAAAGCTGGGTGCAGGAGGCTAGAGATACAAAGAGGATTGGGGGGGGGGGCATGTAGAAAAGAGAAATGAGAATCAAAGAACAAAAACCAGGAGAGGAATTTAAGAAGGAAGTGTGAGAACGGTCAGTAAGAATTATCAGAGATTGAGAATGAGCTGCCTTAGAGCTGACACAAGAGTAAAAGAACTGGGTGGGGTCATGCTCCCCCCCAGTCTTAAAGGCTCTTACTCAATTAGCATAGTCCTGCCTTCTAGAGCCACGTGAGAAGCATAACCCGCACATGAGACGCCCTTGGATTGCAGCAGCAGAGAATCCAGTTTCTGTTGGTTTTTTGGGACAACTTTGCCTGCTGTCTGGGAAAGCACCAGGTGGTGTATATGCAGCATGCACACACACACATACTTTCTCTCTCTCTCAAGCAATTGCTCACCACCCCCTCAAAGGTGCAAAGACAAAGAAGGTCAAAGAATGGAGGCGGGGGGAGAAGACTGAGTAGATCTGAACAAGGAGGATGATTCTGGATATAAACACACAGAATGGGGAGGGGAGGGAAACAGCAAGTGAAACTAAAAATGAACAGAACATATTCAGCAGTCCAGAGGAAACACTTTCCAAGTATATCCTCTATTGTTGAAGGGAAACACCCATCATGGCAGCAAGCTGTAAAAGACCACCCATTTAGGAAAATTTTTATGAAGTTCCTGTATGCATAGATGCATGCAAAAGGCACACAGTGCAACAATGAAATGTAAGGCCTAGATACCTGAATGAAACAGCATTGTGAGAGATGTGTACCTATTATAGAGTGTGCCTACGTTTGCCTACCTTCTAAAAATGAACCCTACATCTATATCTGAGTATGTATTAAGGTTATATTAGACAAGAATGTATTTATTGTGATTTAAATCATTAAAATTGAGTCCTTCTATGAAGCTATTTAAATTGTGATTTAAATCAAATCAACCCTGACTCCAGGTGGGGGGCGGGGGGGGGGGAGAAAGTTGGTGACTAGGGATGTGTACGGAACCGGCGACTGCCAGTTCGAGGGGGGGGGGGGTTAGCTTTAAGAACCAGGGAAGGTGCTCTTACCCTCCCTCCCCCTGCCGCATTCCCCCCACTAGTATGGTGTTAAAAATGGTTTTGCGGGGTGGCAGCATACCTCCTTGCCACCCTGGTGCATGTCGAACCAGAAGTACCCAGTGCACATGCACACCAGGTACTTCCAGGGGTACTTCTGGTCTCACGTGCACCAAGGAGATACACTGCTGCCCCGCAGGACCGTTTTTTAACACAGTGCCGGTGGGGGGAAATGAAGGGGGGAGCACCCTCCCCAGACATTATAGCTATTTTTCCCCCCACCTTCAGAACCAGCTGAACCGCTGGACTTTCGAACTAGTTCAGAGGTCCGTAAAAGGGCCTCCAGTTTGTGCACATCTGTAGTGGTGACTGAAAACTGGCTTACAGTGTTTCATTGTAATCATGAAACTGGCTTACTCATGAAACTGGCTTACAATGTTTCAAATTCACTATTAAATTCTAGTTTAACTAAAGTCCTTCTCAAATAGCTTATATCCCAAATAATTACTAACGCTTCTGAAAAACATTAACAGCATACTTAAATGGATTGCCCAGTTCCTAGGTTCTTCCATAAGTGCCATTACTGGAATCTTAAGAACTGCAAGCCATTCATTTTGATTTGCTTTTTCCAGATACTTGGACCCAGCTTTTTGAAGCACTTACTAAAATCAGTAGCATTTCTGAGGAATGGTGCGTTGAGGGGCTTGTGCATGACCACACCACCGCAAAAGGCATCATACCAGGTGCTAAACCAACTGAAAGGCAGTTCTGAACTCCTTTTCAATGCAGAGCAATAAAGGGCATTCTGCCACAAAGTGCAAGGAAATGTGCATACACACGAATCAAGAGTACAGACAAAATGAAAGACTCACATCTGAGGGGGGAGAGGGCTGCACTCTTCTGTGATATCGTTCAGAATAACGTGGGCATCCTGCATCTCTTCTCTCTCACCTTTCCTCTCTGCCACATAGCCCCTCAAGTCAAGAATACCTGCCGAGCCTGAAAGAAACATAGCAAAGATACATGCACAATTCAATCCCTGAGCACGCTTGAAACTAGATTTCAAACAGTGATAATTCTGCTCCAAGAAAAAAACACTGGCCAGAAATATTCCTCATCCTACGAACTTTTAGCTAGTCCTGTGGCTGATGTATCCATTAGGAAATATCACTGTAGTTCTAATAAAGTATGCATGCACCCTCTACCTTACTTTAACAGAATAGGCCGAATATTATACAGAACTGATAAAAGAAAAGAAAGCAATGATAATGCCCAGCTTGAAAGTAGATAGGATTACAGAATTATAAGAGGCTGTTCACTTGAGCTCGAACCCACTGAAAATTAACTCCAGAACCTCAAGACAATACTAGCTTATTTCCCACATCTCACCTCTGACAGGTGCACCAGAAAGAACATGCTAAATTGGTGCACTCTTAGAATTGCAACTAAAGGCAATAATGCAAAACTAAGATGTGAATGGAACCATTCTACTGTAGTTATAATTCAGATGTGAAATACAGAACTTAAGTTTTGGCTGCTCCACTCTAGGCTGGCTGAATTTAGCTAAAAAGGCTAAATTCCCTCCACAATGGAAGGAAGGAATAAGTGAGGTCCTCCAGGGATCTGTACTTGGACCAGTGCTCTTTAACTAGTTCATAAACAATCTAGAAGTTGGGATAACCAGTGAAGTGGCCAAATTTACAGATGACACTAAACTATTTAGGGTAGTGAAATCCAAAACAGATTGTGAGGAGCTCCAAAAGGCTTTCTCCAAACTGGGTGAGTGGGCGACAAAACAGGTTCAATGGAAGCAAGTGTAAAGTGAAGTATACTGGGACAAAAGAACCCCAACTTCACATATACACTGACGGGGTCTGAGCTGTCAGTGACTGACCAGGAAGATCTTGGGGTCGTGGTGGACAGCTTGTTGAAAGTGTCGACTCAGTGCGCAGCAGCTGTGAAAAAGGCAAATTCCATGCTAGGGATCATTAGGAAGGGGATTGAAAATAAAAATGCTAATATTATAATGCCCTTATACAAATCTATGGTGCAGCCACATTTGGAGTACTGTGTGCTTCTGGGTCACCATATCTTGAGGAGGACATTGTAGAACTGGAAAAAGGTACAGAAGAGGGCGACCAAGTTGATCAGGGGGTTTCTTTATGAGGCAAGACTACAGCATCTGGGGCTTTTTAGTTTGGAAAAGAGGAGACTACGGGGAGACATGATAGAGGTATATAAAATTATGCATGGAGTAGAGTTAGTGGACAGAAAGAAATGTTTCTCCCTCTCTCACAACACTAGAACCAGGGGTCATCCCATGAGACTGAAGGCTGGGAAATTTAGGATTGATAAAAGGAAGTACTTTTTTACACCGCGCATAATTAAACTATGGAATTCTCTGCCACGGGATGTGGTGATGACCACTAGCTTGGATGGCTTTAAAAGGGGTTTAGACCTGTCCTCCATGAATTTGTCTATCAGTAGCTATTAGTCTGGTGGCTGTAGGCCATCTCCAGCCTCAGAGACAAGAAGCCTCTAAATACCAGTTGTAGGGGAGCAACAGCAGGAGAGAGGGCATCTGGTGGGCCACTACTTGGAACAGGATGCTGGACTGGATGGGCCTGATCCAGCAGGGCTGTTCTTACGACATGTTTAAGCAGGGGAGACAAGTAGACAGAATGGGCTGTTCAGCATAGTAGCAGCAGGACCACAGTGCAGGCAACACCAAGATATTTGGCATAAGGAAGCTTGTAGGGTTTAGTGGACAGAATGCAAATACTTGGGCCTGCATTTAAATCTGCACACAGCTGCAAAGCTTATATAGACAGACCACAGCTTCTGTCTTTGAACTGTGCATGTTGCTTTGAGTATTGAATTAGTTGGAAGGTAACCTAGAAATTTAATACAAAAACATACTATACCACCACCAACCTTCTTCACATGGTTGTCACAAGAAGAAAATAGAACTCAATATACACTGGTAGTGCTCTCAGAAAGGACTCTGCCCACAGACAGCTTTTCCCTCCCTTCCCTAAGAGTAGCCACAAGTAGGATATTGTGGAGTAGCCACAAGTAGGATATTGAGGAAACTAATTCACCCCTGTCCTAAAATTTAAAGCAACACTAAAATAGAGAATGTGGCTTCAGACTGTCTGAAAACCTTTACAAACTTTCTTTTCCACAAGTTCTTCACTCCCATTCTTCTCTCCCTCAATGGACTTTCTCTTCTCTCCCTTCCCATGGCTCACTGGAGGAGAAACTTGCTCTGTGGGATGCAAAGCTAGAGAACAAAACATTGTCATTATAGCAGGTTCTACTGCTCTCACACACAATTATTCCTTTTAAAATTCTGCTGTGACAGAACTGTACTATAGTTGCTACTCTAGTGTACTAAAAAGGGTTATCCTGGAGTTTATTATTGCTACTACATTCAAGTCAAAGCCAACGGAAGTCTTCACAGGTTTTGATACTTAAGGCTGCACGCAATTTTGTGAACATTGTGGGCCCAACCACACACTGCAGATATGAAAAAGCAGTTTCAGAAGAGGGCTGATTTGGAAAGAAGATGCAGTGAGTAAGAGAAGTGCTTAACCCATTCTCTACCAACTACCTCTCCACTCCAAAGTGCCTTTCCCCAAAGCTGCTTTTCCTAAAGAAAAATAAGGTGATCAATGTTCTGTTACTCACATATGGGTGCAATACAGAGTTAGGCCTCTACTTGGGTCCCACTGAAATCACAAAAAATCCATAGGAATAGGGCATGTGTGCTCATTTCACAATCCGTCTATTGTTCCCATGGTGCACTGTTCTCATCTGCTCTCCAACAAGCATATTAGCATGCATATACTTAAAGTGGTAACACACTATAGATTTTGGTGGTGGCAGCAGAAGCTGGCCAGAAACAACAAGCAGCTAATCCCAGGCAGGACAGAATTCAAGCAACGATGCTTTTCAAGCAATGCTCAAGAATGCCCATCCAGAACCTTCACAGTTACAGCTCATAGAAGTGAGCACAACCTTCATTTTCCTATTTAAAAATCAGTGCACACTCTGTTATCTGCAGTGTTTCAAATACAGAAGGGGAATAACATAAGTGTACTTCTAAAAATTAACATATCTGATGTGACATTTCATCTTCCTAATACAAGTGGTTCAACAGTAAGAGAGAACATAGCCCAAACCCAATTGAGAGTTTTTGTGAATCTCTGAACTAGAGCATAGCCAACTGATGTTGTAACCACTGTTCCCTCTAACAGGGATACCCAGATGTTGTTCACTACAGCCATAGTGGCCTTTGCCTGGGGATTCTGGGAGTTGTAGTCAACATCATCTGGGAATCCCTGTTAGAGGGAACACTGGTTGTAACGGGGACAGAGTTGAAAAGGAGGAGGCACTTTTCATCCAAGCTTTTGTCAGCTGCTAAAAGCATCCTGGTTTTGGGAAATGGGAACCTGCAGAAAGTATTGTTCTCATTCTAAATGGGTTCTGCAATGCTCCCAAGTTAACCTTGGACATGTAATTCCAGGATTAAGACATGTACCACATAAGAGAGTGGAACCAAACCATTTGTCAACTGAATGACAAATTAAACAATAGCTAGAGGTGAGCAAGGAGCAGCAGCTGTCAAGCGACACTTCAACACTTGGCACTGCTATTTTTGCATCACCAATTAGCACAGCAGTATAGTGCTAAGAGACTGAGTTATGACTCAGGTACAGGTGAAACTCGGAAAATTAGAATATCGTGCAAAAGTCCATTAATTTCAGTAATGCAAATTAAAAGGTGAAACTGATATATGAGACAGACGCATTACATGCAAAGCGAGATAAGTCAAGCCTTAATTTGTTATAATTGTGATGATCATGGCGTACAGCTTATGAAAACCCCAAATCCACAATCTCAGAAAATTAGAATATTACATGGAACCAAGAAGACAAGGATTGAAGAACAGAACAATATCGGACCTCTGAAAAGTATACAGTGTACTGTGCTTGATTGGCCAGCAAACTCGCCTGACCTGACCCCATAGAGAATCTATGGGGCATTGCCAAGAGAAGGATGAGAGACATGAGACCAAACAATGCAGAATTGCTGAAGGCCGCTAATGAAGCATCCTGGTCTTCCATAACACCTCATCAGTGCCACAGGCTGATAGCATCCATGCCACGCCGCATTGAGGCAGTAATTGCTGCAAAAGGGGCCCAAACCAAGTACTGAATACATATGCGTGCTTATACTTTTCAGAGGTCCGATATTGTTCTATTCTTCAATCCTTGTCTTCTTGGTTCCATGTAATATTCTAATTTTCTGAGATTGTGGATTTGGGGTTTTCATGAGCTGTACGCCATGATCATCACAATTATAACAAATTAAGGCTTGACTTATCTCACTTTGCATGTAATGCGTCTGTTTCATATATCAGTTTCACCTTTTAATTTGCATTACTGAAATTAATGGACTTTTGCACAATATTCTAATTTTCCAAGTTTCACCTGTAGTTCCCTAGCTTGAATCTTATCTCTGCCATGAACTAATTAGGTAGCCTTAGGCAATTCACTTTCTCTCAGCCTCGCTCAGTTCCAATACAGGAACATCAACATTACAGGATTTCTGAAGATAATACAGGAGACCCTTGAATACTGTAGTGACAGTGTTTCATGAAAGTGTCACAACAGTTAAAACAATGATATTCAAAACTTAAGACTAACCTGGAAGATTGGGAAACTACTTTTAAGTCTCCAGCCCCTTCTAAGGTAAGCAGCAACATGGGCTGCTCATTTGCGGGGCTGGGGATTAGGTATGTGCACAGTTCAGCCGAACACCAGACCTTCTGCAGATTAAGATGTTAGAGGGTTCCCCCCCCTCCAACTTTTAAACTGCAACTGGAAAACCCCACAAAAGACCAAAACTACTCCTGCAATAACCAAGTTTGTGTACCAGGGAGCTGGTTGCAAAAAAGTCAAAACCACAAAAGCTGAACTTGTTATATTCATGGGTCTCCTGTATATGTGAAGCACTCTGAACACTAAAAAGTGCTATACAGATGACAGGTCTCATTTTTACTTCATGCACAGCCCTGAAGTTAACTGGCTTTGGTGGGATTCTAGCATGCTTAACTGTCTAAGTTTTTGACGCTACTACCGTATGGTAGTGCAATCTACTGGCAACAAACATGAAGACTACTGCAGTAACTCACCTGAGTGGTCACTGCTGGCAGGTGGGAGGTCATCAAAAAGCAAAGAACCTCCTGCTCCTAAAACACAAGAAGATACATGGCTACAATCCAGGTCCAACTGCAAGCAGATCTGAGACAGTTTCACAGATGAAATCAAAACACCAGCCTAATGAGATGAGGCAGACTTTTATTTTTATTTTATTTATTTTTACATGTATATCCTATTCTTCCTCCAAGGAGCCCAGAGCGGTGTACTACATACTTGAGTTTCTCCTCACAACAACCCTGTGAATTAGGTTAGGCTGAGAGAGAAGTGACTGGCCCAGAGTCACCCAGCTAGTATCATGGCTGAATGGGGATCTGAACTTGAATCTCCCTGGTCGTAGTCCAGCACTCTAACCACTATACCACGCTGGCTCTCCTTTTACTTTTACTTGTTCAGAATAACTCCGAGAGCCCAATGCTATGCATGTTTACTTAGAAGCAAGTCATACTGACTTCAGTGGAACTTATTCACTAGTAATTCACAAAGTCAGCATAGTGTAGTGGTTAAAATGTTGGACTAGGACTGGGGAGACCAGAGTTCAAATCTTTGCTCATGAAACTCATTGGGTGACAATGGGCCAGTCACTTATCTCTCAGCCTAACCTATCGCACAGGGTTGTTGTGAGAACAAACATAACCATGTGGGCTCCTTGGAGCGAGATACAAATGTAAAAATAAATAAATAAATAAATAAATACCACATTAAAATACTTGTTATCTGTCAACAGTGGGCTACTTGGCTTCAAAGTCAGTCTGAACAGTAACTTCCAACAGGGCTTTTTTCTAAAGATGCTTCTCAGGTTTGGGCATGCCATCAAGGAAAGCAAGCAGCACAGTTGTGGAGCAGTCATGAACACAACTGCTTTGGGCATCTATATTGACAGATTATAGCACAAACAGGGTAAAGGAGGATGCTCTTAATTTGAGGAATCATAATAAGACACAAGCAAGGAGGCAGTTTCAAGTCTCTCATTCTACTGCAGTCAACTTTTGTATTATCAATTACTTCCCCTGTAACAAACAGCTAGCAACCCTGAATGCTCTGCAGAAGGCTCAGGAATATAGCTGGAAAACATAGGAAGTTATAGCTAAACATTTTGAGATGAGGAGTACCAAGGCCCTGCGATGAAGGAAGGAGGTCTGTATGAGGGTAGGGGAAGAAGTCAAGGGGCAAACTACAGAGGGGAACAATGGCTCAGTGTATCGCCACAGCAGTCAATCGCAGAGAAAGAGAAGGTTAGGCTACTCCAAGCACTACCCCTGTCAGAACAGCAAGTCTCTTAAAGAGCAGAGGTTTCATCATGCATAGAAAGGTGGGGTGAACAGGAGATAACATGGCTTGGAGGGTTGCCTACAAGATCTTCTGGGGTTGTTTCCAAGCAAGCACAGATAAGGCAACTGGTTGGGACAGGCTGAAGAGGAAAGCATCCTTGCCCTTTTATTTTTAACTTGGCTTTTAACATCTTTGTGATGCTTTTGTTTTTACGCTGTTTCTCTGTAAGTGTGGTATTTTAAGTCATACAGTTGAATGTTCTATCAGGTAAAAAGAGCAGAATATGTTTAATAAAAGAAACTTTGCACAACAGCAAAAAGAAAAGATTATCAATGAAAGCCAAATAAAGGAAGGAAGGAAGCATCATACCGAAGTCAGTGCTGCTGACTGGTGGGAGATCATCAAAAAGCAATGGTCCTTTTTGCCCTTCTTTCTCTAAAAACACATTAGAACACAGAGTTAGGAAGCACACAGTAATCACATCAGGAAGATTTTTTTTTAAATTAAGTTCTCCTCCCGTGCCTGTCTTTTCCTACGGAATAAACTGCTCCTTCCCATTCGGGCAGTCAACAGGTCCAAGACTAGCAGCAGAACTGGGGATGGGGTGGGTGGATAAGAGGTGGCGTTATCGAACAGTAACACCACACCCACGGGACAGTAACCTTTGTGCACGCGTGTGCGCGTACACGCGCCAAGCAAAAGACGCCGTTCGTGCCGTGCGTGCGCTCCTATGTCAATACGCGACGCGTGCCTCTGTAGGACTACAGGTGCGCATGCGTGTTGCCGTGTTTGGAAAAACGGGGCTAATCCTGGGTACATTAAAAAAGACCCTGCACTGCAGCCACCTATAGCCTCTCCCTCCCCCTCCCTTGTGTGTGTGCGGTTTTTGCATGGCTGTGTATATGTTCCGGACGCACGCGTCTGCTCTTCTGTGCCGAGGCACACAAGAGAACTTAAGGCGCCAGAAAGGGAGAAAAAGCTCAGGCGCGGCTCTGGCAGCCTCCGGAGCCTAAGGCTCTATAGGGCGCTATCCACTCACCTGCGGCTGCCGGAGGTGCTGGCTCCGGAAGGTCCCCAAACAAATCCATCCAACCTTAAACGCAGCGGCAGCGGCGGCTGCCGGCCTGAGCCGCTACCTCCTCCTCCTCCCGCTAAGGCCGACGTAGCTGCCAATCATCCCTGAAAGGCAGAATCAACCCCGCGTTCATTTGCTGCTCTCCCCTCCTGAGGCGGTGCCAGACCTGCGCCTGACAATCATTCCTTTAGGGGCGTGACTAAGGGAACCTTTTGCAGTCTAGAAACAACTCAAGCGCTTTCATCTGTCCGTCACCTAAGAGGGCGGGGCTAGAACGTTCTATAACTCAAAGCTCTAAATTAAATTAAAAACTCCACGGTAGAGGAGAAGGAGTTCTGTCTTGTCAATCACCCCCAGGGGCGGGCACAACCTATTCAACAGATGCCTCGGACTGCTTCGCAAGCTCCATAGACATTTAAAAGACTAGAGGGACATATTCTGCCAAGCTTCCGGAATACTTGGGGTTTTCATTTGATACATTGCTAGTAGGAGTAAAAACGCAGCGTAAGTGACGCGCAGGTATTGGGGGCGGGGGCCTCGAGAGCGAGGAGCAGTTTTTAAATTAATAATAATAATAATAATAATAATAATAATAATAATAATAATAATAATAATAATAATAGGATTTCTATACCGCCCTTCCAAAAATGGTCCAGGGCGGTTTACATAGAGAAATAATAAATAAATAAGATGGATCCCTGTTCCCAAAGGGCTTACAATCTAAATGAAACATAAGATAGACACCAGCAACAGTCACTGGAGGTACTGTGCTGGGGTTGGATAGGGCCAGTTACTCTCCCCCTGTTAAATGAAGAGAATCACCACGGTAAAGGTGCCTCTTTGCCAAGTTAGCACGGGTTAGCAAGTTAGCAACTGACTGATCTTTGCTACAACCTGAGGAATGTTTTATGCATAAGATTTCAGCCGCCAAAATACGAGTGACAGACACATTCCCAACTCTAAGCCTTCAACATTAACAGTATATACCACATTTCAGAGCGTCGAAAACCACCCTTTCTGTCACAGTCTCCCACGACCTCTGTAGTAACACTTTTACTATACTTCTCCACGTTCAAGATGGAGAGAATGGCTAAGGACTACATTTGCTATTTTAACACGTTTTTAAAAATCACATCTTCACATAAAGACCTGCATGGGGGGGGGGGGACACAAGTTCCGGTCTTTGCTGTTACCTTAGGGTTCTGAGTAGACACATTACTGCCTAAGCGCTGGAATCTGGGCCTCCTTCATTGTTTCCTATAGACAACTGTCACACAGACCCAGAAAGAAAAACAACCAACCCAAACAATGGAGGTGATTAAGAACCAAGAAGTTCATTTCTAGATAATTCAATTGTCACTCTAGTCTTTTTTTCTCTCTATGCCAAGTTCTTCGAACATTCTAATAAGGGGCTGTGCTGTTTTTTCCGCGTTTTCCGGAGGGCGTGAAGACGAGAGCTTCGGAAGTTAACGGGGTTGGTTGGGGTCATCAGACCTCTTCGGCTAATGGTTTTAGAAAAAGTCTTCCTGTGGTAGTTAACCATCATGTCTTTTAGCTTCCCTTGAGGCCTAATTGGCTGCAAAGGTTGCCATCTTGTGTTGGCAACTGCGCTTCTCTGCTTCTAACAGGAAAGCTCATAGTTCAGTGGTACTTTGCATTCTTGAAGATCTCAGGTTCAAAAAACCCTCATAGCGCCATTAAAAAACACCACAGTTAATCTGGCAAATAAACACTTTTCTCTGCTTGAGAGTCTGGAAAGGTGCTGCCAGTCAATGTAGAAAATACTAGGCTAGATATGAACGCTGAGGTAGCAAGAAAAGCAGTGGCACCATGTGCAATTATTTATGTATTTATTTATTTACTCGATAAATAAATTTATCACATATATAAATGTATATATTTGTATACATTATAAATATATAAATTTATATTTACTTAGTAAGTTGCACTGAGTTCAAGTAAATGTGTATAGACAACCTTCACTTGTTGAATTTCTGCCTGTTGTGCTGTTGTTAAAAGCCTAGTAGCCTTCCCGCATAACTGATGGCAAAAATATCCTGGTTTCTGACAGTCACTTTTATATCTACTTTTGCAGAGAGGCCCATGTTGACTTGAATTGGGCCTCTGATCTATTAAAACATGGCTTCCACAATGGAACTGGTCATACTTCTAGTTTTATTTTATTTATTCAATATATTTTTATACCACCCAAAACATACGTCTCTGGGCAGTTTAGTTTAGCATTTAATGCTGAATTGGGAATTTGGGAGAAGTCTGCCACTACCACCAACCCAAGACTACAGTCTAGGTAGTGGGACTTACTGTCAAAGATGCTTGACTCTTAGACAATGTACAAATGGCAGCTTCTCCCAGTGTAATTATACTGGTACAATAGTGCCAGTATAGTTAAGCTGGAGAGTATTTGCAAGGTTACACCATGAAAAGGCCTGAACATTCTATTGCTTATAACATCAAAACCATTTGTCCGATCTGCTTGGCCATCAGCACACATTCTATAGGTGACAAGAGACACCTCCCCTGCAAATTTGGTGAAGTTCTGTTGGAAAATGGCATAGATAGAACAGTTTAAAGTTTCTCGAACGGGTTTAAAGGCTTCAGACTGAAGAAGAGTTATTTAAATTATTATGTATTTCATTTGCATAGTTTCCGTCTTCCAACTGCATGCCAGAAAAATGCCTTATTGATTGATTGGTTACATTTCTATACTGCCTAGTAAAGAAAAATCTAGGTGGTGTACAGATTAAAACATAATATAAAACAAAACATTTAAAATTCATAAAAACATAAAAATCACAATAGATAAAAACACACATTAAAATTTAAAATTCAGTTAAAAGCCTCAGAAAACAGGTATGTCTTCAAGGTCATCCTAAAATCAAGCAGAGGAGACGTTCTTATTTCAGCAGGGAGCACATTCCAAAGCCCCAGGACAGCTACAGAGAAGGCCCGATCCTGAGTTGCCACAAAAAGGGTTGGTGGCAATCATAACTGGACCTCTCCAGATGATCTTAATAGGCGACAGGGTTCATGGTGGAGAAAGCGTACTCTTAAATACCCTAGGCCTAAGCCGTAAGGGCCTTATAGGTACTAACCAGCACTTTGTATTTCGTTTGGAAACATACCAGCAGCCAGTGCAGTTCTTTTAGAATCGATGTTATATGGTTCCTTCAGGTAAACCTGTAGACCAGTCTGGCTGCTGCATTCTGTACCAATTGTAGTTTCCGAACTATGTACAAAGGCAGCCCCACATAGAGTGCATTACAATAGTCAAGCCCAGAGGTTACCAGCATATGTACCACTGTTTTAAGGTCATTTGTCTCCAGAAATGGACGTATCTTTTGTATCAGCCGAAGCAGATAAAAAGCACTCCTGCAACAGCC
This sequence comes from Hemicordylus capensis, assembly GCF_027244095.1. Taxonomy (NCBI): domain Eukaryota; kingdom Metazoa; phylum Chordata; class Lepidosauria; order Squamata; family Cordylidae; genus Hemicordylus; species Hemicordylus capensis. Next base: position 292,177,862 of record NC_069659.1, read on the forward strand.
TCAACCTGAGAAACCAGGGAGAGTTTGGGATCCAGGAGCACTCCCAGACTACAAACCTGATCTTTTAGGGGGAGTATAACCCCATCCAAAACAGGTAGTTCTAAACCATCTCTCGGATCCTGACCCCCTACAGACAGTACCTCCGTCTTGTTAGGATTAAACCAGGGGCGTAGCTATAATTGAGCAAAAGGGTTCAAAGAACACGGGTCCCCAGCTCCTGAGGGCCCTCCAGATCCATCCCTCCCTATTTTCTTCATTATCTCCCTCATTCTGGGGAGGCTGCCGGAGAGAGGGATGAACACGGGCCCCCTCTCCCCTAGCTATGCCCCTGGATTAAACTTCAGTTTATCTCTCATCCAGCCCAATATCGCCTCCAGGCAGGCACTTAGAGGGGTTATGCCATTTCCTGATGAAGTTGGTATGGAGAAATAGATCTGGGTGTTATCAGCATATTGATAGCATCCCTGACCAAACTTCCTAACGATCTCTCCCCATGGTTTCATGTAGATGTTAAAAAGCATTACAGACAGTATGGAGCCGTGTGGAACCCCACATTTTAGCTCTAATTTTTCAGAACAGTCTCCAAGTGACCACTGGCTTGCCGGGGCCAGGATGAGGAGTACGTTGTTAGGGGTGGATGTTTGTGCGTGTGTGTGTGTGTGAATGGCTACGTCACTTGTGTACAGCACTTACACTATTTTGCTAATAACACCATCTTGAAGGAAATTAAGCAGGAGAATTGTGAAGTTTATGGGAAATTTCTGGGAAGATAATCTGTAGTTTTGGACACGGTTGTTAAAGTATTTATTATCAGTTATAATTGATCGATGGTTGGGTGTGAGTGTGTCTGTGTGTTTTAAGAAAAAGCGGGGGAAATGAGGTACAGATTTAAAGTGAACACAAATTACCTGCTCCTTTTTGTGTCCTCCTTCACTGCTGTATAATCATGAGGTAGGATCACACTTTCACTATTACTGAATCGACTAATTTCATTTACTTGTTTTTTTGTTGTTGCAGGGGGGAGTGGATTTTATCTTAGTTGAAGGGTTTACAATGTTTTTGGTGTTCAGCATCAGGAACCTTGATCAGAGATGCATCGGGCAAAAATTCATCAGAGGCATCTCTAGGAAAATGCACCTGTTAAATGTCTGCCTAACTGACTGGATGCATCCCTCCCCAGGCCAATGTCCAACTGAAAGACCAAGACAAAGAGCCGGATTTCACAATCAGTGAGACCCGGTTCCTGAGAGTGCGCAGGGAGAGTGAGCTAAGCCTCTCTCCTCTGCACACGAGTGGGAAGGGAGCCCTGGGTGGCCGGATCGGCCACTCACACGATTGCCGGCTCCGTGGTGGAGCCGGCGGGGGCTGGGGTGCTCGGGGGCTGTGCGGCCCCGGGAAGCTCCAGCAAGTGCGCAGGGCATACTGGGGAGACCCCGGGAGGCAGCTTTTCGCCTCCCCTCTGGGGGTCTATTCGCAAGTAGCCACGGCGCGGCTACTCACAATCAGGCAGCCCGGGTTTGCGGACTACTAAAGCGGGCTAGCTGCTTGTAAACCACCAGGCTCGCCTGCGAGCCTGGTGGTTTACACAACCAGGCAAAATCGGGCTAGGCTCCCCTAGCCTGATTTTGCCTGATCGTGTGAATAGCCCCAGAGTCTGGGTGCATGGAGCCTCATTTCAAAAGCCATCATATACCAGACTGCACAAAGTCTTTACAGCTTATACGGCTCGGAAGTTAAGATGTGCACCTCAACTTGCAATTTCCATTCTTTTTAGAGCACGGATGAAAATGTAAAGCAGCTTAACTCTCATTTTAAACCAAAGATTTTGGGATTACTGAATAACATTTTGTTTTATTCCTAGTGTAATAACATTAACATCATGCAATAACATAATTATTTAGCATAATGACACTGAACTGGAAGCAGAAAAAGAGAATCATGTCTGGTCAGGACTGCTGCTTTCTTCCAGCATAAGTAGAGTCAGCAGGATTGTGACTGAGAGAATTGGTATCCAACAGGTCAAGCTGCCCAGTTGCCCAAATCATGAAAGAAATCCAGGAGGAGAATTCCCAAATCCAGCAGTAGATGTGGTGCGCCTCTACTGTGCACGATGTTGAAAAGATAGTAATTGCTGTAAGTTCAAACAGTGAGTGTGTGACGGTGACTGTGTCTGCTGAGTACAGATGCACTTTCTCCCCTCCTTCCCAACCGATATATGACAGAGCTGATTATCTGTTTGGTGTGTATGGGGAATCATTTCTGTACCAGAACCACTTATTTCCCTGCTACATATATAAGTAGTTTTTATTGATGATAAAATGCAAATACAGTTGCATAGGGATTGCCACTTCGTTTTCTAGAAAGCAGTGCAAGAGCAATATGTATATTTTGCCACAACACCTCAGGTCATGAGAGAGGTTTCTTATTTGACATTTGTATTTCACCATCCTACAAGCTGCTCAGGGTACATAACTCTTCTTCCCTACTTTTATGCTGACAATAACTATGAGGTAGGTTAGCCTGAGAGAAAGAGTGACTGGCACAAGGTCACCTAGGGAGCTTCATGGCTGAACGAGGATTTGAACCTGGGTCTCCCTCAGTTCTGATCCAACCACTATGCTAGTATTTAAAGCTAGCTCCCTCTGAACAGGAAGTGTTTCTACAGAGCACCACATATGCTTAGGCAAAGCTCTCTGTGTGTGTGTGTGTGTGTGTGTACACACACACACTATACTGACCTGAGGCCAGGATATCTGAGAAACTACTTTCTTCCACATAAGCCTATCTGTTTACTAAGTTTATCTGCTAAGGCTCTACTCCGATGCTTCCACCTTTGGAAGTTATGTAGGCTTTTTCTGTCATGACAGCCTGAGTATGGAACACTGTCCCCAAACATTTTACTTACTTCATTTATATTGTACCTTTCTTCCATCATGGCCCTCAAGGTGGTTTATATGGGGTTTCCAGACAGTCACCCATCCAAACACTGACCAAACTTAGCCCAGCCTGACTTCAGCAAGCATACTATCATCGGACCACATTTGCCTAATGATCACCTTCCTTTATTTTTTTTAAGGTGCCAGGTAACAGCTTTTTGTTTTTGTTTGTTGAAGTTTTAAAGAGAATATAGTTGTGCCGATTATGTAGACAATAATGTGGTGTACACAATCAGCCCAACACAGGCTTGCACAGCCCTACCTGGGTAGGGCTGCTTGTGTGGAGTGCCAGGATTGGTCTTGTTCCTGGTGCTCTGCAACTGGGTAAAGTGTGCCTTCGAGTCGGTGTTGAAACTCCTGGCGACCACAGAGCCATGTATTTAGAATACAGCGTCCTGTATTCTACCATATCTTTGGTAGAATACAGGAGGGGTTTACCATTGCCATCTCCCATGCAGTTTGAGATGATGCCTTTGAGCATCTTCCTATGTCACTGCTGCCCAATAATAGCGGGGATTCGAACCGGCAACCTCTGGCTTGCTAGTCAAGACATTTCCCCACTGTACCGTTAGGTGGCTCTGCAACTGAGCAGCCCGGGTTTTTTATCCAGGCTAAAAGAGGCAGAAGGGCACAAGTGTCCTTCTACCTCACCATTCTCAGTTGTATGAATGCTTGGGCTGCCTGCAGCCAAGTGTCCAAAGAGCAGGGCGGCAGGAGCAGCCAGCAAAGGGGAAATCCCTCAATGTATCACACTCCCTGCAGATGCATTGTACAATGTGGGAGGCTGCAGCCTGCCTTCCCCCGCCCCCCCCCACACCCTTCCTGCTCCTTGATTGCTCACACTCTGATCATGTGGGCACGCAACACAAGCAATCAGAGCTCCGAGGATCACATAGGGGAAAGTAGGTTGTGTCCTACATCCCCTCTCCTCCCCGCGCCCTGCCTGACCCAGAATGGTTGTGAGTACGAACTTCTTGTCTTGTTGCTGCTGCCTTTAGTTGTCTTTAGCTACAATCATAAGCTCATTGACTCAGGAGTAAGCCCCAACAGAACACAACAATACTTATTTCCATGCAAAGGTGCATATGGTTGCTCTGCTTTCTATTCTTCTATCATTTTAATATGTTGTAAGCCACAATGGAGAACACATACATCTTTAAAAATAAATAGAAAATAAGTGGAGGTCAAAATCTTGATTTAAATTTGGTAGCGCTCCCGGGGTAAGACAAAATTGCTTCACTCATAGGTGTGGTCTGTGACTGTGGCCCACCATAGTGGCTAGAGTGCTGGACTAGGACCAGGGAGACCTGAGTTCAAATCCCCATTTAGCCATGATACTAGCTGGGTGACTCTGGGCCAGTCACTTCTCTCTCAGCCTAACCTACTTCACGGGGTTGTTGTGAGGAGAAACCGAAGTATGTAATACACTGCTCTGGCCTCTTTGGAGGAAGAGCGGGATATAAAATGTAAAAAAATAATAAAAAATTATGTTATAAAATCCCTTTAGGGAAAGCTGCCTCTTATGAACTGGGGAAAAAAAACCCTTTCCAAGTCTGTTTATTTCTTATATTCGTTTTAATACTCCTGCTAGCTAACTGCTTTGAGAACTTTGTTGATAAATGGTATATAAACATTTGTAGTACCAGTAGTTTATTTCTAGATTTAAGAGATATTTTGAACGAACTCTTTGTTTTATTGTAAATAATACAACACCATTTGTCTAAGAGAACAAGCAAGAGATCAAGGACACAGTGTCCAGTATTTGCATAAATGCCACATTTATTTCTTTAACTGAACAATGCCTTAAGTGTACACAAACAGTTTAAAACCCTAATTTCCAACACTCATAGTTTTAAGACATCAAGAAAACTAGACTCATTACTTCAGTATTGTCATTTATACAGTGGTAAAGGGTGTGCCCACAGCAATCACATATATACAAAGCAAGAGAAATGGTCTCCCAGCACTTGGAGATGATGTCACAGGAAGAACTCATGTGGACAAACTAGATAATGGAAGCACAGACAAAATAAGATTAATAAAAAATAAAAGTAACCACAACCTCCTTTATTATACAGTGAGATCTTGCTAATGAGTCATGGCTCATGAATGATAAGAGATCCTTCATACAAAGCATTAAGTACACGACAGAAAGAGAGACAGTAAGAACATATTAGACAATTGTTTGTGTTTTTGCAGTAGCACGTTACCTTAGGGGTAAATAACCCCCTCTTAGCTTCCCAGTTCCTTACTAATTGTGCTTCTTCCACTCTTGTTTCTCTGCTCCTCTGTTGTTTTTTGACAATTTACAAGAATACTTATCACACTGCACCCAGATCTGACATTCTTCTCTTCTTTTAGTAGAGGGTCATTTAGAGAGAATCCTTTCTTTTAGGTGAGCTCTGTATTATCCTGCCATTAATTTATTGGAAAGGAGACAAACAAATGAATTGTGCCCCTCACAGTCACTGAAGACCAGACACTAGGAATACAGAACAGAATAATTCTGGAATAATATTAAATCATCATTTTCTTAATTTTATCTCACCAGCCTCCATCTTGGGATCAATAACAGTGTTAAATAGTGCAGAACTGGGAGTTTACCCTGTTAGTATTTTATGAATTTAATAGATTACCTTCTCTACAGGACTTCCTCAAATATGCTGAATTCTGAAACTCTATCTGCCTTTTTCTTCCTGAAAAATACCTCTGGTATTACTGAAGTTAAACTATTTACCAAGAGTATTCAAAAATCTTTACATCTCAATCAAATACTAAGAAGAAATATCCATCAGTGGGGACTTTTCTCAAGTTCCCTGAGGACTGACTGGTTAGTGTATCTGTGATTTGGTATTCTGGAAATGAATGAAGCAGTAATCTCAGCAGTACAGCTGTCAAGTAAAATTATAGCCTGGGTTACCAAAAATAACATTGGGATGGATTCGTTTTCTGCAACTATTCACCAAAACTTATCAAAGAAATAAATCTTATGGTATCCCCAGAATCAGGAGATTGCAACTTGTTAGATATGTGATAAATAAGCTGCTTCCAGTTCTGTCAATTTGCCAGCTATTTTTCAGACATTATATTTAATACCAAATTCAAAATATTCACTGATTTTTAGGGGCTCTGGGTCAAACTTTTGATCTCTAACTCAAGACAGTCACGTTGTCTGCAGGTTTGCTGGCCTCAGAAACATGAAATGCTGAATAAGAGCAGTCTTTATCCCCAAATCCACACCATCAGGAACATGTTCTTCAGGCTGGCTGACCTAAGACATGGTCAATAACAACAGTGGACCCAATAACAGTGCTCCCCTCCAAATAATGTAGCCTTTCCAAGCACTTCTTCCTCATTTGAAATACTGGTAACACATCTTTGTCTTCTGTGTTTGGTCCATAACAAATAAATGTAGACAAGAAAGGATGCTGACAGGACTGCTTCATCCATTGCTGCCAACATAATTAATTCTCTAAGATAATTTAAGTGGGCATAAAGAAGTAAAAGATTTTTAAAAGATTTGATGTTGCCTGGAAATTACAGGTTGTGATCCTATTTAGTGGAAGTTGTGAGCCTGTGCTCCTGGAGCCCAACTGAAATAACAGAGGCAACTATAGCAAGAATAGTAAGGAAAGATTTTCAAGAAGTACAAGCACTGTCATTTTGTGTCAACTCAGCTTCTGGGGGTAATTAAGGAGGAGACTCCTCAAGAAACCTATAGTGAGGCTGCAACCTTACGCATATTAGCAAGAAGTAAACCTTGTTAAATATAGTGGGATTTATTTCTGAATACACATGCATACGATTGTAGTTGCAAGTTGCTTTTATTAAATAAAGAAAACTTATACATTCAGATGCTTTCCTCAAATTGGCTCCAGATAGTTGTGGATTTATACAGGCATTTCAGAGAATCCATAGCTAGTTACTGGGTGGCTACAAAATATGTTCATGAAAATGCTCTAATGCCCACTGATGTCACTGGAACGTCTTTCGGTTATTTCAGCGGGTGCTAGATCAGACATGGACAAGAGAGCACGAACTGCCAAGAAATCAAGAGTAAAAAAGGATGGATTTTAATTAGATGATACTGCTATCTTCAAGCTAAGGCTGGAAAGTTAAAGCAAATCAAGGCTATCCACCAAGGCTTTTGTTTTGTTTTGTTGCTATTTTGCAGATAGAGAAAGTGGAAAAAAATAATAAAGCTGACAGACTCCTGCATACAGACTGATTTTGAGTGGGCAGTAAAATAATATTCATTCTATATAAAGAGCTGCACAGCATATTTTGGGAAAAATAATCTCTGGGCAGACCAATATTTCCCTCAGGCAGTAAACATTTAATTTCTTAAAATGCCATGATGGTTTAAGAATAATTCTTGGAGCAGCTAGCACTACAAGACCACTGTATAGATTAGGACCAGAAGGAAGAGGAGCCGTGGGAAGACCAAACCCTGGCAACTGCAGGGGACACACCCTTTCCACATTTGCTGTCCTTCAGACCTGTGACTCCGAGACAGAATGGAATTCCCTGGGAACAAAAAGACGTGCCATACCACCTTAAGACAGCTAATCAGAAAGAAATAGGCAGGCAAGGATGAAATAAAATACTCAATTAAGCAATGCCTCCCACTCAGTGAATAGGGTGAGGAAGATAGACTTAGGAGATTTTCTGTGAAGTCTGCCAATGTGTTCTTGCCAGGTTATCTGAATATTACATATGATGGAACTCAAAATAAATATCACTGTATAGATAATCTCCTGTGGGTGTCACACATAGGACCAAACAAACACAACAGAAAAGGTGGGAAAGTGAGAAACAACAAAACCAGGGTGCAGCATACTGTGCAAACTAAGGTCTGCTATCAGTGCAAGAGGATATTCCTCCAGGTGCACACTTGAGGGCTCAAGTTCCTTACATTTGCCTATGGTTGGATTTAGATAGCCAGCTAAAAAATCTGAAAAAAGTGATCTCTCAACTTAACAACTTTGGGGAGTGAAACTCAAATACAGACCTTTGCACTTGAGGCTATTCTGAAAATCTGACCTTTAACTTATTTAGTGCCAGCGAAATTGGTTATTAACTTAACCATGTCTCTGCTATAGTAAGTTTCACTCTCAAACACTGCCATTCTACTTAGAACATTACTCTTGAGAGAGAAAAAAAGAAATGAGGTGCAAATGTATTTAATATTTGGACTGAAAGCTTTAAAAGCATCACCAGATACAATAGTGAAAAGAAGAGTCAATTTTATATCATAATTTGATTCCTATGCTAGAGTCCTACTTAGGCTATTCTTCCTATATCCCTGTCATCTACTTCAAACCTACTTTTCTCATAAAAGAAAATGACAAAGGATCTTTCTAAACAATCAGTTTTGAGTGAAATAAACATACAGTAGTTACTCATTTGTTGTGGGAAGTGCAGATATATCTCTGAGATTGCATTTCTGTTGTGCAGATGTTTTTTGGGGGTATTGGATGTACCCTGGAAAATTCAATTCTTCCCTTTGATAGTTCAACCACCATTTCAATCTCCACATGGAATATGGGTTGTTGAGTGAGTATCACTGGAGCCTCCTGGATACCACCTACAATGTGAGTGATGACAAGCGGCACAACTCTTTCCTCCCATACCAATACCATTTTCTGATCCTAAGATCTGTGGTGTGTGTTTTTTTTAATTAAAAAGAATATTTTTAAAAATCCTTTTCAGTCCATGCACTATATATATCAGACCAAGGTACATATTCATCAGGAAATAACACAAAGAATGCTTTCCTTTCCTGTTTCTGTGGAAGAATGTTTCATCATTTATAACCCTTCTTATGCTATTTTCATTTGTTTATTCATTCTTGGAAATTGTGTGCCATCCATTCCTTTGACAGAGTACACATCAATTAATCTTTTTCTCCCTCTTCAAAAGAGGGCAAATATCTGCTTACCACAGCGACACAAACAGTGTGGCTGGAACTGCAAATGATTCTAAGTAGCATGTTTGAAACTGAAAACATATTTTACAAAATATCCCTTTCTCCTTCCTGTCCTTAGGCATATCCCATATGCACAAACCCCACCTCCACCTCATTCTAGCACCAAGCCATATTCTCGCAGATGGGTCTTGAAGGATTCTTGGGCAAAAGATAAAACATCCTTAGGGTATATTTTGAATGACTGTATGGGAAAACCTCAAGTCATTTGCTCCTAGAAAGTTCTTCAGGATTTAGCCACCAGTAGAGTTTTAGCTCCAGCTCTTGCAAGTCTGCATGGAATCCTAGTAGATACAATAACTTCTGATAGGGAAGCATAGGTCTCCTCCACTGCAGGTTCATTTAGGGGCTTCAAGTCAGCTGCCAACCTGGAAGAAGCTACATCAGCCACAAAACTGCTTACTTATGGAAATGTATGCTGTGAGCAGACCATTATCTATGCTACAAATCAGAGAGGCGAGTTCTCACGATCAATGAGACTCGCCAGATGGGGTTAGGCAGAGAGAGCGGGCTTAGACCGCTCTCCCCGCAGATGAGCAAGCCTGCAGCCTTGAGTGGCTGGATCAGCCGCCCACACAAATGCCAGCTCTGTCACGGAGCTGGCGGGGGCTGTGGGGATGGGGGCCACATGGCCCCCGGAAGTTCCAGGATGCCCTGTGCGAGTATGTGGGGCATCCTGGAGGGGCCCCTGAGCCCGGGAGGCTGCTTGTAGCCTCCCGGCCGGGGGTCTACTCATATGTCACCGTGTTCCGCAGCGACACACGAGCAGAACGCCGAGGTTAACGGAGCATTCGCTCTGTTAACCTCGGCTAAGGGGAGGGGTAGTTTTGGCGGTTTGGTGACGGGAGCTGTGCGGCTCCCGTGGCAGCCCATGAACGCCACAAAGCGGGCTAGGCTCCCTTAGCCTGCGTTTTGGCGATCGTGAGAATTGCCTCAGAGAGAATCCATCCTTTGCATCCTAGGGCTTTACAAGGAATACTTCTGATTAATCTTCTGGGAGGTTGTCAGAGGATACAGTACTGTACAAAAAAAAAAAAAGGAGAGTACCTAGCCCAAGAGAGATATGTTGGTTCACCTTCAAGGGTTGATTGATTAAGAATATAAATATGTCACCTGTTAGAACCTAACCTGTTTTCATCATTATAACCCTATCTAATTCAAAACCTACCTGTAATATATGTACCTTTCCTAAGCCCCCAAATGTCTCCACCTTTTGATAAAACTAGGCCTTAAATTAGAGTCTTTTTGTTTAGATAGAATCATGGCATCGTATTTATCTAGTCACAATGCTGAACTTCTAGGATTCAAATTCAGGAAACAGCATGTACTCACCTCCAATTAAATACCCCTACTGAGTTAACAAGGAAGGTCTCAGTCAAGACATTACATAAGAGTATAGGAAGCTGCCATATACTGAGTCAGACCCATGCAGATGTAGGTAGCATTCCCCTAATAGGCTTTAAGAAGAATAAAAAACAACTATTTCAGGAAACTGCTACTTGGGAGCAAAAGAACATGGGGCAGGCGGGCTGTTTAACCCTTTTCCACACCAGCAATTTTTCTGCTCAAAAGCAGCACCCCAGTTGCTTTTCCTCCCATAGGGGAAAATATAGAGTATGTATATCATTCCCTCCACAGGGAGAAAAAGCAGTTGGAGGTGGGTGGTTCTGAGCAAAAAAATGGTCATCAGGAAAAGAATTAAGTACTTGCTTCTTCCATCTCTGTTTTCTTACTCCCAGTCCCCAATCCTCACTCCCAATAGCTTCCTGAAGCTGCTTTATACCTGATGGGGGAAAAGGTTAGGGGGATGTTACACACATCTCTGCACAACATCTAGTTTGGCCCTTAGGCTGAGCTAAACAAAAAATGGATAGGTGACCAAAACAAAAACAAACAACACTCAACGACCAGGCAGCTGACAAGTGTAATGTTTGAAATAAAACAAAGATTCCTCACAAAACAGCCGATGGGACACTCTGCCATCACCCCATCACCCCACAGTTCCACTTTCCACATCTTTTCCTTGACCAAAACTAGGATGCAGCATGATGTATGTGTGTTAAGTGTGAAAGGGGGAAAAAGATAAACATAATGTACATTTTTTTCAGTGAAGTAAATAGAAATAAATACTTTATAAATATAATCTCATACTACTCTTTCTTGTTTTAGCAAGTAAATCTTTAAATGTCAATAATAAGTTATGAATTATCAGTACACAATCCTATCACTTTTATGTCCTTTAAGTAACATGATTTGTAACCTCTAAGCTTTCACATATTCCTGCCTCTTTAAATTTAATAACTGCTTTAAAAATAAAATTAAAATTAAAAAAGCTCTTGCTTTGTTACTGGTCATATGTCACCTAGGCCACCCAATAAAGAGATGGGTGGAAATTCACATGTGCACAAGAATTCATCATAGCCAGGGTGTACCAGGCTTCTAGAGTTACAATAGAAATGAGTTTGGCCAATGAAGCTCTAACTTGAGATGGATCATTGCGTGGTGCAGGCATCTGGGGTGATGGATGACAGGAGAGATCCAAATTTAAGTTGGGGACCCTCAAACAGCACCCATGGTTTCACTTCTGTTTGGTGAGGTGGGTGGCTCTTTTAGGCTAAATTCTTGTCTGGGCTGTTCTCCGTCTAGACAATTTGGACCTGTTGGAGAAGCCAAAAAAAGGTAAATGAAAGGATGGGAGAAAGAAAAACAGTAGAGGAAGAGTTACCTTTCAGACTTCCAACTCATCTGAAAAGTCACAGAACAGGCTTCTGAGCTGAGCCCAATGTATACGTTGGAGTATGGAAGTCTGAAGCCATCTCCTTTACATAAGAAGTTTTGAATGGTGCTCCAAGTCTAAAGGCTCAACCTATTAACTTACCTTATTGATCCAGCCAGGAGCGGGTTAAATGCATACAGCCAGTCATGCATATCCTTGTCATTGCTTGCCTGTAGTAGGATCCCACGATGCTCAGTGCACACTGCAAAAGTGTTAGGGGTCTAAAACAGGAAAAAAGAAAGCTGCAGGTGAGACTAAGCAATAGAGGGAAAGAATGCAAAGGGATGTTCAATAGAACTGAATGTGTGCAAACATCACAGGCTAGAGGAGATGGTCCCAGAATCTATGTTTAGTGTTGCTGCAATCCCCACTCAAGAGTCTGTAAAGCAGTTTACCCTGTAACCATCTCTGCCTCCAGATATGTATTTATTTTATTACATTTATATCCCACTCTTCTGCCCAGGGCAGTGTACGTGGTTATACTCAAAAACAACCCTGTGAGGTAGATTAGGCTGAAAGTTAAATGACTAGCCCAGAGTGACCCAACGACTTTCATGGCTGAATGGGATTTGAATGCGGGTCTCCCTGATCCCAGACCAACACTCTAACCACTAATATGTGCACATACATTTTGCAAATATATCCCTACCTTAACCAGAACAGAGCCATTCCTCTATCTTCATCCCTAATGTATTTACTAGCATTGGTACTAGAGCATACATATGTGGACTACCTGCTGCATCATCCAGATTATACATCCACCCAGTTCATTCCTTCATGTAGGTCCTGCTCAGGACTAAACAAGTTGTTTTAGTAAGAACTAATCTTCCTGCTTTCCTTTCACTATCCTTACAACTGGACTAAATTTGGTCCAGATCGGTTAGTCAGTTGACAAGTTAGCCCACTTGCACCTCAAACGTTCATGCATCTGCCATCTTGAATTGGGGTGGATCACATCATCACAAACTATGCCTTTGAGATATCCCTATGTGTCCCTACAGCTGTACCAAATTAGGTCCAAATCAGTTCCCACTTGCACCTCAAATGTTCATGTGTTCCATCTTGAGTTGGGGTGGGTGACATCCCCACGAACTACGCCATTGAGTGTCCCTTTGTGTCACTCACAACTGCACCAAATTTGGTCCAAATCGGTTAGGGGGTCCACAAGTTAGCTCACTTACTCCTCAAATGTTCATGCGTCTGCCATCTTGAATTGGGGTGGATAACATCCTCACAAACTACACCGTTGAGGTGTCCCTATGTGTCACTCACTACAACCGTAGCAAATTTGGTTCAAATGGGTTAGACAGTCCACAAGTTAGCCCACTTGTGCCTCATATGTTCACATGCCCACCACCTTGAATTGGTGTGGATGACATCATTACAAACTATACTGTTGAGGTGTCCCTAAAACTGTACCCAGTTTGGTTCAATGCTAAAGCATTGTGAAGTTGATGGTGGGGGGTGGAGCACACACACAGACACAAGAACAGACACAGCTGCTTGATCTTTCCTGAAGGCTAAAAAATCATGAGAATGACAGCAGTGCCAACAACTGCCTTGGGAAAGGGAGCAGAGTCTAAGGCAGGGCCATGCACCTTCAATCCTCCAGCTGTTTTTGGGTGACAACTCCCATCATCTTCACTCAAAGGGCTGATGGGAGCTGTAGTTCAGCAACTGGAGGAGGGCTGAAGTTGTGCAGCTCAAAGAGGAAGTGTTTGGCACCAACCTATGGCTCAGAGGCAAGAGGAATAAGAGTGGCCATGAATCACATTCAGGACTGAAGAGCAAATCAAACCAGTCTCAGCTTCACGGGACAGTTTGTAGTAGATCACACTGTTGGCTCCAATATGAACCACAAAGTTTGCAAAATGTAGCATTTCTTCATGGCTTCAAAGCCTATTCAGTTAATAGAGTCTACACTGATTAGTTGCGCCATCATGCATTCATGAAAATGGTCACTGAAATCATGAGTGCAATACCATCTCAGAGAGGAATCAATAGATGAGCAGGATGTAGTCTGTTCAGAAACAGATCTGGTCATGCCACTTCCATTCTCTGCTGTCATTCTCACCACCCTGTACATCATTAGCTTTTAGCCATTGCCATGGCCTCTCTTTCCCTTGCAGACCAGTCTCCAACAGACCAGCCATGGGCTCTCTCATTTTGCCTGATCCATGATCTTCTTACTTTCAGCATTGCCTGCTGGTCCTCACTATATTCCACCTGAGCCGTTGAGAGATTGAGGACAGCCCTCTCCACAGAGTCCTTGTCACTGTTGTAGATGTAGACATAGGGGCGTCTCACGACCACATAGCGTTTCACCCAGCCATTTGTGTGGGGCTCCAGGAAATGTAGATAGCCTTTCCTGGACACAATAGGGCTGCAGAGAAGACACAATGGCATCATGCATTATATAAAACTGCACAATGGAAGTTTCTACACATTTCTGACCTCTGGAATGTAGCATCAGTTAACCCCTTAGCTTTAGTCAAGCACAGAATCCTTAGCACAATCCCATTTTTTACCTGACTCGAATTTCTTGAATATCAGGGACCAATAGGCGCTGGGTCTCTTTTTCATCCTCGGATCCACAAATGGGGGATTTTTTCTGTTCTCCAACTATGGGCTCAGGTTCAGGGCTTTCCACCCTAGAAGAGAGCTGGAGAGTTCTGCAGAGGAAAGACAGGCATGCAACTTCAGTGGGACTTTGACCAATTTTGCCTTCTCTTTTCATGAAGTTGACATAGGTTCTATGTACATACTTAATTGTATTTATTTATTTATTTATTTATTTATTTAACATATTTTTATACCACTCAAAACACAAGTTTTCTGCGTGGTTTACAAGAGAATAAAAACCACCAATAAAAAGATTAAAACATTTCAACAATTAAAAGTTAAAAGTTAAAACTATTAAAACACAATCAAAACAGTACCTAATTAAAAGCCTAGGTGAACAAATGAGTCTTGACTGCCCTTTTAAAAGTTGTAAGAGATGGAGATGTATATACAATATACAATGTATTGTATTGTATACATATATACTGCCTCAGCTCGCATCTCTAGGCAGTTTATATCTTGTATACTTGCAACTGTTAACTTGTCTGGATCTTTTAGCTTTGCCACATCTCTTACCTGGCTTCTGTGCCATTGTATCGTCCTTCAACCAATGACGGGCAGGTAGAGGAGGGGGTCAAAGTACTGCCATCAAGGGCTGGCATGGAAGGGTCTCTCATCAGAGTCACTGACATTTCTGATAGCTGTACCAAAAAAACCACTACTATTGGAGTTTCCTGTTTTCTAACAGACTACTGCAAATTATAGAAATTATAGGATTTCAAGCTTGGCTGTATATATTGGCTGCTATCCTGCATGGCAGAAAAATTCCGCTTATAGCAACAGATAACAAACCACACATTCCATAAGGATGAGGCAGAGATGCCTAACATCTATGCTAGGAACCATAAGAGCTGAAAAAAAGGCACAAGGACAATAGACAAAGCAGTATTTGCAAGGAATGTGCAATAAGGGATCTGTGCCCTCATTTCCCCCCACATGATTGGGTGGCAAAGGCTCAAGGATCATGTGGCAGGCATCTGATTTCAGTCTCCTTTTCCATATGAGATTTCATCACAACACACATTTTACAACACAAAAACTCCTATTAGGGTGAAATCTAACCCAGGAAAGCTGTCTCTGACTCCCACCATAAAGGTGACAACATCTCATAGGTTCATCCACCATGGAGAGAAGCATGAAAAGATTCATCATCTTGCACCTGCCTATTCCTGAAAGACGAGTGCCACCTGCCTCACCTCTAGTTACCTGCTGTATTGTACAGTTTCACAGCATCTACACCTGGACATATACTTTTCATACCTCTTTTCCCAAGTGACAGAGCACAGAATGAGAGGCATGCGGGTTTCCTTACCTTGCTCTCGCTGGCACTGACACAGACATGGCTGTGACTGTACTCTCTGTTGAATGTGTGCGTAAGGAGGCGCAAGCACTGTAGAAAAGAAAAGACAGACAAAGAAAAAAGAAAAAGGATTAAAAAATCTGGCTTGTTTGACCCTGACCTAAGCTTCAGCTCCAGACAGAATTAATTATTATGCCAAAATACTGCAGAGTAGGGTCCCTGCTTTTTTGAGATGGCTTCTGTGGGTAGAAAGCACCTATCACTGCCCCTGTATTGGGCTCCTTAAATATTCCCCACGACTCAGAACATGGAGGCATCAGCCATGCTTGCACAAAGGAGGAACGTTTAGTAGCCTGTTCTACATAAAGATGAGCAGAATCATACTCTATCCTGCAGCATGGTTTAGATTTTGATTGAAAAAGTAAAGCACCCATGATGCTATCCTGGAGCTGCCCTGTTGCTAGCTCCAATAGGGATGCTAGCATTTATTTCAAAAACCGAAAATGACAAATTGAAACTGATGTTAAGACCACAATCTTCTCTTCTCTCTTAGAAAACCCATCCAACTCCTGGTCTCACTCAGGGATAGCTACTCTTTGTGGCACAAGAAACAAAGCTGAGACTTGCAGCCACTGTTCATCTACTCTCAGCTTTGTATCATGAGAATGCAGGTACTGCCATGTCCATCACATCATGGCCCAAGGCAAAGATGAAGCCAACGCAACCCTCTTGGAGACTGGCATGGTGTTGATGTATGGCAAATTAGATATAGAAGTGCACAGCTTGACATAAGCAACGCCATTATGTTTAACCAAGCTCAAGGCTTTGCAAGAAGAGCCTTGTCAGTAGTTTTCGAAACTGTTTACTAGTACTTTTCCCTTTCTTTAAAGTCAAAGTAACCCGCTAGTGCTGAAAGATAAGGCTGGAACGAACGGGCTGGCAGTCTGCACACATTCCCTAGTTTTTAGAGTTTTTTAGTGGGTTTTTAGTGGGTTGATGGGAGGGGGGCGTATGGGTATATGTTTAGATTATTCTTGTTAGGTCCTGTAGTAGTGGTTGTAGATTCTTTTCAATCTTGTTGTTCTGCACAGGACAATGACAATAAAGATCTATCTATCTATCTATCTAACTAACTAACTAACTAACTAACTAACTAACTAACCTTGGCCAGTCATGATGATGAGATTGCTATGCAGCTGCATTTTGAAGAATACTTTTGACTATAAATGTGTTGCTTTCTGTATGGTCCTTTGTCCTGCTCTGAACGTTAGTCAAGCAGTACCTATGCTACTTAAGAGCATAATAAAGCTTTGATTGTAAGTCCTCTTGTCTGGGCTGATTATTGGGCTCCATCTGTCCAGGAACGAACCTCCCCTATTGGGTCAAGGCTACCCCAATACATCAGTATTGTCACCATATACCATACCTTAACTGCAAGTTCCTTCTGCCTCTCACTAGGGGTGTCCAGTGGTAGAGACCTCCCTTCTGGGGTACCATCAGCTGAGATGGGTGATGAGACACAAGATGTGCTGCGGGAATCAGAGTCTTCGCTGCAGCTTGAGGACAGGGAATCCAGAACAAAGCGCTGAGTTGTCTCTAGCTTCTCACGCAGGAGCAGATAATGTCTTGTTTTTTCCACCTGCAAAAAGAACCCCCCGACAGGCTTAGGTCACAGAGATGCATGCAGAGAATGACAGTGGCTCAAATGTTTTTCCTCATTAATCGCTTTTTAAAAAGCTGTAACATACAAAGTGGGTCCTCATGTGTAGTTAGTGAGAAGGAGAGAACTTGGAACTGTCTATTAGGAAGCTGCATACGATTCCATCATTGTATATCCTAATAGCCACCCACTACCCCACTGGTAGGTTTCCCAGACTATGGGAAACACCTATATTGGGCAGCAACGCATCATCTCACACTGTGCGGGAGATGGCAATGGTAAACCCCTCCTGTATTCTACCAAAGACAACCACACAGCTCTGTGGGCGCCAGGAGTCGACACCGACTCAATGGCACACTTTACCTTTACTACCTACAAACCACGTGCAGATTAGGGCTGTTTGTTCACATGTGCACAATTGTTCACATGTGCATGGGTTATTTTGTGTGCATGCATGAAATGTTTTCTGAAACCCCTGCTCCTTCTCCAAATGATAGACTTTTATAATCTCCTGTCTACACCTCAATCTGCTGCTGCTCCAGCACCATTCACCTGGCATCCTTCTTTCTCATTCACTAGTCAATAAAAGATTTCACAGCAAGTGTAACAATATTATGATACCACCGGGTCAATCAGAATTGGCAATGTGCACTCAGGCACAGCATGCCCACAAGCCCTGTTCCCCCAAACTAAAATGCTCCAGTGCCCCAACCTCACACTCTCCATCTCAACAGTCTTTGTCTGAAGAGATGGATGCTGCACTTAGGGAGAGATCCTCCCTGTTATTAGAAATGGAACACTGGCTACTCACCATGAAGGCTCCTTCTTGATGCTGAGTCCAAAGGTGTCTCACATGTGGCGTCTCACGTGTGGATTATGCTTTCCCATGTGACTCTAAAAAGGCAGGACTATGTAAAGTAGTCCCCTGCTAACTTGGCAAAGAGGCACCTTTAACGTGGTGATTCTCTTTATTGTGCAGGGGGAGAGTAACTGGCCCTATCCACCCCCAGCACAGCATCTCCAGTTACTGTTGCTGGGGTCTATCTGATGTTGCTTTTTAGATTGTGAGCCCTTTGGGGACAGGGATCCATTTTATTTATTTATTATTTCTCTCTGTAAACCGCCCTAGGCCATTTTTGCAAGGGCGGTATAGAAATCGAATTTATTAATAATAATAATAATAAGAAGAAGAAGAAGAAGAAGCAATACAGGCTCAAGATATGGAAGAAGAATCACCACCAACTGAAGCAGTTGCTCAGGCGCAGGTGGAGGAGGTGTTAGAGGTGTTGCTGAACTGTATCAAAATCAAAACCAGGCAACCTCCCCTTTGCCTTCACCTCAAAAACCCGAATGCCGTTTAACAGAAAAGCAACAAGAACTAAAGCAAAAAATAACTGAGCACATGAACCAAACAACCACCAGGGTTCGACTTCCAGCTCTAAAAACAGTTGCCAAAAAACAACTTGCTCAGGTATTAAAAGATGTCAATGCTGCACTTGCAGAAATAACAACCAATAATTTGCAAGAAACAAACCAACTAATGTACAGTGCAGCAACAATAACAACACAAGAGCTCGGATATAAGATCAATGGACCTGTAAAAAAAGAAAGTAGTACATCACCTAAATGGAAGATTAGATTAGAAAATAAAATCTCCAGGCTTAGATCAGATGCTAGTAAATTGAAAGATATGAAAGACAAGAAGCTGAAGAATGAAAACACCAAACAGTATCTGATTCAAAAATACCACCTAGATTCAAGGAGAATTAGAGAAGTCCTGGAAATAATAAAGCAGCAAATAACAGCAGTGTCAAAGAAGATTAGCAGATATGAAGCCAGAACTACACAACACAGGCAGAATCTCCAATTCCAGTCGAATCAGAGACGTTTCTACCAAAGCATAGAAGGAGAAACTGCAAGAAACATCGAAACACCAAATAAAGAAGAAACAGTGCAATTCTGGGGAAAATTATGGGACAATCCAATAGATTATAATAAAAAAGCAGGCTGGGTGAAAGAGGTCGAAAAATGTAACCAACAAATGCAAGATCTAATAATAACACCAGGATTAATAAGTGAAAGAGCAAAGAAAATTAAAAATTGGACTGTTCCAGGCGACACTGAACTGCATGGCTTTTGGCTTAAACACCTAACAAGCCTTCATCAACAACTATCAAAACAGTTCAATCACATTTTGCAAGGAGGTGATACTGAACAATGGCTAACAACTGGGAAAACTCATCTCATCATGAAAGACCCAGCAAAAGGTGCACTTCCAAGTAATTATAGACCTATAACCTGCCTGCCAACCATGTTCAAATTATTAACTGGAATAATAGCAGATGAAGTGATGCAACACTTATTAACTAACAAAAAGCTCCCAGTTGAACAGAAAGGAAATTGCCCAAACACCAGGGGCACAAAAGACCAGCTGCTGATTGACAAAATGATTTTAAAAAATTGCAAGAGAAGAAAAACAAATCTAAGTGTTGCATGGATTGACTACAAGAAAGCCTTCGATTCATTGCCTCACACATGGATACTAAAATGTTTAGAAACAACTGGTGTCAGCAAAAACATTCAGATATTTATAAAAAAAAGCAATGAGCATGTGGAGTACACAGTTAACAATCAATGGCGAGACACTTGGACAGGTTAGCATTAGAAGAGGCATTTTCCAAGGGGACTCACTATCCCCTCTGTTGTTTGTAATCGCCATGACCCCACTTTCACAAATACTAAACAAAACAGGCCTCGGATACCAAACATCTAAAACATCAAGTCAAATCAACCATCTGCTGTACATGAGCCATCTGCTGTACATGAACCATCTGCTGTACAAGAGCCCCTGGTGGCGCAGTGGTAAAACTGCCGCCCTGTAACCAGAAGGTTGCAAGTTCGATCCTGACCAGGGGCTCAAGGTTGACTCAGCCTTCCATCCTTCCGAGGTCGGTAAAATGAGTACCCAGAATGTTGGGGGCAATATGCTAAAAATCATTGTAAACCGCTTAGACAGCTTTGGCTATAGAGCGGTATATAAATGTAAGTGCTATTGCTATTGCTATTGCTATGGACGATCTGAAGTTGTATGGAAAGTCCCAGTCAGAAATCGAATCACTGCTAAACACTGTCCGTATATTCAGTAGCGATACAGCAATGGAGTCTGGACTAGACAAGTGTGCTGCATTAATAATGAACAGAGGGAAAATAACAAAAACAGAAGGAATAGAACTGCCCAATGGAAGCAACATCAAGAACCTGGAAGAGAAAGAACATTACAAATACTTGGGCATTCTCCAGGCTGATAATATTGCACACACTGAAGTTAAAAGAAAAATTGGAAGTGAATACATCAGGAGAGTTAGAAAAACCCTCAAGTCCAAACTCAATGGCGGGAACACCATACAAGCCATAAACACCTGGGCTATACCTGTTATCAGATACACTGCAGGAATAATAGACTGGACCCAGGCAGAGCTAGAGACACTAGATCGTAAGACCAGGAAAATCATGACCATCAATCATGCTTTGCACCCCCGCAGTGATGTCGATAGGCTATACCTCCGTTGCAGCTCAGGTGGAAGAGGAATGCTGCAAGTCCATCAAACAGTAAAGGAGGAGAAAAGAGGCCTTGAAGAATATATCAAGGACAGTGAAGAAGATGCATTTAAAATGGTCAATAACGAGAAACTATTCAACACCAATGAAACAAAGCAGGCCTACAAGAAAGAACAAGTCAAGAAGCGAGCAGAAAAATGGAGAAATAAGCCACTGCATGGTCAATATTTGCACAATATAAGTGGAAAATCAGACATCACCAAGACCTGGCAATGGCTTAAGAATGGCAACTTGAAGAAAGAAACAGAGGGTTTAATACTGGCTGCACAAGAACAGGCACTAAGAACAAATGCAATAAGAGCAAAAGTCGAAAAATTCACAACAAACAGCAAGTGCCGCCTTTGTAAAGAAGCAGATGAAACAGTGGACCACCTAATCAGCTGTTGTAAATAGATCGCACAGACTGACTACAAACAAAGGCATGACAAGGTAGCAGGGATGATACACTGGAACATCTGCAAAAAATACAAGCTACCTGTAGCCAAAAATTGGTGGGACCATAAAATTGAAAAAGTGGTAGAAAATGAAGATGTAAAAATATTATGGGACTTCCGACTACAAACAGACAAACATCTGCCACACAATACACCAGATATCACTGTAGTCGAGAAGAAAGAAAAACAAGTCAAAATAATCGACATAGCAATACCAGGGGATAGCAGAATAGAAGAAAAAGAAATAGAAAAAATCACAAAATACAAAGATCTACAAACTGAAATTGAAAGGCTGTGGCAGAAAAAGACCAAAATAATCCCAGTGGTAATTGGCGCACTGGGTGCAGTTCCAAAGGACCTTGAAGAGCACCTCAACACCATAGGGGTCACAGAAATCACCATCAGCCAATTACAAAAAGCAGCTTTACTGGGAACAGCCTATATTCTGCGACGATATCTATAACATTGTCGCAGTAAATAAAATTCAGCCATCCCAGGTCCTTGGGAAGGACTCGATGTCTGGATAAAACAAACCAGTCAATAACACCTGTCTGACTGTGTAAACAAGATGATGATGATAATGATAATGATAATAATAATAATAATAATAATAATAAAGTAGGTAAAGCTTTTAAAGGCTGGGAGGAGCAAACCCCCCTCAGTTCTTATAGGTCAGGAGGAGACAAGCACCTCAAGGAAGAAAAAGCCACTGCAACTAGGAAAAAACATGTCAAAAATGGTTGCAACCATCTAACCTACAAAAAGCCACAGGGTGTCCACCCCAGCAAGTCACTGCGGCATGAAGAAAAAACACAGGGCATAGAGCAGATCAAGAAAAAAGGGTATGCTAACCCAAGGTCCCTATAAAGTAGGCACTGGTGCCAAAGGGCGGGTCAAGACACCCTTGGACTCAGCAGCAAGAAGGAGCCTTCACGGTGAGTAAACCAATGCTCCATTCTCCGCTGCTGTAGTCCAAGGGCATCTCGCATGTGGGGACATACCACAGTCCTAAGTCCAACCAGGGAGGGTGCACCGCGTCTACTCTGAAGGGAGAACGTGCTGGAGGACCCGCCTCCCAAATGCTGCCTGGGTAGAGGCAAAGGCGTCCAATCTATAATTTCTAGAAAAAGTGGAAGGCGCCTGCCAGGTGGCTGCCTACAAATATCCTGGACAGGGGTGTTTGTAGAGAAGGCTGCAGATGCAGATGCAGACACAGCCCTCGTGGAGTGTGCAAACACTTTAGTGGATGCCCTGACGTTCTGTGACTCTTAGACTAAGGATATACAGGACTTCAACCACCTAGCTATGGTGGCTGGTGTGACAGGCTGGCCCACACAATGTGACAAAAAGGAAACAAAAAGGGACTCCCTAACTCTAATGTGCTTTGTACGCTTAATGTACACCTTGAGGCACCTATGAATGTCGATCTTGTACCAGGCCTTCTCTGCTGGGTGAACTGGC
This sequence comes from Hemicordylus capensis, assembly GCF_027244095.1. Classification (NCBI taxonomy): domain Eukaryota; kingdom Metazoa; phylum Chordata; class Lepidosauria; order Squamata; family Cordylidae; genus Hemicordylus; species Hemicordylus capensis. Next base: position 292,200,655 of record NC_069659.1, read on the forward strand.
TTAGGGCAGAAGGAAGGCAGAATAATATCTTGTGAGACATGAAAAGGTGATGCCACTTCAGGCCAAAAAAAGGGGGAGGTCTAGCATGAGTTTAACAGAGTCTGCAGTAAAAATACAGAGTTTTTTGTGTACAGATAAGGCCCTGAGTTCAGACACCCTGCGTACTGAGGTAATGGCCACAAGGAATGCCAATTTGAAAGAGAGTATGTGGAATGGAATCGTGGACACAGGCTCGAAGTGTGGGACCCTGGAGCACTTTCAGGATAGTATACAGTTTCCAAGTAGGAAAATGATGGACCACCAGAGGGGACAAGAGAGTAGCACCCTTCAGGAAGCATTTCAGGCGAGGATGGCATTGCATGGATTGTTTCAGCGTCCCTGAAGAGACACACTGGGCCATGCTGAAGAAGGTCTGGTGTGACTGGGAGCATCAGATATGCCTCTGTGGCCAGCTTGGCAAGCTCTGCGAACCATGGTCTTCTTGGCCAGAACAGAGCCACTAGGATGAGCTGTGCCTTCAGGATCTTGACTCTTCGAAGTACCTGGAGTGGGTGGAAAGGCATACAGGAGGCCTTCCTTGTGAAGGAACACGGAACTTGAGTGTTGACTGGGGTCGCAAAGAGGTCTACTGCCAGTCGGCTGAAGTAGTCCGTTATTAGTTGGAATGTTTTCGGACTGAGATGCCATTCCTCTGGAAGCAGATCTGATTGACTCAGCCAGTCCGCCACCATGTTCAGGTCTCCCTGTACATGATGAGCTACTAGGGATGCTACGTGTTGTTCTGCCCACTGAAGAGCAGGGCTGTTTCCGCTTGCAGGGATCTGGACCTGGTTCTCCCCTGGCGATTTGCGTGTGCTTTTGCCATGGTGTTGTCCATGCAGATTAGCATGTGTCATTGGAGTAACATGGATTGGAACTCCCACAGTACTAGCCATATCGCCCTGAGTTCCAGCCAGTTGATGCTGTGCTGCTCCTCCTCTGCAGACCACTTGCCCTGAGCAGACTGGTGAAGCCAATGGGCTCCCCAACCCCTCTTGCTGGCGTCCATAGTTACTATGACCCCGGGGGCAGGCAGTCCAGGAATTCCTTGCCCACTGACAAATGTGGGGAGGTGATCCACCAGCTGAGGGAACTGGCTGTGTCAGGATTACCTGCCTGCTGGACTTCACCGCGATCTCCGGATGGAAGGGGAGAAAGGGTCTCAGGTGCAAGTGAGCCCCTGGGATCGACTCCAAACTTGCCACCATCAGACCTAGGAGCCTGGAAAGGGACAGCAGGGGAAGGGATTTTTACCGTAGCACCTGGTGTACCTCTAATGTGTGTCTGCATTCTTTCGACAGGAATAGTTTGTCTCACTGAGTGTCTATGAGACTTCAAGATGAAAGATCTGATGTGCTGGGGTGTAGTTGGCTCTTTTCACTGATGATCAGGAAGTCATGGCTCTTGAGAACCTGTAGAGTGGACTGCAGGTCCTTCTGAGCTGCCTGAAGTGATGTAGACTGGACCAGCAGATCATCCAGATACCAAAAGATCCTCACACCCCGGAGCCAGAGGTGTGCAATCACAGGAGCCAGGATTTTTGTAAATATGCGTGAGGCTGATGAGAAGTCAAATGGAAATGCCCTGTACTGGTAATGGACCCCTGAGAAGAAGCAGAGCAGGTGGCAGCTGTTCTGGTGGATTGGCACATGCTAATAGGCTTCTTTGAGGTCTACAGATGTGAGGAGGTCTAAGTGGTGGAGTGCCTCCACGATGGATTGAAGGGATTCCATGCAGAATGTGCATTTGTGCATAGAGTGATTCAGGTGTTTTAAGCCCAACACCGCTCGGAGAGAACCACCCTTTTTCGGTAAAGTGAATATTATGGAATAAACGCCTGTGCCCTGCTGTTCCAAAGGAAGCATCTCTATGGCTTCTATTACCAGAAGGTGTTGAATCGGTCCTTGCAGGCCTTGGTGTTTTCACTGCAGGCGGGAGGTTGGGGTGGGTAGGAATCGGTGTGGTGGTTGGCTGGTCAACTCTATGGAGTAGCCCTCTTTTATGGTGGAAAGTACCCACAGGTCTGATATGGTGCCCTCCCAAATGTGGCAGTGTGAGGAGAGGCGACCACCAAGGGGCACCTCCCTCCCACCATCATGCTTGTTGCTTGGACTGCTTGTTGCTTGGACTGCTTGGCCTGGGAGGTAAAGGATGCCCTGTTCCCAAAGCCCTGTCTGGTTGTCCTAAATCAACCCCAATAGGGGCACTGGGACCAGAAGTCCCTGTCCCTGCCTCCCAAGGAAGATCTAAAGGGATGAAAGGACTGAAAAGGGCACCTTCCCTGCAGGTGGTCCTGCTTCTTGGATGAGGAAGGCATTGCTTTCTTTTTATCCTTAGACTCTCCATCCCCAAACCATTTCCCCCCATCATAGGGAACAGCAGTAAGGTTGGTTCTTGAAGCAGCATCTACCTGCCAGTATTTTAGCCATAAATTGCGGTGGCCTACCATGGAGGCAGCAACCGATCTGGATGCAAAACATAGGGAGTCAAGGGTAGTGTCCAAATTTTTTTTTAAGCATTTAGTGCAACTTAACCAGATCTGAGATAGGGTCTTGAATCAAACTATCCAACCAGATCAGGGATGCTCTAGCGGCTATAGAAGCCTTCATTGATAATGCTGTTGACGTGTGTGCGTTTTAGAGCCCCTTCCATGCATTTGTCTGCAGGGTCTTTAAGGGCAGACTCTCTGTCCCTTGTAAGGATGGAACCAGAGATCATTTGTACCACAGGCATATCTGTAGGGGGTGTGGTGGTGAAAATCTCTCCCCCCTCCTGTTGGAAGGTATAACACTTATTTGCAACAACATTAGCCTTTTTTGGAAGATGTGGACACTGTCCATTCACTTTTTGCTGCTTCCACAAATTGCTTCGGGAGAGGAAGAGTCATGTTACTCGGTTTTGAGCCTGGGAACACCAGAGAGCTTTTACTGGTTGGTTGGGCCTCCTGGGAGGCAGGAGGATCAAGGCCCAGGGTGTGCACAGTTTTGGTCATGACAGGTGCCAAATCTACAGCTTGAAAAACTCTTAGAAGTGCCTCCAAAGTTTCAGTTTCATGGCCATCATACCACTCCCCTTCGGATCTAGGCTGTTCTGGATCCCCTCCTGCCAGGGGGTCAGTAGGTAGCTCTAGAATGTTAGGCGATGTAAGTTCCTCATCTAAAGTAATGACAGGGATAGGTTTGACTGGGGGGTCTTTGTGGAGGCCTCCAAGGAGGTTCAGTGGGCAGGTCGCCTTTGTCCCTGGGAGATGGGGCTCTGGGATTGGGGGAACCTGGGGAACCTGAGTCAGAGGGTTCAGAAGAATGCACACTCCTCTCTCTCTGTTTAGACTTAGACCTCCCCTTTTTAGATTTCTTAATATATTTTCACTTTTTCTTTGCTTTTTTAGGAGCTGGTGCCTCTGAAACAGAAGAAGCGGCACTGGAGGAGGAGGAAGAGCCTAGTTCGCTTCCTTTTTTAAAGATCTTGGTTGATCACATCTCTCAAAAGAGCTTGCTAACAAGTTCTCGAACCATGAGCGCCAGGCAGGTGGCATATCCCCTGGCAACTGCATTAACACTTGGCCCACAGGAGTGGGTTGAGACAGGCTAGATGGCCCTGAGGGGCCCGGGGCAGGGGAGGGTAGAAAAGTCAGAAGGCCCAATTTGGGCTGAGCTCACTGGGTCAGCAGGTGCCAATGTAGTCGAGCTCTGGGTCACCATGATGTGAGAAGGTGCTGCTGGACCCGCTCCTGCCCCTTCCGTTGCTGACGTGGCTTTTGCCGTTCTGGTCCTCTTCAGGGCCTGATGGCCTCTTCAGGACGCCATTGCCAGTGGGGACTGGCCCATTTGTCCTTCTGCAGCCCCTTGAGACCTCAATGGGCATGCAGGGGTAGCAGGAATGCAGCTGCCGCTCGGCACGGAGGGCGGGCGGGAAACGGCAGCAAGGTCAATGCCTGGGCTACTTCCCCGCCCTCAGAAATGGCAGCTGGTGAGTCTCCCAGCTCCAGAACACTGCCAAACAGCTGATAGGAGAGCTGTGAGCTGCCACTGAGCAAGCCAACAAACGAAGCCTCCAAGTTGGGTTCACGGCTGCTTTGAAAGCTCTTGCTAGGGCTTGTTGTTGCTTCCCTTCTGGTACTCTAATGGGCAGTATCTGCTAGCCCTTTCCATGCAGCGAAGGGAAAGGAAGAGGCACAGGCAGAGGAAGGGAAGGAAACAAAAGTAAGGCGGGAAGGAAAAGTGGGGGGAAAGCCAGGAAAATTTTTGAAGAAGCAAACTGAGGAAATAGCTGAGGAAGAGCTGCCTTAGAGCCACACCGGACTAAAAGAATGGGGGGGGGAGGGTTTGCTCCTCCCTGCCTTAAAAAGCTTAACCTAATTTACATAGTCCTGCCTTTTTAGAGTCACATGGGAAAGCATAACCACACATGTGAGACACCCTTGGACTACAGCAGTGGAGAATGCGGTTGCCCCAAAATTCCTAATCATGGGGAGAATCTTATCTAAGTACAACATTTGTCTCATCTGACAAACACTATATTCATGGACAGTGTTGGAGTGTGGCTATAAAGTGTGTTGGAGGGCACAGTTTGTGCTCTTGTAGACACTGTAAAGCATCCACACTTCCAGTAATGACTAAATTGCACTTTTATGACTGGCTTTCCTCAAGTAGGGCCTAAATGTGGATGTTGCTTTTAGAGCATTTCATATTATTATATTGCCAGAAGCAAATACTAGTGTTTGGGCTTCCCTGTCTCTAAGATAAAAGGTGTTTACACCTTTCCCCTTTTCAGTATTTCTAAAATGAGTGCCCAGGAGTTCAAGTGCGACAAGTTTGCTTTAGGTGGTTTATGCTAAATCCATCCACCTTCATGTCTTATCCCACCAATATGGGCATGGAGGAGTTGCTCTAAAGCCCCTCTAACGGTGGCTGGGCACTGGATCCCTGGGTGTGAGTCTTACTTCCTGCAGAAGGCTCAATTTCTCCAGTTCCCACTGGTGATCCAAGATGAGGCTATCACTGCGAGGCCTCCAGCCTGCGAGGTTCTCTTCGCCTCGCACATATGCCACAGATGTGTCAAGCACTCGCCTTCGTCTTCTTTGCATGCCTGCAACAGGAAATGTATTGAGCTTTATTATTTATACAATTTGAACCACAAAAGTCACCAAAGTGGCTAACATATATAAAAACGCAATAGATCAATAAGACAATGATAAAATAGCAATAACAGGAGCATAAAATTAAAAAAAAAATCAAAGCAGCTGATGAATAGGGATTTAAATGGCCTAAGAAAATGAAGAGGTCTTTGCCTGGTGCCACAATGACATCAGAGTGTTAGGGATGTGCAAAACATTTTGATGGTGAAACATCTTGAGTGTTTCAAGATAGAAACAAAACACCCTTTAAATAAAGGGCCTGTTTCAAGCTCACAAGAAAACAACCCCGTTTCAATTTGAAATGTTTCAACATTTCGAGTGCCATTTTGGAAGCCTGTTTTTCCCGTTCTGACTGGTTTTCTGGCACTGGCTTCCGATCTTATGGGTGTTTGGGGGAAAGGCTAAAATTTTGTTTGGGTGGTAGGTAGCATCCATCATGGCCTACCACCCAACCCACACTGGTGGCCCTTAGAACTACCCATGGGGACCAATGGGATGTTTCGAGTTTCCTCATTGTTCCCTATGGCTGAAACACTCAAAACATTTTGAGTTTTGTTCAGTTGAAAGAACTGAGTCAACTGCTGTTTCGATGAAACATTTCGGCCAGCTGCATTTTGTTTTGTGCTCAGAACAAAACACAAATCCGTTTTGTGCACATCCCTACAGAGTAGGTGCTAGGTGAGCCTTTCTGTAGCTCCATTCCAAAGGTGGGGCACCACAACTGAAAAAGCCCATTTAGCCATAGCCCAGACTGCCAGAGCCCCCATTCACAGTAGCGATTCTTGAGTCAGATACAGAGGGGGCAGGATCAGGACCAGCCCCAACCCTGGTTCTTCACACCAGCCCAGAATCAAAGAGAGCTCCAGAGCTGGAGTCTCCTCAGGTAGCCCCCTCAAGGCCTGATCTTCCTGAGGCAGCACCCTCAGAACCTGAATTTACTACGGAGTCAGCCATTCCCACATCATCACCCCCAATATCTGCATTCCAGTGCCAGCAGCAAGCTCAGCAGGAGCAAACAGAGTGGAAGAGTGATGCCAAACTCCAGAAGACTGCCCCTTTAAGGCTTCTGTTCTCCAGGCAGGAAGGCAGATACCAGGAAAAGTAGTTTGGGTTCAAAGGTACTCAACACCTCACCCTGCTTCAGAGCAGTGTTGAGTGAACTTGGTCTCTTGGACCTCTCTGAATGCCTGTAAACTGCCCTTTGCCTTGACTGCAACCTGGACAGGACAGAACACATTTTCAAATAATGACCTGCCTGAAGGTGGGGGCACCTTGAAAAGTCCTTAACTTTTCCAGGATCATGTGGAAGAAGGTGCTGCCTTTAGGTGCTCAGGGCCCAAGCTCTGTAGGGCTTTAAAAATGCTGGCATTTTATTTTATTATTTATCTTATTTGAATTGTGCTTGGGAACAGAATGGCAACCGGTGAAGTTGTTTTAAAACTCATGAGCTATGCTCCTGTCAGCTGGGCCCAGTTAGCAATTTAGCAGCTGCATTCTGAACTAACTGGTCTCTCAACAATCTTCAAGGTAGTCCCTTGTAATACTGCAGTGTACAAGGCATTGCTCACACCCACTCTGTGCATATGTTTAATTACTTTTAAACATGCTCTCATAATGGTTTCACGGGTTGAGGCTTGGGATTCTGCTTTTAGGAGATGATGTTATATGTTGATTACGCTCAATATACAACCACAGAAACAATATGTTGAGGGCCTATAACTTGTAAAATGAAATAATAAATTGTTTTTTTTCCAGAAATGTGTTGCACTAGCAGTTGTATAGTGCAACATCACAATGCACGTTATAGTGATTTTGAAGTGACATGTCACTGCAGATATTTATGATTAGGGTGTTAATACCACCCCTATTCACACAAGTAAAATCAATGATGTTGTAACAACATCCTTTTCCTCTAAGCACCCATCCAACACCCCCTACAGACCTGTCATGATGACAAAGCTAATTAGAACCCCTAAATGAAGGAAAAGATAAATATCAGCTTCCCACCTGGACTTCCAGCATCAGCCACCCGACAAAGGCTGAGTTCATAGACCCCCGTCACACGGTTACTGCAAGGAAAGGGAATGAGAAGTCAGAGCAAGAAATGTCCATGACATTCATGTGACACAATCAAGGAATTATTTTATTCCTATTGATGTGGAAATTGTTCTTGGCTGATATATTTTTCTCACTGAAGTGAGATGAATGCTGCTTCTTTAATGCAGTTCCAAAGTTTCAGATTTGGGTCAATCAATCCTTAGGATGCAAACTACTTAGACACTAGTGATAGGGTGGTATACAAGTATAACAAATTAATAAATACATAAATAAATGAAGAGCCAGTTCAGATGATACTTTTAAACGCGCGTTTAGTATACAGGTGAAACTCGGAAAATTAGAATATCGTGCAAAAGTCCATTAATTTCAGTAATGCAAATTAAAAGGTGAAACTGATATATGAGACAGACGCATTACATGCAAAGTGAGATAAGTCAAGCCTTAATTTGTTATAATTGTGATGATCATGGCGTACAGCTCATGAAAACCCCAAATCCACAATCTCAGAAAATTAGAATATTACATGGAACCAAGAAGACAAGGATTGAAGAATAGAACAATATCGGACCTCTGAAAAGTATACAGTGTACTGTGCTTGATTGGCCAGCAAACCCGCCTGACCTGACCCCATAGAGAATCTATGGGGCATTGCCAAGAGAAGGATGAGAGACATGAGACCAAACAATGCAGAATTGCTGAAGGCCGCTAATGAAGCATCTTCCATAATACCTCATCAAGCGTCTTCCATAATACCTCATCAGTGCCACAGGCTGATAGCATCCATGCCACGCCGCATTGAGGCAGTAATTGCTGCAAAAGGGGTCCAAACCAAGTACTGAATACATATGCATGCTTATACTTTTCAGAGGTCCGATATTGTTCTATTCTTCAATCCTTGTCTTCTTGGTTCCATGTAATATTCTAATTTTCTGAGATTGTGGATTTGGGGTTTTCATGAGCTGTACGCCATGATCATCACAATTATAACAAATTAAGGCTTGACTTATCTCGCTTTGCATGTAATGCGTCTGTCTCATATATCAGTTTCACCTTTTAATTTGCATTATTGAAATTAATGGACTTTTGCATGATATTCTAATTTTCCGAGTTTCAACTGTATCTGTGTTTTTTTATACCCACTTGAAAGACACATTCAAATGAACAGACCAAGGTGAGTTAAGTGTATTCTTCTAATCACTGTTTAGAATCCTACTGTACCTTCCTTTCACAGATGCAGGTCTATGACTCCTCTATCTCTATGGTCCCCAGGCTTCCTTTGTTGTATTTCTTGCTTCAAACACAGCACCTTCCCATAGATTTAAGTACAAGAACATATAAGGGCTATTCACACACAGGCAAAACTGTGCTAAGGAAGCCCAGCCCAGTTTTGCCGGCACTTGTGAACTGTGCGGCTCCCAGCAGCAAACCTGCTTAGGGAGCACACCAGTTAGCCTGGGTTTGGGGCGTAAGGACACCCTTAAACCAGACGTAATGCTCGTGTCATGTGGACTACATTCAAGAAACCTCCTAGCCAGTGCCAGGAGAATCCCTATAAGTTCCAGGGACTGGGAAGACGCATCCCAACCCTCAACTCTCCATGCTGCCAGCAGTAGCTGGCAATTGTCTGGGCAGGCGATCCACCTGCCCAGGAAGAAGCCCTCGATCATCTGCCAGGGAGATAAGCAGATCCCCTGCAAATCAGAGCCCTTTCTCACTCATTGAGAATCATGAATCATGCACAGTGATCAGCTGCTGAGATGCAATTCTTTTCCAAGGCGGAACTAAGAGCTTCGGCTCCTTTCTCTTCTATGGAGAGATGCTGAATTGCTTGCTAGCTTGAAGTACACAGATTAAATGGGCATGTTTGGCGTTCTCATGGTGCACCTCAGGTACATATATTATTAAAGGGCTTGCCGTTTACAAGCATTTTTCCAGATATCAACCTCCCCACCCCCACCCTCTCTCTCTCTCTGACTCTAGCATTTCCTGTCTCTGAAGTTTCATTCTCCATTATTTTCAACAGAAGAGTTTCCCTGCATTTTCTGGGAAGGTAATACATTTTTGTGGGGTTTGGGTTTTGTTTTTGTAGTCGGAGCGAGGTCTGGAACCTCCCTGCAAGAACTAGATAGATATTTCTATCTTTTGTGTGTTGGTCTGGGAGTTTCATGACAGTGAATGATGCCCAGGCAGCTTTAGCGAGATAGATAGATTAGCTAATAGCAATCAATATAGTGCACTCCAAACTGGGGGAAAGCCTTTTATAGGAAAGGATTCATTTCCAAGCCCACAATCCCAGATTTCTGCTGGAGAATGAAAAGACACTGTTTTGCAGCTGTACATTTGAGTGCTACATTTGATGGGGAAGAGAAAGCAAGGGAGACCCCTTAAGGTGACCACCTTAAGGGACCTGCCTGGTGGTCTGGTATCCCCCACTCCAACCTTCCCCTCCCCTCCCCACCCCAAACCACCTTGGACTTTCTCCTCTTGCAACCTATCTGCATCAGGCCTTCACTCCCAACCAGACTGGGATCTTCCTGGGTAAAATACTCTGTCAGATTCCAGCAGGGAGAAATGTGAGGGGAGGGAAGTGACTGAAGAGACTGTAAGTGCGGCTCTGGACAGTGGGGGAATGAAGACAAGGGACTGGGGGTGACCCATAAAAGGCTTGGTGGGAAAAACTGCCCCTTTATTTCTTGTCACAGCAAAAACATAAAAATCATGTTTGAAACTCAAACACACAGGCACACACAGACAGTTTTTCATATTTATTTTATACTGGAAAGTGGGTGAAACTTGTAAATAGCATGCTAATCTTGTAAGCAGCACTTATTCCACCTAAATTAGTGGGGCAGAGATAGAAAGAACTCTTTCACAACTCTCCACCTCAGGCAGAGAGAGAAAAATGTGCCAAAAGTAAATCCTGCCTACATAACTGGATCATCCAGTCCTGGGCTCTGTCCTGTTTATAATTCGAACTCTATGATTATTGGGGGTGGGGAGACATCACATTGTGATTCAGATGATCTAATTTTTTTCCATTTTATTGTTAAATTTTCATTAAAATAATCTCAAGGTGGTTTATAATCTCAAAGCAGTATGAAATTACATAATAGTGACTAGCTCACATTTTAGATCCTACATTACATCTAGTATTTAAATCCAGGGTAGAGAATGTATGGTTTTCTATTTGGAAAATCATTTGTACACAGGTAGAGGAATTTAATCACACACTGAAAGTATCATCTGAACTGGCCCAGAATGTAATACATATGAAGATGCTAATCCATATTAAGATTAACACACAAATGCATGTTTTGCAGCACATCAAAAGTAGGGGTTTCTCCCCCAGGTAGGCCTTTCTTCTGCAAGTGGAAAATGAAAAGAGACTTCTTTACCTCTCTGAGGCCCGTAGACTTCCACTGCCAAAGAGATTACGGATGGATCGGGAAGCAGGGAGCTTGGCATCTCTGGAGTAGAAGACCATGCAAAAGTCTTTGGTGATCACAGCTGGCTGAGTGCAGTTCTCCATCTGAAACAGGAGGACAGACTTGCTAGTTTCGAATGCATGCTCTCCTGGGATGATCCTGGTTTTTGGCACACAATGAGTTGTTCTCAGATGCTGTGACTAAGCCTCCAAGAAGAAGATCATGTTCTGCAGCAGAATTCTCAATGGTGTCACGAATGTACATCCTCAGTAATCAACAGATACTCACATTAGTGCAACCTGAAACAGCACTTTTCATCTGGGACACAATATAAAGAAAATCTGCAGGGGCAACTCAACTCAACTAAAATGGCACACCTCTTCTATTCCTTGAATCCTTATACTGGGGCAATAGATGGCATCAAGATATGAATATGCACAAACCTCGGTCCATGAACCAGATCGTGGTTCTGCAAACCATTTTGTGCCGGTTTGGCCATACCACAAACCAATTTGGTGGTTCAAGGGTGGCGGGTGGCACCTTTAAAAGTGAGTAGAGCAGGTCCTTACCTGTGTGCTGCTGCTCCATGCAGCTTCCTGCTGTTGCGGCCCTCACCCCAACAGCCTGTACATGGCCACGGCACACACATGGCTTCTACGAATGCATGGAAGCCATCTGTTTGGTCAGCATGGTATTGCTGACCATGCTAATAGCTCCCATGCATGCACGGAGGCCATGTGTGTGCCACAGTCATGTACAGGCCGTTGGAGGAAGCGCCTCAGCAGCAGGAAGCTGCATGAAGTGGTGGTACGCAGGTAAGGACCTGCCCTGCCCACTTTTATGTGGGCAGATGCTGCTCTCTGCCCCTGTACCACCCTTGAACCGCTGAACTGATTTGTGACACGGTCAAACCAGTTCACAGAACTATAAGCCAATTCATATTTGAACCTTTGCACGGACCTAGGTTTGTGCACATCCCTGTTGCAGACATGACCTGAACATCTTTTCTAGGGATGTGCGAATCAATTTGGGTACAAATCAATTTGTACCCGAATCTAGCTGATTCGGGCTATTTGGAGACAGAACAAATCACTCCTGTGGTCCATTGGCTAGATTCGGGTCCAAACTGAATCACGCCAGATTCAATTTGAATCAAGTCAAGGTTCAGATTCCTCCCATGAATTTCCTCAGATTCCCAGCTTTCATTTAAAAAAAAAGCCCAAAAAACCCAGCAAACAACAACAGCAACAAAATACTAAGCTTTTTCCTTGTAGAAGTGGAGTTATGTAGCAAAATGTGTGGTCACTATTTTTCAAGTGTTTGGATTCTTTGGTGTATAATAACTTTTCCTCAATGAATCCCTATGAGGATTTGTTATATACATTCATTTTTTCTATTCATTTTGGCTATCTTTGGACAGTGCCAACTGTCAACTGCCATGTGCCAACTACACCCCCCTCCCACCCGCAAGGCACAGGGGTACTACTCAGTTTATGTTCTAGGAATTTTTTCAAGTGTTTAGACTCTTTGGTGTCTGATAAGCTTTCCTCATAATGAATCCCTATGAGGATTCATTACACTGCCTTGCAGGTATTGGGAGTGTAGTTGGCACAAGGCAGTTGACAGTTGGCACTGTCCAATGACAGTCAAAATGAACAGAAGAAATGAAGGTGTGCTATGAATCCTCATAGGGATTAATTATGAGGAAAAATTATTATACACCAAAGAATCCAAACACTTGGGGGGGGGGGGATAGTACCACACATTTTGCTCCATAACTCCACTTCTACAAGGGCTAGAGCTTAGCTTTTTTTTTTTTTTTTAATGAAAGCTGGGGATCCATGTTAGAGTTAGGATGGGTGACTGAATCCCCATTATTTCCTATGACAGAAATATACAAAATAAGTAAAAACTAAAGAAAATCATTAAAAATCAACCAAGTGCCTCACTGCCTTGAAATTTGGGTGTTAGGTGGCACCAATGGGGACCTACCTACCACCCAAACCTGGTGCCCCTAGGACCTTTATAGGTGGTCTGAATCAATCCAAATCTGAATAGAATAAAATAAAATCCAAATCGAATCTGGGGTGATTCAGGGGGACAGATTTGGACACAAAACAAATCAGAGGTTATTTGATTCAGGCACCAATTGAATTTAAAAAATCAATTTGTGCACATCCCTAATATTTTCTTTCTATAAAAGAGGTGAAAGCTAGTTATGGTGACTCTTTGGGCAGTTTTGCCTCTGCTCTGCAAGGTCTTCAGAGCCCAAAGCAGCAAGATTCTCAAAATAGCTTGGCTTGGAAGGAAGAAGCAAGCAGTTGCTGTTGCTTTGGCTCTGGTTTGTGTTCCCATTCAGAAACTGGGAGAAAAATGAGAGAAAGAGGGGTAATTCTCCCAGCACGAAGCTGAAATAATAGGAAAAGCTTCTCCTGGGTGTTTTCCAGATTACAAGTTGCATAAAAGTTGGCAATCTAAGAGAAAAGTGACTTCTTGTCTATAATTAAAAGCATTATTTTGTGCACATTAATTATTCTGTAGGTGTCAGCATTCTACAAGTGCCAATGCTGCCTGCACACACTTTTTAAAGGTTACCTCAATCACATCAGGATCCTTTTCCAGGTTCATGTTTCTGATTCACATCCACTACCTCCATAATCTGCTATTTCTCCTGTGGGGCAAATAACAGCTTGGAGAAGGATTTCAATCAGGAAGATGGGGGTGGGGGAGGTTAAGCTCCCCTCCCTCAGTCCTGATGCAATCCACCCCTTCCCATGGTTGCTATTACATTTTTTTTAAAGCAGCAGGAAATCCAATCACAGATTTCCCAATGGCACAGCTAACTGCTGTCCTTTCTCAGGGGAGGTAACATGCATGCACCATATGGCCGTAGTCTAGCATGATCCATCCTTGTAATTTAGCCGGACTTTGCAATCCTGGAAATTTTTGACTGAACTATAGATAATGCACAGCTGTGTGCAATGTTGCTCTGATGTTTTAAAATGAAAGACAACTGTGGGATTCTTTTAATGAAAAACGGTGATGTTTTTAAATGAAAAACTGTGGGAAGACAGCTGGCTGCAAGGAGCAGCCTAACCCTTTCTTCTTGGAATATTGTCTGCTTTTTATCATTTCCCCTCATAGAGAAAGAAGCAGCATTGGGGTCTGGGGAGGAAATTTTGAGTGGGAAAATGGTCTAAGGAGAAAAAACAAAGCACTTCTTTCCCCTCAACAGTTTTCCACTCAAGTTTGCAGCCTCGCTGTGAAGTATACCTTTTACTGGTATACTAATACCTTTATAAAGAAGACTGTTATGGAAAATCATACATTATTTATCAGCTCATTTAGAGCCAAACTTTATTTAAAAATGAGCATCTATTAAAGAACATAAGAACAGCCCTGCTGGATCAGGCCCAAGGCCTATCTAGTCCAGCATCTTGTTTCACACAGTGGCCCACCAGGTGCCTCTGAGAAGCCCACAGGCAAGAGGGAAGGACATGCTCTCTCTTGCTGTTGCTCCCCTGAAACTTGCCTCGGAGGCTGGAGATGACCCACAGCCACCAGACTAGTAGCCACTGAGAGACCTGTCCTCCGTGAATTTGTCTAAGTCTCTTTTAAAGCCATCCAAACTAGTGGCCATCACCACATCCCATCGCAGAGAATTCCATAGGTTCATTATGCACTGTGTGAAAAAATACTTCATTTTGTCAGTCCTAAATTTCCTGGCCATCAGTTTCATGAGATGACCCCTGGTTCTAGTGTTGTGAGAGATGGAGAAATTTCTCTCTCTGTCCACTCTATCTACTCCATGCATAATTCAAATAATTCACTCCATGCATAATTATTTGTGAAAAGTTAGCAGCAGGGTAGGAGAGGGAAGTAAACTTCTGCAAGGAGCCGAACAGACAAGCATTTTGAACAAGAACATCGGAAGCTACCATATACTGAGTCAGACCATAGGTCCATCTATGCAATCAGTATTGTCTACACAGACTGGCAGCAGCTTCTCCAAGGTTGCAGGCAGAAATCTCTCTCAGCTATATCTTGGAGATGCCAGGGAAGGAACTTAGAACCTAGATGCTCTTCCCAAAGCAGCTCCATCCCCTAAGGGGAATATCTTACAGTGCTCACACTTATAGTCTCCCTCTTATATGCAACCAGGGCAGACCCTGCTTAGCTAAGGGGACAAATCATGCTTGCTACCACAAGATCAGCTCTCTTGAAAACAAGTGCTCTGCTTCTCAAGAAGATGCTCACTGCATACTAAACCAGTCTCCAAGGCTTCATTGGCTGCCAGTCATAAGCAAAACCTTTCTCCTCTTTGACAAGCGGCGACTTGGGTGATGGTTGATTCTTTTTGTTAGTAACCAGTTTAAGAGGAGTCCCCCGCTCCACCCTTTCCAGATGCTACTGCTTTTAGTTAGGCTTTCTCTCAGTTCTTGAGGCATAACCAATGCTAATACTTTTACCAGCCTTTCCCAATGGAGGGGAGTTTTTCAAAGTCAAACACACTGAAAAGATGGGAAGATGTCCATCTTTTATGGAAAGTCAAAAGTAAGAAAGTCTGTGTGGTGCAGTAGTGGACAGAGAGCTGGACTTAGATTGGGGATATCTGGGTCCAGTTTGCTTCTTGGACGTGAAGTGCACTGAGTGAGTGGCCCTGAACAAGTCACCATTTCTCAGGATAAAATGAGACAGTAATGTAAACAATCTAGAGAAATGGCAGCATGTGTGTTCAGACACGCAGTAGAGTGCGAGCCCATTCTCATGGCTGAGTGAGAGGGCTACTGGGCAGGCGGTGGGGAAGGCTGCAGAAACTTAACCTTCCCCACAGACTGCTCCTCCACGGCTGGTTGTGCGCATTGAATGCCCAGATGATCCTCCACTGTCCCAGGCAGCGTGGAGGGTCGGGGGCCAGGAAGTGTCATCCGCACCCTGGGGAATCCCATAATGCACTCTCTCAGCTCTGGCTGCAAGCAGAGTGATCAGAGTGATCACTGGCAGGTGATCAGTGAAACGGGGCTAAGGAAGCGCTCGCTCACTTAACCTCATTTAAGAGGTGGGCTCTGGGGGCAGGTGCCCCTGGGAGCCCCAGGCTACCAGCAGTTCTTATAAGCAGCCAAGACCGGGCTTAGCTTCCTTAGCCTGGTCTTGGCTGTGTGTGAGAACAGCCTCTGCATGACACAAAGCAGGGGTTCTTAACCTTGGGTCCCCAGATGTTGGGCTACAATTTCCATCCTTTGTAGCCAGGATAGCCTTTGGTAATGGTGGCTGGGGATTATACGAGTTATAGTCCAGTTACATCTAGAGCCCCGTGGTTGAGAACCCTTGAAATAAGTGTTGGTTTGTTTTTTGTGCCTGTCTTCTCATGTTAACCTAGTATTCTAGAATATAGTGTTAGTTCTGATTGAATGGAATAGCTGGACTGGTTAAGACCAGGACTAGAGCAATGAAGACAGAAGCTCCTCCACAAAATCTAACTTTCATGGTATGTTTATGGGAAATGAAGTGAAGACACTGGTGAGTCTTGCCTCAATATAAGCTGAGAGGGTCATGTAGATTTTCTCTCTGTATGGGGTGACGCGGTTCAGCAGCAGAGAGTTGTGCATGGAGCTATCCCACGCTGCTTCGAATTGGTAAAACGTCCTGCAAAGAAACAGTAAGTTGCCTGGTTAACAAACCCGATCAAACCACATGGAGAGAATGATCTTTGCAGCAGTACTCAAACATGCACGCGCATAAACAGCTTTGTGCTGAATGGATGTAGCCATCCTGGAGTGCTCTTGCTAAAACAACACTCCCTTGTTTTGAGAAGTGATAGTGGGGATTCTCAGGGAAGGCCTTTGTCCTCTGAATTATGGGGAGGTTTTTTTGGTCTGGATTGCACATGGTCAGAGATGATTTGGGATACAATTTTAGTTATGAAAGAGGGTGGGGTGCCAGAAAGGCATGGAATTAGGGAGATCACAATAGAAAGAAAAATGTTGTACAGATGGCATTCTGCAAGGTAGATCCTGCAATAAACAGTGGGCAAGCTTCTGAAAATCTGTACTTACTGAAACTTGGTAGAAAAGTATAATGTGGTTGGCCATCTCTGCCAGTTCCTAAGCAGCAATGGTGAAACCACAGATACATTGTTCTACACTTATCCTGGGGTATAATTTAGACATGGACGGAAAGTGGGCAAGAGAAGAGAGAGCTGGGGGAGGGAAAGCGTAAGAAAGAAAATATCCTCTCTTGATATTATTTTTAAATTTTGCTTAAAGCACTCCAGGGCCATATCTTTTCAGTCAAACACAGCGGAACAGGCAATCTATCTTCCTTCCTTTGGAAGGAGGTGCTAATTTTTGGCAAGCATGATCAGAAAAGAAAAAAAGGTGAGGATGCTCAGTGCTGCAGTCAGTTCCATTTCAATAGAAGCATTTGGCATTCCACACACCTTGAGTCTTACTTCTCTAGACATCTGATATGCCCATAAAAGTGTTCTTTAAATAGGTTTTGTTGTTTGTCACATACAGCCACAGTTACTCAAACTCCAGAAAAATCAAGTTTTGTTTGAGTCCTATGAAATTTGACCATCAACACACATTCCTCCAATTGCTGATTTAAAGAGACCTTCCTGATCTCCTGGAATGACCAGGGAAATCAGTTATCCATTGGCCTATCTTACTTTTAATCTTTTTTTGCTTGGTCACTGATTTTCCAGATTCTCTGCTATGTGAAACCAGCTGCACAAAATAACTGATTGCATTGGAAAAGAAAATTGGCCTTGTTTTATATGGGATAGATGATGTTTTCAGACAAGCCAGTACTAGGAAAAATACCCAACATGTCTTTAGACAACAATAACAGGTAAAGTATTCAATGCTATGATATACTACTGAATATTATTCAGATTTTCCACAAAGCACACGGCACATTGCTAAGGAATAGGAGTCTCTGTTTTCAGACCACAGCTGCCAAAACAGGTTTAGGCTCTAATGAAAAACAGTAATTCAAACTTCCCATCTATTCTCTCCTTGTAGTACTCTGCAATGATAGCATTCTCATTAAAATTATAAGAATATAAGAAAAGCCTTGCTGGATCAGTAAGGTCTATCTAGTCCAGCATCCTGTTTCCCACAGTGCCCATCAGGTGCTTCTGGGAAGCCCACAAGCAGGACCTAAAAGCCTACCCTTCTCTTGACATTGCTCCCCTGCAACTGGTATCTGGAGACATCCTGCCTCTGAAACTGGAGATAGCCTATAGCCATCAAGGCTAGTAGCTATCAATAGACCTGTCCTTCCTGAAATTGTCTGTCCCACTTGAAGCCAAATCTATTTCAAAAGCCACATTTACAAATTGAATAAAATACCAGGACTTTTTCTAACCTCTGTCTGAGCATCCTCATATTTAAGAAAATTTCCACATGGACATTCATAGCTCACCAACATTCAGTATCAACATAGTCAAACGCTTCTTTAAAAAGATGCCAGGCCTCTTGAAAGAGTATGCATTATATTCAGCCCACATCTCAGAACCCAAATCTGGCTCTTCTTAAAGAGGATCTCACTATCCGTTGATGCACAGTTACTATCCCACTCTAAACATTGCATTTTCACAACAAAAGAGAACTGATTTGAAGCATCTTGCAAAAACCAAAACCAAAAGCGTTGAGACTGGGATCACTGAGACACAAGCCACTGGAAGGCAAGTTATTCCAACAGGAAAGAAACAAGATTAGGAAAGGAGGCTTGTCGGGAGGGGAGGGAAAGAGGAAACAAGTCAGAAAAGAAAGAAAGAAAAGCATAAGGGAACAGATCAAGCAAGTGTGTGAGAGAAAAGTGAGATAGAAAAATACCTAGTGTCATTTCCAAGTGACATGCTATAAGTGAAAGGCAACCCAAGACAAACACATGTACACATACACACATACACAAAGAAATTAAAATGTCAGAAAGCATTGTTTATATGGTGTCCTGTGAAAAAGCTACCCAGAGAGGCAGCTACATGGAGTGCATGGGGATTTGAACAGAGGCCAGACATAACAACCTGTGAATTTGGGGCAGGTGGGTAACCAAGAGAAAAGCAAAGAGACAGTTCCCACTTCACTCTCTTGATAGAATGGCATGGTAACAGAATGACATCCAGTATATATTTTCACATATCTGAACAATCCCCTCTCTCATTTATTAGTAAGAAGTCAACTCTCCCATCTGTACAGTTAGGCTTCCTGGCCCTGCATTGTCAGTAGGCTGAAAGATCATCAATGATTTGTTTTCAGCAGGGCACGATTCTGATCAGAACATCGTATTCCATGTGAAAAGGGGTTAATAGCCTGAGCATAGTAAAAGTGGGGAGTGGATCTAGATTATATCTGCATGCAGAAAAGCTTTCAGCCTCCTTCCCAAGAAGAGGTAATACACAGAAATGCATAACTGAAAACACATTGTTGGCAAATAATGTTTGGTGCTTTGTTGCAGCTTTTAAAGCCAGAGGCCCAAGATTCTGCATAATCAAGAACCTCACAGGGAATGCCACCAAGTGTGCTTCACAAATCTTTAAGTGTGAAATCTGGAGGGCTGCTTTGGGGAGCTCATGGCATCTCTTTCATCATGACAGCCTGTGTTGGCCATCAGTACTGAGAACCTTGGAGTTCAATCATCCTCTCAGGTCTCCTGCAACATTCAGCCAACAATGAGCCTCAACCCCTTTCATAAACTGCTGGCTTCTCTACCCAATACGTCGTCCCCTCCAGAGATAAACAGAAGCAACATCCTTTTACCCAGCTAGAAATATATATCATGAATATAATCCCTTTCTAGAGCAGTTAACATTGTTGATATTGGGAAGAATATAGAAATACATGAGCAAGAAACTGTGAAATTCTGTAAGCAGCAGTTGTATGTTTCAAAGACAATTTAGCTCATATATCATTTTGAAGATCAGATGACCATCCACATGTCACAGTTTAAATAAGCTATTCAATCAAAGCTAATTTGGGTTATTCATGTCAAGCTGTGATGGGGGATTTAGTTAAAGTGTCCTGCACAGAAAGCCAGGAGTTTGAATCTCTGTATTCATGTCCTCTGTCATCCCGTATACCTCACCTTTTATTCAAAGAGCTGGGTCAAAAGATTGTGAAGTGCTTCTGTTGATTATTTATAAATAAGCCATTAGAGAGGCGTCACAATTCCAATGTCAAGGCCCAGACTCAGACCCCAATGCCAGAGGTTGGGAAAGACTGAGACCAGGATCTTATGCCTGCAGAGAGCACTAGAAATACCTTCCTTGTCAGAGGCTCCCACAGGAGAAGAGCCCAAGAGCCAGCACTACTGGGGAATGTCTCCAAGTGAGCTTCACAAATCTAGAAGTGAGGAGTATGGAGGGCTGCTTTGGAGAGCTCATGGCACCTCTTACATCATGACAACCTGAACTCGCCATTGGCCAACTGGCATTTGCTTTATCCAGGGAAGAGGTTTTGTTACCCCACCCCAACTCCAAGACTTCTCCTCCTCTTTGGAAGCCTCAATGGGTGCAGAAGTGCACCCTGCGGCTACCACTGCCAGAGGCAGCAGGGAAAACCCAAGTCCTACCAAAGCAAATGTCTAAAGAACAGGACACACTTCTTCAAGTAGCAACAGCTTTCCTCAGAGGAGGCGATAGTATTATTACAGCTCCAAAGTGGTTCCAGCCAATTGCTTGCAGCAAACCGCCCTGAGCCATTTTTGGAAGGGCGGTATAGAAATCGAATGAATGAATGAATGAACATCCCTAGCTTGCTGCTCTGAGTTGCCTTCCTTCCAGCCTCTGATACTTGCTCCACAGGGAGCTGTCTGGGGTCCTGATCTCCTGAAACTAGCCTGCCCCTTGACAAGTCTCAGCAGTACCCCTGCAAAGTCCCAACCTGGAATGGGATGACTGCAAATTTGACCACTGCTCCAACTGCAACCTGTACAGAGGCGTATCTAGGGAAAATAGCGCCTAGGGCAAGCACTGAAATTGCGCCCCCTGTCCAAGCATCTGACACCCATCTTTCAGATAACTTTACCATAATATCAGCTGAAAAATACAAGTCAGGCTCGTTAATCTTTTAATATTTCAAAAACTATTTAGCAGTGGACTTAGCCAGATCAAAAAGTGCTGGAAAACTACAAATTTCAGGATGCTGGGGCTCATGAAATACCCAAATACTATGTGGAGGTGTACTTGGAAAACTAGAAGTGCCTGTCTAATTCTCTACTATGCATTGTAGCATCATTCACTATTACATAAGTTTTAAAAATCAATGGAGAATTGGACTTTTCCCAGAGACTCTGAAACTAATTAAAAGATATGCAGAATAAACTGTGTCACTGCTTGGAATATATTCTAGTATTTCAGAAAGACAGTTAAAATGAGAGAAAGAGAGCAGGAAACTCCCAGTGGGCCTTAATATTAAGGATTTCACACTGATTCAAAGACAAACTCACCATTAATAGCCATATTAGCAAGACATCACATTTAACTCACTTACCACAAGAAGCAAAATAAGAGCAAATGAATACAATCCTAGCTCATTAGCTTCAGCTCAGTATTCACAAGCCCTGATTCTCTGTACATAGTGCCAATCTGAATATGTGTACAGTGTCATATTAATTTTTTTAAAAAAATTTAACCTGTAGCCCCTTTGTGGGGCTTCCTAAAGTCTGTGGGGGTGGGTGGGTTGCAAAGGTTCCCCCTCACCCCACTGGCCTCTAGGGCCTCACAGGTACCATTTGAGCATGTGCGGTGGCCAATTTTAAAAATAATCTTTTTTTTTTAATTTAAAAAGGCCACTGAAAACAAAATGGCCACCACGCATGCTCAAATGGCCTCTGCAAGGCCTGGCATGACCTAGGGCCTCACAGAGGCCATTTGAACATGCATGGTGGCCATTTTGTTTTCAGCAGCCATTTTTAATTTTTTTTTAATTTTACAAAATGGCGCCCCCCTTCAAGTGGCGCCCGGGGCACATGCCCTGCCTGCCCCACCCTAGATACGCCCCTGAACCTGTAAAATACAAGATACATGCCAAAAGGCTATTGAAGAATATACTTAGGAGTCATAAGAGAAAGAGTTTGAAGGATTCTTATATTCTGGATGCTACCAGCCACAAATTTCTCTGTGTCCTAGAAACTCTATGATTCTCTGGATCTCACGGTAAGCCCACATTAACTCTTACTCAGTTTTGCTAGTGTGATGGGAATAATGAATTTTCTGGATTGTCACTACAAAATGAATCTGCAAAAAGCTGGTATAGTTGCCATAATGATTTGCTAGCACCATTAAAGCAATTTTCTTCCACCTGGGCTTGCTTCCAGTATTGGAATCTGGCTGAAGGACATTAGGACACAGATTGCAGGAAGGAAAGCCATGGATGGAGAATGATTCTACACTTATGATCCTTGCACCCCTTTTGCTCTTTAAACTGCACCTTCCCCAAGGATCTGCTGCATTCACATCTAGTTTGGCTCTCTGACGTTTTTCAAGAATTAGTATTTTTGAGTTCTGGGGGTGCTCTTATTCTTGAGAGTTTAAAAGGAGGCTATTCACAACTATGAACTTCTATAATAAGTGAATTATATTTTTGCAATTGTTATAACTCAGTGAGTAACTGCAAAAAACCAAAACCCTGGTACTGCTACCACACAATGCCCTCACAACAACCATAGTTGGATCTCATAAAATAAGCTGCACAGCAGCAATGAACTACATAGTATTTAATTTCAGCATCATTATACAGAATTCCATCACAAAAATGCCTATTCTTCGGAAGACCTGTTCCTGTTTGTTCTGTTCTCAGCTGTTGAAATATGATGTGGCTCCTCTCTGCTCCTCTCTGACAGCCTTAGGCAGATGACAAAGAGCTGAAGCCAGTTAGAAAGGAAGGATTGCTGCTTATGTTGCGTATATTCATTTTACTTTCACCCCAGAAAAAACTACAATATCTGTTTGACTGGAGGCAACAAAAGAAATGTATGTGTACATCACATGTGATACCTCTCTCAGACTGCTTTTAACTCTCTTAAATGTTATTAATATAAAGTTGGATTAGCAATTGACTTAGTCTAGTATCCTCAACAGCACCCAAAAGGGGTGGAGAGTCGGTCTTGCAGTAGCAAGCATGAATTGTCCCCTTTGCCGTCTATTTATTTAGTATATTTGTATACTGCCCCAAACTTGCATCTCAGGGCGGTTTACAACAAATGTAAGATAAATTAAAAGAGGAATAAAAAACATAAAAACTGTTAAAAAACCACCACAATTCTACAAATCTAGTTAAAGGTTTGGATGAACAAATGTGCCTTGAGGATTTTTTTTAAGCTGTCAGAGATGGGGAGGCTCTTATTTCAGCTGGGAGTGCATTCCAAAAGCTTGAGGCAGCAACAGAGAAGGCCTGGAGCTTTCCCAAAGAGCAGGCTTTACCACAGGTTCACTGTGAGGCTTTTATGCAAGTTCGAAGGTGCCCCCCAAAAACAACGGAGAAAGTGGATTTTTTTAAAAAAAATTACTCCAGATATAAATCAGGTGACATTCCAACACGTAGTGAAAAACCCAAATTGTGTGTGAAGTGCTCCCTGATCGCTTGCAGGGTCTATGAGGTAAATCTGGCCAAAATGTGAACATACCCCCTCCATTCTGGAGGAGATGCAGGCTAAAAGCCAGGTGTGGAAAACTTCCTGTCCCTGAGTAGCCACCAGACGAGCCAGTGGCAACTGCAAATGGACCTATTTGGATGATCTCAATGGGTGGGGTGCATAGCAAAGAAAAAGTTATCTTAAATACAATGGGCCTAGGATGTTTAAGGCTTTATAGGTTATAACCAGTACTTCATATGCACTAATATTTTGAGGTTAAGAAACAGGTGCGGCTGTTAAGAAACAGGTGCAGCTGTCATATCAGCCGAAGCTGATAGAAAGCACTTCTGGCTACTGCTTCAATCTGAGACACCAGAGAAAGGCTTGGATCCAGAAGTACTCCCAGACTGTGTACCTGTTCCTTCTGGGGAAGTAACCCCGCCCAGAACTGGAAGATCTAAAATGTCTTCTGAGTTCTAGCCTTGCACAATAACCACCTCCTTCTTATTTGGATTCATTCTCCGTTTGTTATCCCTCATCCAGCTCATTATTGCCTCCAAGCAGGCATTTAGGGAGGTTATGCCTTTTCCTGATGAAGTAACTTTGTTCTTTTAGATAAATAACTTTTTGTTCACTCAGGCCTTTCAAATGTAAATTTTGATTTTTAAATTGATTTTAAAATCAATAAATTGCTATTTGTATTTTCTCCTCCCACCCTTTTGGTCTGTTATTAATTAATGTATTATATTACACCTATTTTGAAAGAGCTACATTAGCTGACAATTTGTTTCCAGGTCAAATTCAAGGTGCTGGTTTTAACCTTTAAAGCTCTTAACGGATTGAGCCCTGGATAACTCAAAGGATCTCCTGTTCCCAAGGGTTTCTGACCACCTGATAAGGTCATCAGAGAGGGGTCTGCTCTGTGTGCCGATGACAGTAAAAGAGGCTCGGCTGTCACACACTCGAAACAGGTCCTCAGTTACTGACCCCAGACTTTGGAAAGGTGGTATAAAAATTTGACGATAAATAAATGAATCTGTTGATTTGTAACTTTTTAAAAAAATTTCAAAAAAAACACTAGCTTGCATACCAAGCAAGCAGAAAATACAATTATCCCTATGCAAAAGCACATCATTTTATTCCCATTCTGCTGGCCTTGTTGTATTAACCTAGTTTAAACAGAATTAACTCAAAAATTAATAAATGAAAAGAAATGTACAAATTTGCAATCCCACTTTCTTAGCATTTTCTCCCTAAGCTTTAAATTCAGAAGTATATCCCAAATGGAATCTGGGGCAAGGACACACTATGTGCTCTTGGTGAGAAGGAGTTAGAGGACTAAGAGGGCTCAGTTTCACATATTAAACATATATTTTGAGCAAAGAAATAATTATTTGGTTTCAACTACATTTTCTTCCTCTAATCTGGGTTGCTTCCACACTAGGGCCCTTTAGTGCTGCTGAGGGAGTGCAATTATCTGGAAATGCAATCAAATTCAAAGATTCACACACCCCTTAATCTAACATATTATTCAGCAATGTGCCTTCTCATGGCCAAGATCCTTCTAGAAGGTCTATTCACAAGTAAGGTCAATTCAGCAAAAGTCCTCTCTAACGCTAAATGAAACCTTCCTGTGTGCAAGTTTGGCTTGTTTTATTTCTTCCCGGGTTAGTGCAGCTGGTATATTAGTGCAGAATTGCCTTTTAAATACTCAGCTTTGTAGGGATGTGCAAACCAGCTCAACGTTGAGCCAGTTTGACATCGAGCCGGTTCAGTTCGACAGTCCGGGGTTGAACCGAACCACCTTGTTTGGGCCAACCCCGGACTGAACACCCCGGACGGTTCGGGGGTTCACAGACCCCTTTAAAAAATTTCTGTCACTTACCCCCTTCAGGGGAGTTGTTGTAGGTGGCGGGTGGGGGGGGGGCGCAAAGGTCCCCCCTCCCCCTGCTGGCCTTCCTTGCAGTCCAAACCAGCCATTCCACCTCCAGCGCGGTGGCCATTTTGGAGGCCACCGTGCCTGCGCAATTGGCCTGGGTCATGCAGAGGCCTATTGCAGGCACAGTGGCCTCCAAAATGGCCACCACGCCGGAGGGGGAAGGCCTGAATGGGCCAAAGAGCTGGGCTGCAAGGAAGGCCAGTGGGGGGGAAGAGGAGCCTCCACAGACACCACCACCCCGCTGCCTCCAACAACTCCCCCAGAGGGGGTAAGTGACAGGATTTTTTTAAATAATTAAAAAAAAGGTCCGTGAACCCCCCCAGACTGGACTGAAGGGGGGGTTCCGAGGGGGTGCTGGACCAAACCGGCCCAGTCTGGTTCGAGTCTGGTCCGGACTCAAACTGAACTGGGCCAGCCGGTTCCATGCACATCCCTATAGCTTTGTTCCCCATGGAAGGGGATGCATGCATCAAATTATTAGTTTCTCTCCATTCTTTTTAATGGAAAAACAGCACTATTTCACCACAAAAGAAAGAAAAGAGGAACTAAATCTGTAATTTAATGCACACACATCCTTCGACAGAGGAACAAAACTTGGTAAACTATGGGGCAATTACAGAGCAACTAATATCCCAGCCATGCTGTGTGGGCTTGGGAAGCAACAAAATGGGCCAAACCCACAAAACATAAGCTTTGTATATAAAGGAACAGTTTCCCTTAAAAGCCCTAACAGTGCTTTGCCTGTCCACCCTAGACAGGCTGGTGCTGCAATTGCAATATAAAACCACAATTTATAGCAAACAAATTGCCAGAAATCAGATCTGAAAAACACAGAGGGACAACACAGAGAACACTGGAATGCAACAATTTGAAAATAACATCATATGGATGCTCTGCAAAAAGTGAGGGAACAAAGGATGGCAATTCCAGAGAAAAGGGCCAGTGTGGAGGCAACCTGATCTCCTGAGTGATAGAAGCCAAAGAATTCTAGCCAGTCATTCCAACCCAAGGTTCTCAATTACTATAGCTTGTAGGTTACATGTTAAGGATTTTCTACATTTCATATTTCATTGGATGCTCTTCTAGCAGTTCTCGCTGTAAAAAATATTGCTTTCCAAGTAGTACTTGAATTTTATGCAGCTGCCTCTGACTGGATCTTAACCAGCCTTTATCAGCCAGTTTGAAGAAGCTGTTGTCACAAGACAAAACTCATGCCCGTGTTTAGCCAGGCCTTCCGCCCGTCTTCTTTCACACACTAGTGCTTTTCCCATATGCCCCATCACACTCAGCCCAGCTTCTCATGCAGCCCGCATCAGCTCACAGCTATCCAAACTGCTTTTGTGCCAGAGCTGGGAGCAGGGGAAGGGGCTTCAGCATGGGCAAGGACCAGCATGTTTTGGCAGATGTCAGAAAAATTACAACAGCAGCAAAACAGAAAGAAAACCCAGCCAAAATAACAAAGGTTTATGAGAGAGAGA
Organism: Hemicordylus capensis; assembly: GCF_027244095.1. Classification (NCBI taxonomy): domain Eukaryota; kingdom Metazoa; phylum Chordata; class Lepidosauria; order Squamata; family Cordylidae; genus Hemicordylus; species Hemicordylus capensis. The sequence continues at coordinate 292,227,310 of NC_069659.1, forward strand.
GAAAGCTGTCCTTTTTTAAAAGAAAGAAACAAAAGAAAACCAAACAGAAAAGCCCAAAGAACAAAATGGAACAAAAAAAGAAGCCCAATGATGCAGAAGAGAAAGAGAAAGCTGGTGTATTTGGAGAGATGGGGGAAGTTCAGTCTGTAGCATTGGTAATCAACCTCAATGCTGACTTGGGTGAGGGTGAGGGTGCACCAGGGAGGGGTCAAAGAAAAGAAATGGGGAGGGAAACAAATAATACCTAGGCATATCCGAATCAAGAAACTGCCTGCAAAAACACAAACAATCACATGGTTAGTGTGGGTTCAAATGGGTGGCAACAACAGTGGCGGTGGCAGCGGCAGCAGCGGCAGAAGCAGCTTCATAGTACAGCTCTTCAAAAGCTCAGGGTCTATAAACAGCTCTTGCCTGCCCACAGGCATGCCACACAAAGCTGCAGTAGAAAATGGCAATGCTTCCAAGTCAGTCAGATAAGGATGTGACTGTATGAGTGAGCAAGTGGGTGTGAGATCTAATACTGGGAGAGTGTGGTGTAGTGGATGCAATGTTGGGCCTGGACTGGGGAGATCTGGGTTGAAATGCCCCCTCAGTCATGAAGTTCACTGTGTGGGAATGTCATTATTTTTAACAAGCCTCATAGGGGCTCTTGTGAGGATAAAATGGGTGAATCCCATATACACCACTTCAAACACAAATGTGATAATAGAAAGATTGTCCTCATCCTGACATCAAGAACATGTGATGCCAGCCTGATTTATTGACTAGGTTCTGCCTTGGGTTATTGAAATTGAATTGGAGCAACAATTGCCCATCAGACTTGAGAAAATCCGATTGAAGTGCAGAGGCCATTTCATCAAATCTGAAACATCCTTGTAACCCAGGAGATAACTGTGTGCTGCCATTACAGATCCATGGCTCAATGCCATGGCAACAAGGGGTTTCAGAGTTCTTTTCCTCATTTATACAAATGAAGCCAATGAGAGCTTCTCTAGTGCAAGAGATTTCAGTGATCTGGGGAAAAAGGCTAAGAAACCCCAAAAGATTATTGCTTGGCAGCTGGATGACGCAATAGCAAAGCAGGGAGCTGAAGCAGTAGGTTCACAAGGCAGGTTAGGCATTTTTTCACCCATAAGCTCATCTCACACTAGCAGCATCAAGATCCAAAGCAAGCCCCAAACACCCATGCAAAATTGAAGGATGGGGTTTTTCCATTGTCTTCTCAGTTGCTCCAGTAGATATTCCCTTCTTCCTTCTCCTGCCAAATCTGACCATCCTGCTGATAGTTCTGAGGTGTCAGCAACACCTCAGTTTTCATCCCTGCAGGCAACTGAGAATAATGCTCATACACCAGGCATAGATACAGAGAAAGCAAACCAAACCAAAACATGAACCTTCTTACATACATAGTTCCCTCTTCCCTGGTAGACATTTCAGGGAAACTTTTAACATTGTTATTTATGGTTTTAAAATGTTGGTTTAATCATGTACAGGTGTATCTCGTTATCTGTGGGGGTTCCATTCCTGGAGTTTACCACGGATAATGAAACTGCAAATAACAAGGCATTGAGTCCTATGGGGAGTGGGTGGTGGTGGTGGTTAGGTTCCTGCAGGGTAAGAAAGGCACAAAAGCAGTGAAAAGTGGCAGAAACAGAAGCAAAAGGTGCCATACTATACTCTGCAGGTCTCCAATTGTCCAGCAATGCCCCCACAAGCCCCAACTTGGAAGATTTTCCTCAAAAAATAAATAAAAATAAAAATAAAAATCACAGGTTTGTTTTGTTTTTGACATCAGAGCTACAAAATGGCTCCTTTAAACCAAAATGGCATCCAGAAATGACCTGGGAGATCATTTCCAGCCACCCAGCAACCATAGCTACATGGGTATTAACCCTTTGTATACTCGCAAATACCGAGGTTGCATGGCTATTTGTGGACCATGGATACACAGAACCGTGAATAGCAAGGTCCAGCTGTATGCTACTTACGTGCCATATTTGGCAGATAGTTGTGGCTAACAAATGTTATAAAAAAAATAATAAATATATAAAATACAATGTTCTACTTGTTGGCTTGAACTCCTATACAAGTCATGCTCAAGTCTCCTGTACCGAAAGCAGAAGAAAGACCATTCCCAAAACATGCAATAGAACACCCTTCCAATAACCAGGGCTGGAATAAGCATTATATAATAAGGACTGCACACTCAGTTTTTATTTTACTGGGTAAGACCCACCATATAACTATGGGCACTTCCAGACGACAGATTTTTTAAGTGACCAGAGGGCTTTGAAAGGTGACCAGCATGCTGACAAGCCAAATACCGGGAAGCTGGATGTTTTCTGTGCTTATTCCCATCAGCCAAACATACTAGTAAAATTAGCATAGCATGGAACTGCTGTGCATGCAAAACTAGCAATGGTAGCTTCAAACACCTGTGATAACAGGTACCTTTCCTATGAGGTGGTTCTTGCTTTTTTCCCAGGTTTGCCGTTACTGGCTCTGCTATCTGGAAGTGTCTTTATACAAATCTTGTCATTTTAAGCAGTGGGGCAATCAACTAAGGAGCTGTTCTTGTCAACTAAGCTATTTGACACTGTTAAATTTTAAATTATTTTAATGTGTTAATGTTCTAATTTTGTTTTAATTTGTATTGTAACTTGCCCAGAGATGTAAGTCTTGGGCGGTATACAAATGTGTTAAACAGATAAAATAAAATAAATAAGGTCATTTTAGCTGTGATTGGAGTGACAGTGCTGTACAGGTTTCTTTGTTTTTCCTTCATTAGTTTATTGCTTGTTCACTGGAGAGAGAAAAAACTCCTTTTGAACAGAATAATTAGGAACAGCCCAACGGAGCAGAGTCCTTGCTCTCTTTGAACAATGCCACCCTACTCAGCTTAGACAATCTGTCCTTCCTTTCTTCGCCAGCATCTGCTTTTTGCATGATACACATGAACACCTTGCCTTGTCCATAGATGCAACTGCATTACTTCCTCTCTCTCATCATCATCATTTCTTAAGCTCACTTGTATAAGTCTGAGAGTGGTTTTTGCTGTAAGTCTGTATCAATGATGTATGTTAAAGGTCTGAATGGAAATGAGTGATCAGGGACAAGTCTGAAAGGAAGTGCTAGGCTATTTCAGTAAACAGCCCCCCAACTGCAGGAGACATGGGAAGGGGAAGCCACTCACTCCCAACAAAGAAATGAAAGGAAGTTTGAACTGGAACCCATGTAGCCTCCCACCTTCCATTCTCCTAAGAGAGGTGGCCAACCTGAGGGTCTCCAGCTCTTACTGGACTATAGCTTCTGTCATATGCAGCTGCAATACACTGCAGCTGGGGATGATGGGAATTAGGAACATAGAAAGCTGCCATATACCGAGTCAGACCATTGGTCCATCTAGCTCAGTATTGTCTTCACCAGGGATTCTCAATGTTGGGTCCCCAGCAGTTATTGGATTTCAACTCCCATGATCCCCAACCAAAGGCCACTGGGGCTGGGGATTATGGGAGTTGAAGTCCAATAACATCTGGGGATCCAGTGTTGAGAATCCCTGGTCTACACAAACTGGCAGCAGCTTCTCCAAGTTGCAGGCAGGAATATCTCTCAGCCCTGTCTTGGAGATGCCAGGGAGGGAACCTGGACCCTTCTGCTCTTCCCAGAGCTGCTCCATTCCCTGAGGGGAATATCTTATAGTGCTCACATGTAGTTTCCCATTCATATGCAACCAGGGTGGACCCTGCTTAACAAAGGGGACAAGTCATGCTTGCTATCTCAAGCCCAGCTCTCCTCCCTGCAACAACCCCTCCCTGTTGTTGGAGTTGTAGTCCAACAACAGCTGGAGACCCGCAGGTTGGCCTCCCCACCCTAGCATGAATGTGTAATAACATAATTTATTACCCCATCCATGGTATACCAAACCCAGCCTTTCATCTTATAAGACAAGTGCCACAACATATCATCATCTCCTGGATTAATTCCCAGCGATAACATGTTCTGTGAAAGCATGGCTGTCCAAGCCCCAAGGAGCCTAGAAAGCTTTCCAAGCACCTGGTGCCAACTCCCAACTCTCCTGCATAGTTTTTCCCTAGACAACCAGCCCCTACTGTACAAAAGATGGGAGCAGCTCTCAGATTCTGATCAGCCTCTGAGATATCCCCAGAAGCATCATTGAGGGATGGTTGTCCAGTTACACTGCAATGCTAGACCTAGGCCATATGTTATCACCCTAGACAGAAAGTCAGCATAGCAGATAGTTTGTCACACTGCTAAACTGGGGCATGACTTTGGGCCTCTTCAGTAAGCTGTGAGAGATACTAGAATACACCTTCACAACAGAGAAAACTACCAGCACTTTTAATTTCTTAGGCTGTGCTTTTAAAAAATACTGTAGTATATAGCAGTGAGATGGGTCAACAGCTATTATAATGCAACAACGCAATTATTGCTACAGTACAAACAGAGAAATTGCACCTGACAGGAAAATCCAAGACTCTGATTCATATGGCCCTAAACTCCTGGGTGGTTTCCAGATAGCAAGCCTTATAACGCCAAAAGTGGTGTAAACGGCAACGTTTGTGTGTGTCAAATTCAAACTGTAGTTGAAATCCATTGTAAGCTACAATGGGGAAATACAGCTGTTTTTCAGCGACGCATATGTGACGTTATAGGGCTACAGCACAGTAACAAGATCCAAAAGAGGGCATCGGAAATATGAACAGCATCTTGCTGACAGCGCAGGCAGTGAGGAAGCACACCTAAGGGATACGTTGTGACACTGTGGTAGCGTGCAATCTGGAAAGCGCCCAGGCCATTCTATGAAAAGGTTGTGGATGTTTATGGCCAAGGCTGAACAGGTATGAGGAAAAATAGGATCAGTGGTCTAAAATGCAGCTGCCAGACTGATAAAGTCCCTGTCAATTAGGAAGATGCTTGGGAGAAAGTATTTTGGATCCCACTCTGCTGCCCAGGCATTGTAGTGCAGCCACTCAGATAGTCTCCGCATAGTTTCAGCCCTTTGGCTGTATTATGAAAAGCGGGTGGGACTTTGGGACACGCACCGAGGCAATCCCTGAAGATCAACAGGGAGGCCATGTCTGCCCCAGGTTAGACTAGCACAATGTGCTGAGAGAATTTGTGGCCAGACCCACCGATCATCCTGGGAAGGGCGGATATATTCTGATGAGAGGATGTTCAGAGAGAGGATGTTGGGGTCAATGAGGGATTCATCTCCTTCCGGGGTATTCCGGATTCGACCTGCAAGTAGAAAATAACACATTGTCCGAACGCATTCAGAGAGGCTCTATTTCTGAGCTTTTATGGTGAGATTATATTCCAGGGTAAAGATCTATCACCTTCTTACATTCATCACCTTCTCTCAAGGCAGCGCTGCACAGAAGGTCTCACTGCAGGGTGACTTCAGCACCTGCTACCATGCTGCCCCAGGAACAAAGAAGAGGACCATCACTACTCTTACACCTGTACTCTGAACAGTTCCCAAAATCTGCCTGCATGGGCAAAAGGTGTCCCCTTGACACGGCCTTCCAACCCCTGAGGCTGAGTAGCTCTCCACAACAGGGGAGGTGTAATTCACCACATCTTGTGGCAGAGAATTCCACAAGTTGATTATGCATTGTGTGAAAAAGTACCTCGGTTTGCTGGTCCTAAATTTCCTGGCAATCAATTTCATGGGATGACCCCAGGTTTTAGTGTTATGTGAGAGGGAGAAGAATTTCTCTCTATCCACTTTCTCCACACCATATTCCAGGTGTGGCCGCACCATCATTTTGTATAAGGGCATTATAATACTAGCAGTTTTATTTTCAGTCCCCTTCCTAATGATCCCTAGCATGGAATTGTCCTTTTTCACAGCTGCCACACATTGAGTCGACACTTTCAACGAGCTGTCCACCAGGACCCTTTCAAAAAGTATAAGCATGCATATGTATTCAGTACTTGGTTTGGGCCCCTTTTGCAGCAATTACTGCCTCAATGCGGCGTGGCATGGATGCTATCAGCCTGTGGCACTGATGAGGTATTATGGAAGACCAGGATGCTTCATTAGCGGCCTTCAGCAATTCTGCATTGTTTGGTCTCATGTCTCTCATCCTTCTCTTGGCAATGCCCCATAGATTCTCTATGGGGTCAGGTCAGGCGGGTTTGCTGGCCAATCAAGCACAGTACACTGTATACTTTTCAGAGGTCCGATATTGTTCTATTCTTCAATCCTTGTCTTCTTGGTTCCATGTAATATTCTAATTTTCTGAGATTGTGGATTTGGGGTTTTCATAAGCTGTACGCCATGATCATCACAATTATAACAAATTAAGGCTTGACTTATCTCGCTTTGCATGCAATGCGTCTGTCTCATATATCAGTTTCACCTTTTAATTTGCATTACTGAAATTAATGGACTTTTGCAAAATATTCTAATTTTCCGAGTTTCACCTGTATGTACTTGTCCCCTTATCCCATGACTGCTAAGTTTTCTCAGGAATCTTTGATGAAGCACTTTGTTGAAAGCTTTTTGGAAGTCCAAGTATACTATGTCAACTGGACCTCCTTGATCCACACACTTGTTGACACTCTCAGAGAACTCCAAAAGGTTGGTGAGGCAAGATTTACTTTTGCAGAAGCCATGCTGGTTCTCTCCCAGCAGGGCCTGTTGTTCTCTCTGCTCTACAATTTTATCCTTATTTAATTAATTAATTGATTAGATTTGATTTCTGTATCTCCCTTTCAAAAATGGCTCAGGGCTGTTTACACAGAGAAATAACAAATAAGTTGGCTCCCTGTCTCCCAAAGGCTCACAATCTAAAAAGAAACATAAGACAGACACCAGCAACAGTCACTGGCGGTACTGTTCTGGGGGTGGATAGGGCTTGAGGATGCTTCATTCCTTGAGGATGCTTTCTGTCAATTTGCCTGGAACAGACGTTTTGCTAACCGGCCTGTAAGGCCTGTAATTTCCCGGATTGCCCCTGGATCCCTTTTTGAAAATTGGTTCTGACAATAAAAGTCAGCAAGAATGCTCAGAAGCCTACATAACATAGGGCCCGCTTGTCCTGTTTTTGACTCACAATGAAGAGCATTTGCATCCCTAAAGCAGCCTCTCTGAAAACAATGGCACTGTTTAGCAGTATGAGGCTGCCCATTTCAGGCAGCTATTTGACCAGAGCATTGGCTAGGAGATACAGAAAAGTATAGTGACAAAAAATGGGTCAGGTGCAGGCAGCTCTGCTTACCAACAACCAGTTCTCGCACTTCCTTCCAGCGGATGTGGCTGCCTGTCTCATGCACCAGGGTGACAGTGATCCTCCTCTGGATACCCTGCCATCCATCACGACAAGAGAGAAAGGAGACAGTCGTTACCAGAATTGCAACAAGATGATGGCTAGTGCTGAACCAGAACTACTCTGTAAAAGGGCCTGTACAAACAGAGGCAAACCTGTTCACCTATTCTAAACTGACAGCTGTTTTGCCATGAGAGGCAGAGAAATGTGGATCATTCTGCACGTCACCTCCTTCACAAGGGCAACTCTGGATGTGAAGCAAACCCCAATGCTTTTTGGCAAAGGACTTGTCAAGAGAGGGAGAGAGATTGTGCTAAGCATTGTAGGATATACCAAGCAATTTTTCATGAGGGGATATTTGTTGTTTTTTGAGGGTTTCACCCTCCTTCCATGGCAACTTTGGGGCTGGAAACTGAACCTCATGAAAATATGAAAGTGGCCTAATAAGGGACCAGTAGCTATTGGGGACAGGGTAGAAAATACCTGATGCAACAGGAATGTTCCAAGGCAGGGCATTCCTCCACGGTGATCCACAACAGCAGGAATGTAGCTGGAAAAAAAAACATTGGTGAGACAGGGTATGGAGCGTTATGCTCACACTGCAGAGCTCCAGTTACAATTCAAGTGAACCCATTAGTGATCTCTATCCCTGTTGCCAGCACTTCTAGGCTAAAGGTACACTCATACCAGTATTTTTTATTGGGATGGTTGTGCACTGGCTTTGCACACATGCAGAGCCACCCTGTGGCACCCACACCGTTCTAGCTGTAAGCCATGCCCACATCAAATGGTCCATGTTGCAGACCGGAACAACTGCTGCTGCACCACATCACTGTGGTGTGCACATCTTCAGGAACAGTGTTGTTGCTCTACTGCCTTGCAGGACTCCATCCTGTGCTTCCAAAGCACCTCATAACTACTCTTTATGCTTCCTGGCAGAAGGAAAGGTGCAGATATGCACAACGAACAGGAAAGCATTGAGAGTGCTGATTCCAGTCAACCAAAAGGTGAACAAAGACATGTCCTCATAGCCTCTCAGGTGGAGGGCATGCAGGGGAAAGTGAAGAATCATGGGAAGAAAGAGCTCCTAGTTCTGCACAGACCAGTCCCCATCATATTATGATCATATTGTGTGGCATGAGAAGATCTAGTTGAATTATTCACTGTTTTTTATTCTCTACCAGGAGCAGGGCCTCTTCTGAAGCCTCCTCCCTGCTGGCCTTCTGAAGGCAGGCATTCCATCCACCTGCACCCCCACTCCCGCCTTTTCAATTAGCCTTCTTTTTCTTCTGCTATTTTAATAGGCATTTGGTTTGTTGCAGAATTTTATTGTTTCTTTATTATTTTTAGTTTTAATTCTGTAAACTACTAAGTTAAATTTATGAGCTGTAGTCGATTCAAATTTTTAAAATTGCAATAAATTTATTAAATGCATGATCAGCTGCTAAGATGATGCTCTTTTTTTCAGTAGGCAATGATTTATGCCTGGCTTGAATGTTACATACACATCCCTTATTCCAAATTCTCTGTGATAGGGATTCTCAGCCTTGGCTCCCCAAATGTTGCTTGACTACAGTTCCCATCATCCCCAGGCACAATGGCCAACCTACTGTCATGCCTTTTAATGCTTTATCTGCAACTTATATCTGGGAGTTATTCGCACATGGCTTCATGCTGTAGGGTAAACATTGAGTGAAGCCACTTTGAATTATACTCACGGCACTGAGGGAAGCACAGTATCTCTCTTATCACGCTAATTATTTTACATCAGTGCCTCTCCCTGTTTGCTCTGGCACTTTCAGAAAAAGCAGCTTAAAACCAGCATTTAAAAAAACCTCAGAATAACTCGAGATAAGCTAGAATTTGCACGACAAAGCCTGCTTTGTGTGTGGAGTGGGTCCAAGGATCTCGAGGGGACTTCAGGGTAAGTTTGGCTGGTGTGTGAACGCACACACTCTCCTCTGAAGGAGATTTGGGGTAGAAGCCCTGTCTGTAAAGCCTCCTGGTAAGTTTTTTAGCTCTCTAGTTCTCAGTTTTTAGCTTTGTATTAACTTTTAATATGAAACCTTTTAAAAATGTAATTTTAAATGTGGTTTTAGACTGTTTTTTTAACTTGGTTAACTTTATATGAATATGACAAATATTTCTGTACTACTTTCCAAGTTCCCAAATTGGTTTACATAGATATAAATAAATAAAATAAAATAAAGTGAAATGGCTCCCTGTCCCCAAAGGCTTCACCATATAAAAAAGAAACAAAAGACACCAGCAACCACTGGAAGGATGCTGTAGATAGGGCCAGTTGCTCTCCACCGCTAAAGGAAGAGAATCACCACTTTAAAAAGGTGCCTCTTTGCTCAGTTAGTAGGGGAGGTAAATAAAAGATTAATAAAAAATAAAAGAATAAAAATATTTTAAATGAATAAATAAATGTCATAACACTGTACTAAACTCCCTTCTCCTACATGCCTCTAAAGGTGCAGGAGCTGTTGAAATTCCTATAACTGCATGACTATTATGGCTTTCTAATTAGCATACGTCCTGCCCTGGAGCGAGCATGGGATGAAAACCCAGGGAGTTGTCCTCACACAGCAGCCGAGAATGTAGCCATACTGCCTATGGGGGAAATGCTACAATACCATATAGAACATATAGCATTTTGAACTCTTACATTGGCCCCTCCCATCCCCAGGATGGACTGTATAGCACATGCATATCCTTTCAGTTTCTTACATCCTCTGGGCAGGGCGCTTTCCAGATTAGACCCTGCAATGGGGTCACAGCGTATCTTTGAAGTGTGCTTCCACACTTCCTGTGTTGTGATGCCGCAGTCCCTATGCTGACGTTCACACTTCCGATGCCTTGTTTTGGATTTAATCATTGCGATTTACTGATAAAACGTTGTATGTCCGGTGTAAAAAGGTTTCTGTTTTTTCAGGTTGTTAGTTTTTGTGAGACTGCTCCCCCTGCTGGGCACTTTGCTATTTATGTTTTGAATGTGATATGCCTGAACGGAAGCATTTTGCCGCCGTTGAGTGGCTAATCAGGAAAACGCCCAGGAAAACAGAATCAGGATGTGCATGGGCTATAGGAGGCTTGCAGGTTCTCAGGTTCACTGGATGAAGCCAGCTCAGGACGCAGTGAAGCTGCATCTGCCCCTTAAAGGCTGATCACTGTAACCTCTGAGAGAGATCCATCCAATAGGCATGATCAAACTATGATCAAAAATGTCTGGCTATAAAAGCTTTTTAGTGATGGCTTCCAAGACGGAAAGCAAAGCCCACCTTCCCCCTCCACTTACTCGCCATTGGCCTCCAGCTCACAAATCTCGAAGAAGACCATCAAGTCATACTTGCACTGGCAGGGGCCAATGCTGGGCCTCGTTATGGCACTCAGCTTGGTTGCAGGCACTGCAGGGGAGAGGAAGGGAAACTGAAGACCAGAGATAAAGGCAAACAGATCCCGACATCTCATATGAGTTTGATTTCATTGCACCACACAGAAAGAGCCAGGACAGCCAGACTGTCTAAAAAGTGACTGTCTAAAACAGGAGTAGGCAACCTTGGCTCTCCAGCTGTTGTAGAACTACAACTCTCATCATTCCCAGCCACAATAAATTCTTTTTATTGACTATTGCCTATTTTGTTTTTTGCCTATGTTAGTCTGCAAAGCAGTGTACACTACTAATGACACTATATACACTTGGATCCATATCTTTAGGCAGTTGAAAAACTATAGGAAAAAAGTGGGCATGAATTTAAGACATGGATAGATGGCCTGAATGACATATTTTACTGCTTGTCCAGAGTTGCAGCTCCTCTAAGTTGGCCAACTCAACACACACACACACCACCCCACATCCTAGCAGAAGGAGGTAGTATGAAAGCAAACAGGGCACTGCACACTGCAAAGTGGAACTATCCACGGACTCAAGAATCCAAGTCATCCTCTAAGGGACTCAAGTGTGCTGAGGATTCATTCACGTCATCATACAGACAAAATTTGGGAACAGCAATGCTGTTCTAGATGGTGCCCCATTTCAGTCCTTTGGGTACTGCATGGGTGCATTTCCCATGGCAAGAACCCTGAGTAACAGTGGGATCTTCCACAGATTTGTCTAGGGACCAACCAGGCTTCTGAGCCTTTCTCCCAACACAGTTCCCAACTGATAAGGATGTTGCAGGGCAAGGATCCTCCCCTGTCTTATTAGGAAAGAGATGGCTGTGCTGGCAGCAGAAAACATGTGCCCAGAGAAGGCTTCTAGGAGTTTATTTTTATTTATTGATTGTTAGATTTATATACCGCCTTTCATTAAAAACAATCTCAAGGCCAGCAAGCATGTTGGTACCAGGCCCTTAATCACCTGAGAGTTATTCACACATGGTTTTATGCCGCAGGGCATCCAAAGAGTGAATCTGCTTTGGAGCAGATTCGAGGCAGTTTAATTCAGGGGATTAGATGGACCGTCCACATAGCCATCAGCTCCTTCCTGCATTCCCTGTGATCTTTCTCCTGTGTGCATTCCTACTGTTTGCTCTGGGTTTTTTCTCCCACCAATTACATCTCAGGAGGAGACGCCTCCCTTCATTATTACTTTTTCTTTTTGTTTGACAATCAGACGGATTTCTGCAAAAGTGACAGGTCAAAATAACAGAACGCTTAACCCCAACCTGCCAAATCTGACCCAAATCTTTGCTGGTTTTTATAATAAACTTGCCTTTGTGAAATCATTGCTTTCTCTCCGTGATGAAGAAAAATCAGCTCAGACACAAAGAACTCAGGTTACATCTAACCTGCAGACTCCATTGTTAAGCTTCCACAACATCTGCATATGTAAGGCTGTGTTCCTATGGTGACCAGGCTTCAATAAGAGGAAGCTGAACTTGAAAGCATTGGAAGACCCATATTTTGCATGTGCTTGCGTGCAAAACTCAGGAATTTCTCCTTCCTCATCCCCTTCTGGACTCCCTCCACAGAATTGCATCTCTCTCTCTCTCTCTCTCTCTCTCTCTCTCTCTCTCACACACACACACACACACACACACACACACCCCGCCCCCAGCGCTAGCAATTGCAAATCACTCAAAGAGCACACCAGACTGAGATGTCAAACTCTCCTTTACGGAAATCCACCCAGCAAACAAAAAAAGAAAGAAAGTGTGAGTTTGGAAAGAAGCTGAATTATCAGCAATGGCTACTCCACACATCGCAGGGAAACTTTGGGGCATAACAGAAACTCGGGGTTTGTTTGTCTGTTTGTTTAAAGCCACTGAAAACAGAGGATTTTTAAAAGCCAGACATAATTTGGGCTAAGCCAGAATGAGCAGCCATGATTCAGGGGGGAAATGGAGTCCTGTCTGTACTGGTCCCTGATAGCCTGCAGCGACTTCAGGGTAAATGCAACTAATATGTGGACTAGCATACTCCATTCTGGAGGAGATTTGAACTAAAAGCCATGTATGTAAAGCTCCCTGGAGGGATTTCTGATGTTCTTCATAGAGGTGTGAGAGAGAGAAAGAGAGCACAAGGCAAAATGAAACCATTATGCTCTGATACACACAACATAAGTGCATGAGAGCTGTAAGCAGCTTACTTAGGATCTCTAAACATGACTCCTAGTACTACAACCTGAAATATTACATGCCATTCAAGACAAGGACATGGTAGGCATTCAAGGGAGAATGAGGAGGTCAGAGAAACTGTTAACACACTGGCAGAGATTCAAGCGGGAGGTGGGGGGTGAGGACACATGCTCAATTCTCTGGTCCGATTACTCCTTGTGTGGACCTTGGCAAGCTATTTGACTTCTCTGGGACTCAGCTCGTCATCATTTGGAATATATTACAGCTTTGTCCTATTTGTTTCACAAAAGACTGGGAGAGTTTTATGAACAGGTCTGCAAAACAAACATTTTTCCTGGCTTGCCTATCCACCCGTGTCCACACAAGCTACTCCCATGTAAGGAGGAAGTCCAGACAGGGCTTAGACTTTTCCGTAGCCTTTTACTCATTTTGTCACTGGAGGGAAATTTCTTAGCCTCCTTAGACTGCCTTCTACAACAGCAAATGCAGACCACTTTCCAACATCTCCTAACCTTCCAGCTCCTAGGTTTCCACTACTGATCATGCAAAATGAAACTCTCTCTCTCTCTCTTAGGGCCACCTCCAGCTTCATAGGCAGGATGCCTCTCAATACCAGTTGCAGGGGAGCAATAGGAGAGTTGCCTGTGGGCTCTCCAGAGGCATCTAGTGGGCCAGTGTGAGACAGGATGCTGGACTAGTTATGCCTTGGGCCTGATCCAGTGGGGCTGATCTTATGTTATGTTCTTACCTGGTTTGGACAGTGGCATAACTCGGGGGAAATGGCGCCGTGATGGTCTTAGAGGGCTGCAAAGTGAAGGAATGCAAATTAAAGAAAATCAGTATCAGTAGGCTCAATGGATGGCTCTCTCTAAGTTACTTCCATTGCTTTACAAGCCTAAATAAATCTAATTAGAATTCAATTGAATTTATTCCAAGGCAAATATGCATACAACTGCAGCAGGGAAGTTTATGCCAGGACCTGGTCAAGTACTTGAGCACATAGGAGACTAAGCAGTTGCCCCAACTCTTCAGCCATCCACAAATTTGAAATTGTAACTAAGTTTTTAGTGTTGGCATGGCCACCAAGTGGGGGGGGGCATGGGGGGGGAGCCTCATGTCCTGGGACCTGAAGGCAACAAGGGCTCTCTGGCTCCAGCACCAGAGTCCCAACCACAGGCAGAGCAGAGGACAGGTCACATTTTGCTTGCTGGAGCGGAGCAATGAGCATGCTCCAGATGGAATCTGTCCCCTGCTCTGTTCTCTTTTCTGTGTCTGTGATTGGGATTCAGTTCCTGCAGCCAAAAGGCCAAGCAACTCAATCCAACACAACTACTCAGCTTTATCCATCTCGCTGGGCAAGCAGAAAATAGAGGACACATCTGGAGCTCACTTGCTGCTCCTCTCTCTCCAACACAATGCTCACTTAGCTGCTGGCTGCCACCTGACCCTGCCCTGATGATCACTCAGCTGATGGGGGTGCAGGAGGTGTTTTGCCCAGGACCCCAGGTTACCTCTCTGCAGCTTTGAGTGTTGGTGCTTAGTGACTGACTGCCCCTGTCCTGCGACATGGCCACACAATGACCTGTCCCATGCAGTCTCTCAGAGACAGAGCAGGCTAAGACCTGTGGACTTTAACAATGTAAATCAGGGGTTCTCAAACCTAGGCCCCCAGATGTTGTTGGGCTACAGCTCCCATCATCAGAAGGTAATTGTGACTGGGGATGTAAGGAGCTCTAGCTCAACAACATCAGGGGACCTTAGCTGAGAACCCCTAATGTAAACGAAACAGCATAATGTGCTCTCATACCATTCGCTGGCTTGGATGATATATCAGAACATGCTCTAGTCATTTTATTGGAGCACAAACAGCAGTAAGGAAGCCATGCAAATACACAGATCCTTGCCACAGGAATCTTATCAAAAGGCCGCCAGTGGAGAGAGTCCCAATGACTTTAATGCTGTAGCTATAAGCACCATGTATCACAAAATGGACATCATCTGAGTTAAATTTAGTCAGACCAGAGCTAGAGAGGAGAGCAACTCTGTAGGGATGCCACTTACACATAAATGACACTTACCTGAGGACATCCTTGCAGAGAGGGGGGAAAGGATGCTGCTGGTAGTGTCCAAATACCTCAAAGACGATGGGTTGGCTCTTAATGTACTCAATGAAAGATTTGGTCACTTCCACTGCAATCTGTAAGGCGGGAGAGAAAGCAACAAGAACACTCCATTTATAAAGGACACATGGCTTGAAATGGTAGCTAAATTAGTAGGATGAATAGCGCTTGCTAAGGTAAGCCATCTACAGCTTTCTATTCATTTGAGCGCCAAACTAGCAAAGCTTATGCTTAAATTTATGTACCTGTCTATTAGTGGGCCCATTAATTTCTTGGCATTCTAGACCAGTTTATTACTGGATTGTTAATAAAATAGGCCAAAAAACAAGACAATGGGGCACTTTACACGATCCGTGTGAAGCGCCAGGAGGGTTTGTGCGGGGAGAGCGGATTTAGCCAGCTCTCCCCGCACACGAGCAGCCTACAAGCCCTGGCCGGCTGCCCACACAACTACCGAATCTGTCACAGAGCCGGTGCGGGCTGCGGGGATCGGGGGCTGCCTGGCCCCCGGAAGTCCCAGCATGCCCCACACAAGCGCGGGGGGGCATTCTGGATAGACCCCCAAGACTAGGAGGCTTGTTTTAGCCTCCCAGCAGCGGTCTCCTCATGTGTTGCCATGGTGTGAAGCTGAGCCACAGTGGCACATGATCAACTAAACGGGGTTAGCAGAATGCTCACTCCACTAACCCTGTTTAAGGGGAGGGGTAGATTGAGTGGTTTGCTGCTGGGATCTGTGCAGCTCCCGTGACAGCAGACAACCAGGAGAAATCAGGCTAGGCTCCCTTGGCCTGATGTCTCCGAGCCGTGAGAATAGTCCAAGAGTCTACAATGATATTTTTGTGCCTAACAGGCTAAATTCCTCTCTTCTGTGGGGTTCTTCACATATCCTATACCACTTCATTGGGAATGTGTTAGAAGCACTGGCCTTAAACCTAACTACCTTCCCTTTGAAAAACCCCCGCAGAGTTTAAAAGGGACAGGACAAATTCATGGAGAGTAGGTCTACCAGTGCCTCCTGGTCATGGAACCACTGTATACCAGCTGAAGGGTGCCAGTAGGGTGGGGAAAGTCATAGCCTTCGTGCCCTGTTGGTGAGCTTCCCAGAAACATCTTGCTGCCCAACCACTACTACTATTTATATACCACTTTTCAACAAGTTGCTGGATTAGATAAATATTTGGTCTGATCTGGCAGGGCTCTTCTTACATGTATATGTTAAATATGCTACGAACTCATTTGGCAGTCTTGAGCAATTAATTATTATCATTATTATTATTATTTACATATTTATTTACACAGTCAGACAGGTGTTATTGACTGGTTTGTTTTATCCAGACATTGAGTCCTTCCCAAGGACCTGGGATGGCTGAATGTTATTGTCAATGTTGTTCTTGTTATTACTTGCATTTTACTAATGTACCAATACACCAAAGGAGGAGGAGGTGGAGGAGATGACGACGACTACTATTAAATAGTTATTTGCTGGTGCAGTGCATAGGGTGATATAATATAATTAAAACTTTATTACATTTTCAGTGTCAATCTTCTGTTCTGCAAACCCATTGGTGCCTGGTCATTAAGATTTGGAAAATGTAATTCTGTTTGTTCTCCAGCATTGGTGGCATTTTGGTTTGGGTTTTTGCTGGACATTTATTTGTTCCATTGTCGTTTAGGTTTTATCTAAGTTGTCTTTATATTAGATTGCTGTTGTTTTTTAAACCTTTAAGCTACATCAAAGACTCTGATAAGGTTGAAAGGTGGTATGTACATTTTTTTATATAAATAAAATAAAAAGAAGCAGTCTTGTAAGTTATACTAACATTCTGAACATGGTAGAAGCCAAGAGGTGGGCCTCGCCCAGTGTTCTTCAAGGGCTCTGTAGAGAAGGCTTCATCATGGCGATGGATAAAGCTGTATGAAGATATAATTATATTTTACAATAATAATGTTGTATGAGAAATAACTAAATGTCTATATACAATAAAAATATTTCCTCATTAGTATCTTGTCTTTTGCAAGGGCCCCAAGGCAACTAACAAAATAAGTTTAGAACATATTAAGCATATGTTTAAATACAATAGAATTACACTATAGGATACATTACTATCTGGGTCTGTTGGTCACTTTGGACTTCCAATGTGGTGTGCACTCCTCTCCTTTAGGGGGCCTCATTGTTGGTCAGTGTGGGCAACCAACATCGGTGATATAAATCTGAAATTGGGTGGTTGATATTGATTGCCGCTCCGACCAACCACCATCGACCCCTTGCACACAATCACTTCCCGTCATTTTCAACATGCAGACAACTGGGAATCTGGAGTGTGCATGTCTCATCCTCCCTCTGCTGCATGACATTCAGCAGCATAACTATGACTGCCGGATCATGAGAACCAGTCTAATGCGTGATGACTCTAAGGGTCTGTAAATCGCTCTGTATAAATGCACTCGGGAGCTACTTGTGCTGTACTAGGAGACAATAATCTATGATAGCTGTTTGAAGTAAACATAAACTTACAGGCCTAGGTATCACCTGGTCAAACCATCACTCTGATCAAGCAGGAGTAAGGCAATGATGTGTGGGGAGAAGATTCGTTGTAGAGGAGCTCAGAATACTACAAGTGTCCTGGAAGATCCTCTATGTGCAAATATCTGTCTATGAAGCAAGCAAGCATGAGCTCTCCAAGGACAGCTCAAAAACCTTCAGTGTTTCCTCCAGCGAGTACTGAGGCATGCTCCTGTTGATTTTCCTCTCTCTACAAAATCTAGGTCAGGGGCTTTGAAGCTTCTCTATTCCCTAGACCACACTTTCCCAACTTTTAAATGTTAACACAGTCTTGAGAAATAGGCACCAACTTCTATAAAGCCAGGAGCTCCCACATGGAAAGGACTGGACAGCCAGTAACTGTCATGTCATCTCTCTCAACTGTCATGAGAGAAATGATCACAATCTCCTGAGGAGGTTGTGCTTCCACCTTGAAATTCTCTGATCTTTACAGGGCAAATGAGAGAAAGGAGGACTGTATCTCACTTGAACTGGCAGAAGATGTCTGCATATTCTGCTGAGATGCTGGAAGCTTGCAAAACAGTCACTCTGAAAGTAAAGATGCTTCCCAGTTTCAAGTGGTCCAAAGCTGCCTCTAAAGGTCCATCCGTAGCAGATTTCTCTGAAGTGTCCAAGAGAAGATCCTCTGGAGTGGCTGGAGAAATAATAATAAAGTTGTAAACAAAATTTCATATATCTTAAGTGGCACAAAGTAAGCATAGGAAGCCCTAGGTATGGGTCCTTCTTCATCCCATCACCAGGGCTTCCTGTACATAAGAGCAAATAGTCACAGTCTTATAGGGTTGAATCTCACAATGGAAATACTACTTTTTACAAATACAATCCAACTACCAAATGCTAACATCCTCATATCAAGCTATCATGAGGATAAAATAGTAGATTCTCTCAGTATTGAAGCTAGAATCTCATATTACTTTTACCATCAAAGAGCGTAATGTGCATGACGTGCAAAACATAAATAACATAACATGGTCATGGTCACACAAATGTTGTTTCTTTTCCAATATACACACAGGAGAACCAAACCCTTCTATATCTTTTTAGTAAAGACTATTTCATTAATTGCCCTTGTTCCACTGCCTTCAACCGCATCATGTGGCTAGAAATCAGCTGACAAAGATGACTTTTCCATTTTTCTTATGAGGAGATCCAGTAAGGGGCTAAAAAATGACTATGTACACAGCTCTGCATCCCATTCCCAGCTTCAACAGGCCTTCACCTGCACAAGTGTTGTTGTTGACTTCATCTGCTGATGGTCCCATATCAGTTATCTGCCCCTGTCCCTCTACAATGCGCAGCTCCTCCTGTGAAGTTCCAGAACGGGACATCCCCACTACAGGACAGGACTCAGACTGGAACTACAAAGAAACATTTTAAAAAGGATGAAATATAAGAAAAGGTATAAAAGATGTAAATGGTGTTATATGTTCTCCAACTTGTTTTTAACCATTAGATAAGAGAAACGTACAGTCAGGCTCCACCAGCAAATGGACACCAACTGACCCACGGTGAGAGGAAGTTGTATAAATGCCATAGTTGTGTGTATTTGAATCAACAAGAATCTGATATAAGTTTGTACTCTGGTGTGCTATGAAATGAAGTGCCTTCCCTTCCCACAACCAGCATTGGGGACAAACAAATAGATGGGTGTCAAATAAATGATTAGGGCTTCTAAAAGAGAGTGAAGCAGCAGCTTTTTGTGTTACCAAGGTGGATGATCCATCCAAGTGGTCTGCAGCCCTCTCTTTACTTCGTTACACTCATCTGTTTTGTGATAGTTCTGAACAATGTTCTCTCTAATTTTTTTCAACTGTGTGCGGAATGAGTTTTGTTCTGGGAAGCGGTATCAAGGCAGTGTGTGTGCACATGCATTCAGAGTGGGGCCTTCCTGATTCGCCTGAGTGGGATCTAAAAGTAACTGAGCAGACATTAAAAAAATGTGTTAATGCATGCACACGCTCACACCTTGGAGAGAACATTGGTTCTGAATCAGTACAACTGGTTGGCTATGGGCCACCGCACTCCATATAATCAACTCCCTGAGAAACTACTCAGACCGTACTGGCCTTCATACCATACCTTCTCAAAGTGCTGATCATCAAAGGAAATTTTGGCTGTTCCCGACTGCCGTACTCCTGAGCCATAATCTGGTGCTTCTTCATCCGCTGAAAACAGGAGTGCAAGGAGATGTTATAGCAAGGAAGGAAACGCTCACACTCCCAAATAGACTAAAAGGCACAGCCAAGGACATTCAGACACTGATCTTTTTATATACAGCTGTGTCAACTAGAAAGTGCTGGACAGCTGTGCAAGACATATACAGTCAGTCAACATGATGTGATAGCTTCAATTTGGACTGACAGGACTCCAAGACGAGTTTTGCATATTATGAACTGTTTATCTGGGTAGTTTCCCAGTGTATCCAAATAATCAGTCAGGCAGTGATGAAAGAAATTTAAATAGTGAAGCTGATTTATCTAGATGTATCTTGAAAAATCCAAATGAGTGTGAATCATGCTAACTGTGCAAAGCAGCAGCTTCTAAAGTTGCAATTCTCTTATGCTTAGCTAGGGGAAAGCAACAGGCCCTAGCCAACCCCAGGACAGCATCTTTCCAGTGACTGTTGCTGGTGTCTACCTTGTTTCCTTTTAAACTGTGAGTCCTTTAGGGACAGGGAACCATCTTATTGATTAATTAATTATTTTTCTATGAAAAACTTTGAGAACTTGGGCTGAAAAACTTGGGCTTGGGCTGAAAAGCAGTATATAAATGTTTGTTCTAGTAGTAATAATCAGTGAAGGAAGGGGCCACTGACATCTATACAAGAGCAGAGGCGGAACCAGGGTGGGGCAGGCAGGGCACGTGCCCTAGGCGCAACTCTGGGAGGGGGTGCAGCATGATGCCCCACAAAAGCTCCACCACCAAAAAAAAAATTCCCCCAAAAAAAATTTCCCCCAAATTCCAGGTGGCGGGGGTGGCTGGCGGCGCTCCCACTGGCTGGTGGGGAAAGCGCCCGCCCGCCCCGCTGCACAAAGAGCGCATGCCTACATGACCACGTGGGACTAGCAGCAAATGCTGGCCAAGTGCTGCTGTGCTGTGCTGCCGCCCAGCAGGCTCACTGCATTACCGCTGCCGCCTCTGGCTCAGGGCGGCACCCCCGCCCCCCCGCCCCAGTCACCCCGCTCACACAGGCACAGCAGCAGCTCTGAATCTGGGTGGGTGATGGGGCGACTTGCGGGCACCCATTGGGTGGCGGAGAGCTTGCGCATCCCAGCCGCGCCAGTTCAATCAGAGCATGCCGGCACCACGACCACGCGGACTAGGTTGGGGAGAGAGCAGCAACTGCTGGGTGTTCCCGTGCTGCTGTAGATACTTCCTCGTGTGCTGCTGCCTGCCAGCCTGCTGACTGTTCGTTCTTGATTCTTGTATTTGCATACCTAGATGCATACAAGTAAGTAAACTGCTCTCAAAATAATCTACTATCTCTCTCATGGGTGTGTTTCTGCAGTGTTTTGATTCTCTATTCTATATGCTGCTTCATTTATATTCGGAGCAGCGTTGTGCAGTGCAATGGTTACTTCAGCCCAAGGCAGCAACTTTTGTGTCAGACTCTCTTTTTCTCTGTTATGGAAATGTTGCCTAATGCCTGCTTCTGCTGCCATCACACTGATTCACTGTAATCTGCTCTTCTCGCCTCCCTCCACTTGGAGGAGGAGGAGGAGGTGATAGTGGGTTGTATGGAGGTGGGAAGGGGGAGCGGTGCGTGTGATTGCCCTTTCTTTCGGATCTGCTGGCCAGAGCTATTGCATTGCTAGGAGGCGAGCGTGTTGCTTTTTGTTCCCTTGCTCGCTTTTCCCAATTCCACCCCCCTCCCCAATCAGTCCGGCATGTGTCTGTCCCCTGCCTGGGGTGCACACACACTTCAGTTCTTGCCTTGCTCAGAACAGAAGGTGTGGGGAGGGGTTTCTTCTTTTCTAAGGCACTTCCCCCAGCAAGCAAGCCCTCCCTGCCTTGGGTGTGTTTTGGTGATCCTTGGCTCCAGTCTCTGGGGTTTAGTATGTTTTAGACCTCTTCCTCTTCCTCCCCTGCTTCCCTTTTGCCTAATGTTGTTGTTGTTTCAACTCTTCAAAACTATTTGAGGCAGGCAGCTTACAAAATCTTAACCCCAAAGCCAACAGAAGAATAAACCATTAAAAACCATTCAAAGACAAAGAGCTGCTTTGGCCACAGTACTTAAATATGTAAATCTGTAAGATGGACTGATCTCTTTCTCTTCTTGCATAGTGATACTGGGATGGAGAAGAAGAGTTTAAAAAGTAAAGCAAGGGGTGGGGGGTCACACAACACAGAAGTGGAGTGCTGGTTTCTGGTCTGGGGTATTCGTAAGGATCTTTTTTCTTTTTGAATGATTTGATTAGCTTTTTATTTCAGTGCTACAGAAAAGCAAAGATAACATCTACTTGGCTTCCTCTGTCCCCAAAGAGTTCCATCTATTCTTTTTGTGGACTTGAGCTCACTTCATCTAGTCCATGAAAGCCTGTGCTACAACAAATGAGTTAATCTTTAAAATGCCACAAGACTGCTTATGTTCTTACTGCATCAGATAGCATGGCCCCTCTGGAAACTGTTACTACAGAAGAGCAGCAACCTAACTTTTTAAAGTGTGATCATCTTGATTGCAAACACAAAATCCATCAAATTGTTAAGTCAAGATAAGAGACTTCTGAATCTTGACTGCAATCAAGATGAGTACTGGATTAGGACCCGAGAGACCCGAGTTCAAATCCCCATTCAGCCATGAGACTTGCTGGGTGGCTCTGGGCCAGTCACCTCTCTCTCAGCCTAACCTACTTCACAGGGTTGTTGTGAGGAGAAACTTAAGTATGTAGTACACCGCTCTGGGCTCCTTGGAGGAGGAGGAAGAGCGGGATATTTTTAAAAAGTTAAATAACTAAATAAATAAATGTATGAATGTTGCTGCTTGCTGGCAGATAGCAGCAGGGGTGTGTGTGCACTAATACGCACTGCTAGATTTGGAACAGAATGGGGACTGATGCTGCTTGAAAGACCATCATTGCCTGCCTGAGTGTTTGGCTGCTACTCCATGTTCCATGTTTATATTTGTAAATATAACAGATATACCAAAAATGCTATAGGACTTCATGCCTTTGGAGCTGCCAAGGAGACTTGGGTAGCAGACATGGGTAGAGAATACTGTCCTGAAGGCCCAATTGAGGACCTTTTGCATAGCCTAAAGCGGAGATGAGCCCCAAGCCACTGCCCCGTTGCAGATGGATTATTTGAAGGCAAGGCATTTTTCGCACCCACTACTAGCCATAACATCTGTGGTGTGGGTTTGCTTTTGTTTTTCAGGGTTTAAAGTATATCTTTCCTTTTTCTAAATGAGATAAATCTCCACCTCCAGAATATTATTAATATTATTAGTGTTCTCTAAACTATGTTTTTTGGGGGGGCGCAATTTCAGGACTTGCCCTAGGCGCTATTTTCCCTAGATACGCCTCTGTACAAGAGCCATGGTTCAAGTTCCATTCAGATAACCTGGAGAGGAGAGCTCGTCTTGTGGTAGCAAGCATAACTTGTCCCCTTAGCTAAGCAGGGTCCACCCTGGTTGCATATGAATGGGAGGCTTGATGTGTGAGCATTGTAAGATATTCCCCTTAGGAGATGGAGCTGTTCTGGGAAGAGCAGAAGGTTCCAAATTCCCTCCCTGGCATCTCCAAGATAGGATTGAGAGAAATTCCTGCCTGCAACCTTGGAGAAGCTGCTGCCAGTCTGAATAGACAATACTGAGCTAGATGGACCTATGGTCTGACTCAGTATATGGCAGCTTCCAATGTTCCTAACCTCACTACTGTGAGGAGGGACAAGTGCTTCTACTAAAATTTAGCATGATTCAGAAATGGTGGAGTCAGAAATTCAAGTTTAATCTAGTGTTGTGCCCTCATAATGGCCATTTGTCAGTCAAGCTGACCTATCCTTGTTCCTCCACCAGTTGGTTTGGCAGAAAAGGCAACTGCACATCCAGGAAATCCAGATGGTTTGTAGCAGGTTTTATTTGCTTGGTTATTTTTTGTGAGATTTTGTAGCATATGTTTATTTAATGGTACTGTTCTAGTTTGGTGGTAATGTGGAATTGTCCACTATACATTTTAAAACATATTATATTATAAGTTGCATATTTTTAAAAAGACAGCCTAAAATTCCCAGTCTACATATCTACGGGGCAAACTGCAGAGAGACCGTAACTACATAGTAGGGATGTGCACGAACCCGTTCGTAAGTCTAGCATTCAAGCCATGCACATGCGCGTTGGCTACTCCCAGTACAATGCTGACCGGGGCTGCAGGGAGCAGCGGGACAGGTAAGGGCACCCTCCCTACCCTTTAACACACACAAACCTGACTCCCAGGAGTGCACGAACCAGTTTGTGCACATCCCTACTACAAAGCTCAAGAATAACCATATATGAATAAGAACATCGTTTTTAAGCACAGGTTCACTTCTCAGATAGCAGGTGAGGCAAAGGCATAGATGGCCATATACAAATAAATTAAATGTGCTATGTATGGCAGTATGCAGGTATATGTGACAAATCCCAATGTTCTTGAAAGATGGGCTGAGTGTCTGACTTGGCTCCCACCCACTGGGACACTTGAGACAATCACAGAAGAAGAATTCAGCCCTTAGAGCAGGGTGGCTCTCTAGGGGTTGCTGGACTACAACTGCCACAATTTATTGTGGCAGGGAATTATGGGCACTGTAGTCCAACAAATAGGGAGTCTCAGTTTGGGCTCCCTTTCCTTAGAGCTTTGACAGAGCCCTCTCTTTCTCATGCTATTCAGTTGCTCATTCTGACATAAAGGCCTAGTTCTTTTACCTACCCCCGCCCTCCATAAAAAAAAGAGTTGCTCACCGTGATTAATGGGAATGCCTGCAAGCATGAGTGCCTAGATTTTTCCCTTCACCACTTCCACCCACCTCTTACCTGAGATGGCCTGAACAGCCACTCGCAGAAATCCCTTAACTTCCCCCTTCTCGCTGACAATGGCAACACGGTGGACCAGAGGCACAGGGTACAACAAGTTGCTGAGATACACAAAGGCTCTGGAAACAAAAGTAACATAGGAGAGTGGTCACTGCGCCTCATGTATGAGCTTCTCCAAAAACACTCCATATCCGAAGGCAGCTGGGACCACAGTTCACCGCTCACATCACAACATGGTGCTGCAAAGCAAAACTAAAGAAAGGCAGCCATGGCCAGCCGGACAGAGGGGGACTCAGCGTGCTTAGAGCAGAATTCCTGTACTGAGCAGTGAAGCGAAAGTGTAGCGAGTTAGTGAGCGCTAGCATAGCGTACCTCTCGTTCTGTCATCTCCCATGGCCGAAGGGAGGAGAGGGGGGTCTGTACTGGTGCAACAAGGAAACTAGAAAAAGGACCTCTGGCAGGAGAGACTAGACAACTAGTACCCTGGGTGCTGTAATTCGTCCAGGTCCTGCTGCTGAGTAATGGTGGGGCAAAAGGGACAGAAAAGAGAAGGAGCAAAGACAGAGGGGATTAGAGGAGGGGAGCAAAGACAGAAGGAATAGCACAGGGAGAAGGGGAAGAAGGAAGGAGAGATAGGCCACTTCTACAAAGCCATACTCTCCAGAACACACAAGAAACAAGCTGATCTGGAATTCCAAGCCTGCTTCAAATGAGATCATACCAAATCAAACCACTCACTAGGGAAGAAAATAAGTGGCCATAAAAAGCCTAATACGTTGTAGCATTCCCCATTCAATCCACTAATCAAAGGGCATGGATGGTACCTCAGCTTACTTGATTTCTTTTTAACAATGCTTGGGAAACCAGCCCCCACTCCACTGCTTCAACTGCAGATCAGAATCCACTATTCAACTTCTTGGTGAATTTACACAAAATGTAGATGTGATGTGATGTGATGTGTGTGTATCTGGGTGATAGCTGGTTAAACAGTTTATCTATTTGAGATCAGACATTTATGGATTTTATTCTTAATTCTGCTCCACTTAGTTGATACTCTACATGTCGTCATATTTTAGCACCTACAGTGATACAGTACAATCATTAGCTCTTAAAGTAGAAAGAGAGGTCCATTTGGCCCCAACTGAGTTCTATCAATCTGCTTAGCAAAGTACAACAATGTGGGAAGAGAATGTCACCATATATAAATCAAAAGTACAAGGAAGAAGTGCAATAAACCTAACCCTGTGCACAGACCTTCAAAAAACTAGTACTCGATTGCATGTAGGTTTAAATAATCAAAACTCATGGAACATCAAGAAGGTAAACAAGCATATGTGTGTCTTGCTCTAAAAAGATCACACAAGGGTCACACAACTTCTTTCTCATTATTTATGTTGTGTTTGATGTTGTTAATGCAGAATAGAATAACATATTTACCCGAATCTAAGATGACTCTGAATTTAAGACGGCTCCACTAAAAAGAGGTTATACCTGTATTTATCCAAAAGGAAGAGGACCCTGAATTTAAGGTGACTGACTGCCCCCAAATAAAATCTTATACTGGACACAAAAAGATTTTTTTTAATTACATATAGTAACTGTAATCAATATACAATAAAGATACGTCTGCACATGAAAAAAAGTCCGCTCCACATAATTGCCAGCATCGGGGCGGAGCCACCACTGGGCAAATGGATTCAAAGAACCTAGGTTGCCACCAATCAGGGGCCACGAGCGCAGCCCCAGCCATGCCCCCCGCATCTGACATCAGACGTCGGGGGGGGCGTTATTTCAGAGTGACTCTCCCTGCCTTGCTGCCAATGCAGCGGAGCCAATCCATGTCCCTCCCAAACGGGGCCACGCGGCCCCATTTGGGAGGGAGACCACGGCCCCACATCTGATGTCAGACACGGGGGCATGGCTAGGCGGCCCCCTGCATCTGATGTAAGACACAAGGGGCGGGGCCAGGAGGCTGCGGCAGTAGCCGCACACAGGTCGCCACCAGCCTCCCTACACTTCTGGCCAGCAGCATTTTCAAAGGTACCATCATTTCTCATGTTGCATCTCACTGTTTTCCTATGTGAACTGGGGAGCAGGGGCGTAACTATAATAGGGCAAGGGGAGACAGTTGTCTGGGGGCCTATTGCCTTGGGGCCCCCCCCAGAGGCAAGTCACATGACTGACTCCCCCAGCCACACACCCACCTGGGCTTCCTTCAGTTGTATTCATCCTCCAAAATTGGTGTGAGTGTTAAGACCTGGAGCTACCAGAACAGCATGTCTTTCTCTAGTACCATTAAATGACTTGCATCATCCACAATTTACAAAACCTTTAAAAAATAATTTAGGATGATGTTCTATTATGACACATAGGATATATATAGATAGATAGAGATAAAGATACACACACACACACACACACACACACACACACACACACACATATATATATATATATATATATATATAAATTTTTATTTTTTTTGAGCTGAGCTTCAGTGGGGGGGGGGCACATTTTAAATCTTGTCTCTGGGCCCACTCCAATCTTGCTACGCCCTTGCTGGGGAGTGTATGTTCACTAATGCTGAGGAGGAGGGGAAGGGTTGCTTGTTGTTGCTAGCAACTGAGATTTACTTCTGAGTAAGCAGCTGCAGAGCTTGGTGAAAGCACAGGGCAGGGTGAGCGCCTACATTTGAGTGAGCACAGCCTGCAGAGCTTGGTGAGTGTTGTTTCTCCAAGCTCTGTAACTGCTTACTCGGAGGTAATTCCCACTTAGAACTTCTTTTCAATGAAATGTGTCTGTGCTTGTAGTTTTTAAAATGAATTTGATATGTTTTTACTTTTGATCTGACCGGTAAAATCCACACAACCCAATCTTCTCTTTGTTTACACAGGAGCAAGTCCCACTGCGTGCAGTACTTACTCTTAAATAAGTGTGCTTATGAGCCTCTCCCAATTAGGAGGCACAGTCCTTCTCCCTCTGAGGCAGCTAGCAGCGCCTGAAAAGAACGAAGGAGGGAGAGGTTTTCAGGCATGTGTGCACACTCTCCAGGACTCAGGGGTGTGGCAAGGAAAAGCACTGGCTCTGAGAGCAACTTGCTGAGCAACTCACAAGGCGCTCCTGCTCTCTTGATCACAGCTGCCTGCCCCAGCAAAGATTACTGGTATGTGTGTTTCAGCCCCACTCCTGCCATGGTACACAGGAAAAATCAAGTACACATTGTGGCTAGGGTAGGTTTCATAGTCATATGACAGACTGCTTATTTAGATTTCTGCTGCATTCTGTCTATGAAAAGGAGCATGGTTAAAGCGTTAACTGCGACTGCTGAGCCTTGATTGCTCCCATGGAGCATTATGTGAAAATGTAGAATCTCCAAGCAATCTGCTGTGGTTAAATGGCATTTAACCAGGATTGATAACGAGGATGGTTATCAATCTGGGCTAAATCAAATGTTGTTTAATTGCAATGGTTTGACTGGAAATTGCAAGTTCACTGCAGGCATGTGAAGGGTTCAGCGATGACAATTAACTCTTTAACCACGCTTCTTGTCATCATCCCCTGCTATTTGAGCAAACAGGCACCTTTTAAAAGTGGCGATTCTCTTTATTTAGCAGGGGGAGAGCAACTGGCCCTATCCATCCCCAGCACAGCATCCCTCCAGCGGCTGTTGCTGGTGTCTGTCTTATGTTTCTTTTTAAGATTGTGAGCCCTTTGGAGACAGGGAGCCATTTTATTTATTTTTATTTATGTAAACTGCTTTGGGAACATTTTGTTGAAAAGCGGTATATTAATATCATTGTATTCGTATCATAAGAACACAACCTTAATGTGTGAAAACTCCCTAACTCCTCCCTTTGCAATTGGTTCAACAAATTTCAACAAATCTGCAGGTTGAAAGGCTGGTTTTCAGGAATAAAAGTGAGAGATTATGGACCTATGATAGACAGGCAGAAGCAACAGGTACTACAGTGTTTCATGGCAGCTAGGGCAAAAGATTGCATCCATTGCTATACAGGGATATTAAACTGCTCTCCTGGTATAACAGTATAATAGATGGGGGCTGACATGATGAGGAAAATTACTCAAAGTAGTTCTGCTGAAATTAAAATTAAATAAAAAATATTTAAATAAAATTGAAATTTCAATTTCAATGGGACTGCATTGAGTAATGTCAGTGAAGTGTGGCTGTATGTTGCCAGGATTAAGGCCTACTTTTAAATTAGCTTTTCTGTTATTCAATTTGAGGTCAAATCAATTCACAACAAAAGTATTCATGCCCACCTCTAATCAGGGATAACTCTTGAGCCTAAACGTTTGCCAGGAAGATTGCCTTTTGAGATAACTCTTTTAAACTGCTTTAAAAATTTTGCTCTGCATTTATTTTAATTAAGTGGGTAGGGAACCCCAGAAATTATGGTTAGGGGAAATAATCCTGCTTTTAGGAATATAGGAACATAGGAAGCTGCTTTATATCAAATCAGACCATTGGTCCATCTAGCTCAGTAGTGAGTGGCAGCGGCTTCTCCAAGGTTGCAGGCAGGAGTCTCTCTCAGCCCTATCTTGGAGAAGCCAGGGAGGGAAATTGGAACCTTCTGCATGCAAGCAGGAGGGATGTGCTCTTCCATAGCAGAATATCTTACAGTGATCACATATGTAGTCTCCCATTCAAATGCATAGTCTTTTGTAATCAAATTCTAGGTTTATGTCCTTTTATTTGTTTATATTCTGTGTTATTACACTTTACTAGAAATATAATTATATATTTAAACTAGAATCTTAACAGAATCTCTCTCTCTCTCTCTTCTTATTTTTCAAATTGCCCATTCATGCAATGTGAACCTGAAACTATGTGAACCTGAAACTATGTAGTGGTGTATTATCTAAAACTGGAGCTTTGTCCACCCTGTAGTTCTCTGGTATAGCTTAAATAATGAAGTGTGAAAAATAATCTAATTAGAGGTAATCTGAACAAAGTGATGAATATAGTCTCAAAAATAAATCCAAAATGTATTAAATTATTTTATGGTCAACCCCAGTCAATGAGAAGATATATAGTGGCAGAATCAGTGGCAGCTGATTCTGAGACACTCAGTTAATGGCTTTCTAGCAAAATTGCTTTTGGTTTGTAGACTTGTTCTGTAGAGAAGACTGTAGACTTGTTCTGGTGATCACTGACTGAGTAGGACAAGTGTGCTACCCAGTTTTGGGATCTGTGTGCACTCCCAGTCTTTGATTGATTGATTGATTAAGTGCCGTCAGTCAGTGTCGACTCTTAGTGACCACATAGATAGATTCTCTCCAGGATGATCTGTCTTCAACTTGGCCTTTAAGGTCTCTCAGTGGTGTATTCATTGCTGTCAGAATTGAGTCCATCCAGCTTGCTGCTGGTCGTCCTCTTCTTCTCTTTCCTTCAACTTTTCCCAGAATTATGGACTTCTCAAGGGAGCTGGGTCTTCACATAATGTGTCCGAAGTATGATAGTTTGAGCCTGGTCATTTGTGCCTCGAGTGAAAATTCTGGATTGATTTGTTCTATGATCCCTTTGTTTGTTTTCCTGGCTGTTCATGTTATCTTCAAATGTCCTCTCTAGCACCAAAGTTCAAAAGCATCAATACTTTTTTAATCTTGCTTCTTCAAAGTCCAGCTTTCACATCCATAGTGTCATGGGGAAAACCACTGTCCGAACGATTCTAATCTTTGTAGGTATAGACACGTCACGGCATCTAAATATCCTTTCCAAGGCCTTCATTACAACCTTACCAAGTGCTAGTCTGTGCCGTATTTCTTGACTGCTGGATCCTTTACCGTTGATGGTCAATCTTAAAAGGCAGAAGCTAGCCACCTCTTCAATGTCTTCATTATCAATGCTGAGGCTGGTTGCTGTAACAGTTGTCATTAGTTTAGTCTTCTTGACATTTAGTTGTAGTCCCATTTTTTCATTGTGCTCCTTGACTTTCAGTACTAGAGCTTGCAGATCATCCACATTCTCAGCTATCAAAGTGGTGTCATTAGCATAGCTCATGTTATTGATGTGTCTTCCTCCAACGTTAAAACCACGTTCATCTTCTTCCAATCCAGCTTCTCTCAGTATATGTTCAGCATATAAGATTGACAAAATAGTCTTTGATTGACTATGAGTAAAATACAGAGGAGTGGGGGGAGTGCTCATGTGTGAGGGTCCCACTGGATAGGATGGCACTGTACTACCCAGCACATGAACAAGCTAGAATGAAAAATCATCCTACCCTTGGAAGCCTCACACACAAGCACTCTCCCTCCTCCTACCCTATTGTTAACTCACAGACAATAAAAAAAATTGGGAGAGTGCACAGCTCCTGAAATTGGATAGGATGCTTGTCCTACCCACTTCATGACAGTCAGAACAACCACTGTGTGTTGCTGTGTGAGATAAGAGTGCTCATCTGGTCACCGGTAGCTTATGGTGAATACAGAACCTTTGACCTCGAGGTTACTACACCCCTGACAAGTGACACTTTGAGACATAAACTAACAAAAAGCAGCCAGTGAGAGGAGGAAAAGGAAGTCACTATACATTTTAACTTTGTTGATTCACCGTGGGGGTGGCGGATAGCTGAAAGGATCTGTAAGCATTCCAAATCAGAATCCTAAAAATAATGTTTACCTCACATTGTACATGTTAGAAGTGAGAATTCTAAAGCATTGCTCTTAGAACCACAGTAACTTTTCTGGCCACTAGAGGCATTGGGAGTTATGTTAAAAAGTCTCTCTTGGGTGCTTTCTAGATTAGCCGCTCAAAAGTGGCTAAATGCCTTGTTCAGGCAAATCGCAGTCAAAACATAAAACCTATGGGGGGGAGCAGTCTTGCAAAAATGAACAACCCAGAAAAACACCTTTTTTATGCCGGATAAATGATGTCATAGCATTAAATCGCAGTGATTAAATCTGAAATAAGGCATCTGACATATGAACGGCACCCTGTGGTCAGCATCCGGACTGCGGTGTCACAACACAGGAAGTGTGGAAGCACACTTCAAAGATACGTCTTGACCCCTTTTTAGGGTCTAATCTGGAAAGCGCCTTGGTCAGTTAAGAGACAGAACGGTTCAGTTGTTGAAACCTAGTGCCTGTTTGAGTATGTTGTTTAATGGCTCTCAGTATATTATGTTCAGTTTTGTACATCTTTATTTGTTTTTGAACTCAACCAACTGTCTCCAGATAATCTCTTGGGTTAAATTTATTTACCACCAGAGCACACTCTTCTGTGTGAGGCTTTTAATGTTTCTCCTTACAGCTATCAACAGTACGTAGCCTGGATTTTATTCTCCTTCAATCCACTCAGCTTCTTTTGCTCACAATTTAGAAGTCCTCAGCATTGCATTTACCCATTATAGATCTTACTGAGAAAATGAATATTTTCGACAAGAAAAACATAAATAATATAACGTGAGCTGTCTATTCTTTAGACCAGAGGTAGGCTTTCTATTAGCTTTTTAAATGCAGCATCTAGATTTGTGAGTCTTTAATTCAGTACAGTGTTGACTCTCACAGTCAGTTATGGAGAAGTAAGCTACCAAAGCCCTTAGTTAGGGCAGCAGTATATTTACAGCTATTTCCTCCAATAGTTCAATTAGAATTTAACTTGCTATGAATCCCAGTGGTGCCAACAGGCACTCAACAAAGTGGTTTCCTTTCAGTGTAGTGTGCTGGCTTGAAGCCAGAACTCAAAATATATTTGAAATTGTCTCAGGAACTTGTAAGATATTCTCTGTTCTTGGCATTAACTAAAATATGAGCCTCTGTATATTGGAAATGTATAGTTTCCATATATTCTTCACAGACAGCCTCAGGCAAGCAAAACATAGCTGCAGTAAACTCACCTCCACACAAAACACAAAACAGCTAACCAAAGTTCGTAAAAATGTTCACATTCATATAATTAGAAGTCATTATGTAACTCTAGTCAGACATTATAGAATTCATGGATGCTGCCCCTAGGTACACCATCCACAAATTCTAAAATGTCTGACTAGGTTTTCTGTCTCCAGGACATGTCGTTCCCCAGACACTTTTCCCCTCTAACATTGCCTCCATCCTCATATGGAAAATTGGTTATTTTTGTTAGATGGCTAACAGGAAGCTTGAGATAGCCATCTGTTGGAGTTCCATTATAACCATACCCCAAAATGGCACATTATGAAACAGGCTGAAAACCAGAAGAGAAACAAGGTTGGGAAGTGCGGAGATTGAGGCAGATGCAATCAGAAGAGAGAAGGGGGGGAAATCACAGAGGGCAAGGGCAAAGAGGTAGAAGAATGGATTAAATTGGAGGTTGAGGCAGACGCAATAAGAAGAGAGAAGGGGAAAAATCACAAAGGGCAAGGACAAAGAGGTAGAAGGATGGAAGGCAGAAAGAGGCTGTGTGTCATTAAAGGAATAGAGTAGGATAGAGGCACTAACCACAAGATTGGTGAGGTGCAAAGATGGCATGCTCAGACCAAAGAAAAGCCTTTCAAAAGGAAGACAAAAGTGAAATAACCCCCAATTTTGCTAAAGCTTTGGAGATAGAGCCAGCAGCTAAAAAAATAAATAAGGAAAAAGGAAAAAAAATCAAAGACAAGGATCCAATCAAAGCACACTTCACGAGAAATGTGAACGGCACAGCTGCTGCATGGGGGGAGTCAATTTTGGCTGACTCAAAAGACCCCCAAGAACAGTTCACAGGATTGGGGGAGAGGGTATTCCCTCATTGAGCTATTTGGTAGTTTGGCCTGTTTGTTGATTTAAAATCTCAAATCCCCCAAGAGGAGAAAAAAAAGGAAGGAAGAAGCCAGCTCTTTCGGTCTGAGACTGCAGGACTCTTCCCCCATCTCCCTCTCTGACTTTATTAGGCCCTTTTCCTCCCTTGCTTGCTCCCATTTTTCTGAATTCTACTTAAAACAGAGGAAGCTAGAGGTTAAGACTTCTTGTCTGAATATTAAGGAAAGAGGCTCACATTAATCCAAGTGTAAAATTAAGCCCAGTATAAAGTTATAAGTGAACAGCAATTGGGTTACAAACCTTTGAATGTGGTCCTGTGGAGGACAGAGGTTTGGGGTGGTACTCAGGAGGGTCACAGAGAGGCTGGCTCCCTTAACCTTTATGGCTGCCTCTCTTAGCTACTGTTTTTAGGAAAATATAGGGGGCTAATACTGGGGTCAGGGGTTGTGGTTATGGGTTTAAATGAGGACTCCCTATATTTCTCAACATAATTCAAGCATTAATTTGGCAAGTTAAAAAAGAATAAATACCAGATTCTGAATTTGCTAGCACTCCAGCTAAGACTCTGGCAGAGACTAAGAGAAGCCAGTAGGCTTGTGGTTCATCATTTCTACAGGGTATTCAGTCCTTGCCAGAACAGGCCGATTTTCTGCTTTCAAAAGCAAATGTAAGAGTGGAGGTGGGAAATCTGCATTTGCTTTCAGCAAACATTGCTTTCAGACCCTAAGGCAGCAAAGATGGAGTCCTTAATTGCCTTATATGGACATGGGGACTGACTAGGTTTGCTTCCCAGGAATAATTTTTCTCCAGTGTTGATCTCTGATGAACTGCAATATGGCAGAAACATCTCCATTCCTTACTAGGCAGGACAATAAGAGCAAATGGTACTGGAAGGCCATGTAAAATATCCTTCCAATCACATCCTGGAGTTCATCTTCAGAAATAACTCACTCTCCTCTCCTGCTGTATGCTGAAATCCTAACCTCTATCCTCTGTCAAAGTTAAATACCCCAAATGCCAGTTTTGTACTACTGAGCACTACAAGCAAGATATACTTGCCCAGTTTCTTCCTGAACGCTTTTCAGGGTTTATTTCCTGTTGTAAAAGATGCTGTCGACTACCCTTCCCTCTACAATGACATCCCCATGTTTCTTTCTTTCATTGAAACATCTTAGTATCCTCCCCATCTTCTACATCAAATCAACAATGAATGGAACTAAATCCATGATTCTCACAAACCATGAAGGTCCTAAAAGCAACCACTAGTTTTGGTGGATATCCCACAATACAAGTGGGCGCACATCATAATCAAGAGGATATTATGGGTTGCTTTGTAATGAAGCTCCTATACAAGGTCATTTCTAGGAGAATTTCCTCTTATTTATGAGATTTTGAGCATAAAACACATTTTTTTAAAAAAATATTTCGACCCTGGAGAAACCCGACAATTGCAGAAACTCTGGTTCTGCTGTCAGGTCCTGTGATATCTACTTTTAAATGGTTGCCTCTACAGGAACACCCACTCTTGTTTGTCTTGCTTCCAGTTGTCTATGTGGCGAATGCCTCCTCACACATACTCAGATGCTTGCTTTTTTGTCCACTTCTCTCTGGAACTTCTTAAAGCTCACTTCTTGTCCCTAAGTGCCTTAACATGGGAACAGTGTCAGAATGCAGGTCTCTTATGCGAAAGAGCTAGTTCCTTCCCAGCATGCTCTCCTAAGACCTCACCAACCTTCCTACTAAACTGAACAGGGGGGAGCGGTCGTAAAATGGATCCCGGCCATCATACAGCGGGTACTCCGGAAAGATGTCTTCCTCCAGGTCATCCTCCTCCTCCTCCTTCCCCACGTGCTGCTCGTCAGCAGGCTCGGTGATGTCGGAGTCAGGGTTCGAGAAGGTGGGGGAGGGGGTGAGATCAGCCATGCGCTCGCTCATGCATGTGTTGAAAATAGGAGAGCTGTTGCAGCCAGAGATATCTGAACTAAGGTTAGTACAACAAGATAGGAGACAGGTTAACACCAGCTATTCCAAACACACAGAGACTAGGCTTGCTTTGCCTTTTCTTTTAAAACCAAGAAGCAGTGTTAATAAGGAGGGGGAAGGGATGAAACCTTCCAGACCAAACACATCTAACAGAAGAGCCACAAATGTCATTAGCTGAAAACTGTGAAGACCCAACATGATTGATAGGAACCCTCCAATCACCTTTACTGAAAAAGATTATGTAACTAAGTCTCCATTTTAAAAAGTACTTTTGGCCAATTGGTAAAGGGAGTCATCCTACTATGAATCCTGACATATCTCATATATACCCCCATTTTTGTTTGAATTTAATGGCACACTGTTTCAACCTGGCCTTCAACAACTCCCAGCTGATGGCATCGCATTTTTTCAATAATTGCATGGGAAGCACATGAGAACACACATCATATACTAGGCAGTATATAGGCAGATATTCACACTCCAAACAACACACACACATGAAAATGTACAAATCCTACAGTAGGGTATCTTAGCCACATCGTACCCTGCAAGCTTTCTTTTCCCCCAGCACAAGTGTACAGTACCCATTGCCAATCAGCCAAGAGCATCTTCTACATGGAAATACATTAAGGATCAGTGGTCATAATCCCATGAAATCTGTGTGTGATGGTTCCCACCAATACAGGAGTCGCAACCTACAAGCAGAGAGTTCTGCTTTAAGGGCTACAAGCTGTAGCTTGTAGAAGTTCAAGACAACATGGGCTAAGGTGGTCATCCTGGACCAAAGAGTGTGGTTAAACATCTCTTTCAGCCTTGCTGTAAGAAATTTCAGCCATCAGTGGTGGTGTTAAGAAGGGGAAATTACTTTAGACACCATGCATTTGGACATCAGGTATAGCTTTGCAAAAAGGCTGTTTCAGTGTATATGTGAGTGTGTAACAGGTACAAAGGAGGTACCCATAGTAGTTTATATAGACATCATACTGATGTAAATGGAGGACAACCCACTTCAGAACATAAATCTGAAGGATAGAGAAAGTTCCGTACAAAGGGTGAGATACTGTACAGTTGTCTTGTTGCATGATCTAATCCTCAGATGCTTAGCATCTGCATGGAGGAAGGAGTGCTTATGCTGCATGGCATCAGTTGCCTCTACCCACTCACACCACATTTCCTTCCTTTGGATATCTTTGGTTTTGGCATCTTTAGAAAAACTCAGATCAAAGCTCTCACCTGCCAACCAGCCTGAACCAAGGGAAGCGGTCATAAAAGGGATCTCCGCCTGTCACCACATTGTCACAATCTTCTATAACACTAGAGGGCACTTCAGCCGCCCGGTCATACATCTCCCGCATCAGGTCCAACCTCTGCCTGTAATGGCAGAGAAAATACATTAACCCACATAATGGTGGCTGAATGAATAATTCTTCACTGATCTATTTGTCTCCACACCACTATCTTACCTGTATGCCCTCAGAAGCTGGTGCTGAATTCTGCTCTGCTCACTAGGGACATAATCATAAATGGGGAAAACCTCTCCACCCATTAGAGACTGGTAAACAAAGAGCTTCTCAAACAATGGGTTCTGTTTTTATTACACTATCTTTGCAGATTTCAATTCTGTACGCACAACCACTAATGGTTGTCATTCAGCATACACAAAGAAGATGGTTGCATGACTGTTCTGGCATGTGCAGAAACTTAGATTTCAGCCCATGTTATTATCTTATCAAAATGGGGATCGATCAGTGGCATGGCACACTCAACCTTGATTTGGCACACACTATTAACAGCAGCTACGGTCAGATCATAGTTGTTAATCACAGTTTAATCCTAGTTAACCATGGCAGCAGGACTATGATTGCCAGTACAGTGCAGGTTCTCATATCACACTCTACAGAAACACGGCAGGTTCAGCAATCAAAATTAACCCTTTAACAATGATTACATGGGTCGCAAGAATAGGCCCAAGGCCTGCTTTAAAAGGAAAGAGGTTGCTATAATGTCAGAGGATAACATCCAGGCTCTTTGTTAGCCAGCTACCTACCTGAGTTTCTCCAGAGTCCAGTAATGGGTTGCTCCATTCTTCTGGTCCTGCACCTCCACAGCCACAATGGTTCTTGGAAAAGGACGTTTCTCACGGTCTTTGGCAGCATCCGGAGGAAGCAGGTCCGGAGGCAGAGGTGAGTACAGAGTGTCTGTGAGCAGCACAAACTGAAACTGAACCTGGAAGCCAATAGTCAGTGTTGCTGGTTAGAACTGCTTCATGCACAGCTGTCATTATATGGAGCACTCTATTCACTCACACTGCATACAAGTTAGGTTAGCAGAGTCTTTGTAAAGATTACAAGAACTCTGAACATATACTTGTTTTGGCAAGGTCATTCATGTGATCTGTGGCCACACCATTTCATATTTTGAGCCTTTTAAAAAAAGAACACAACTCAAATTCTCAGTTTTTGCACAAAGGCACTTTTTGCCATCTGAGTAACAAATATGCTATTTGGGGTTTTAAGGATAATACAGGTGGACCTTGTTATACGCGGTACCGCTATTCGCAGTTCCATGTATCCGCAGTCAGAGAATATGTACCTGATCTCAATATTTGCAGTTAAACTAAGGGTTAAAATTCACACATCCATGGTTCCTAAGTGGCTGAAAATGACCTCCAAGTCATTTCCAGCCACCATTTTGCTTAAAGGAGCCATTTTGTGGCTCTTATGTTTTAAAAAAGAGAGATACCCTCCTCCCCTGCACCGTGATTTTTAATGGCCAATTGGCCAAACTGGTGATTGGGGGGGGCATTGCTGGACAGCTGGAGACCCGTGGGGCATGGTACGGCACTTTATTTCAATTATTGCTGTTGTTTTTGCCCCCAGGAACTTAACGCCCCAATTCCCATTCACTGAATGACTAGTTATCTATGGTTTCATTATCCATGGAACTGGCTGGAACAGAACCTCTGCAGATAACCAGGTCCACCTGTACTGCTGTTGTGCCAAAAAAGTTAATAGGCAGCATCCAGACTAGTGCCATTATCAGTGCCATTAAAATCAATGAGACAAGTTAGTAACGACTAACTTCAGTCCCACTAACTTCAATGGGACCTAGTAATGATTAACTTAGTCTGGATACTTCCCACTTTGCTTAAAAGAGACAAATGCTTGTCAGAGTTTCAATAATTATTTTAGAGAATTGACAGCATCCTGACTAGTTAGTCATGACTAAACACTATTGAAATCAACGAGACAAGTTAGTCATGGCTAATTCAAGTCTCATTAATTTCAATGAAACTTAGCTGTGACTAACTTAGTATGGATGTTGTCCAACTTTTTTTTTTAACTTCCCTGATAGTCTTCCCTCATTTACGCTTGAGAATGCTAGTTTGATCCATCTGACATTATACTATTTTATTAAAACAGAATAATTCCCCAGAAATGAAATCTGTCTAATGAGCATTCTGTTTCCAAATGCAGCAAATTAGATGCCTCTGGACATTCAAAAGCATGGCATCAAGGTGATGGCTTTCCCTTGTGTTTTCTCCTGAGCATCTGGTAATGAGAGATATTCTGGCTCTGTACACAAAAGTTCCATTAAGTGCTCAAGAACTGTATCATTGATAGACCTGGCTTCCATGAATTCAATTTAAATCCACCAAGGCTAGCAGCCATTGGCTGGTTCCATTAGCCATTGGCTAATTCCATAAGTTAATTAAATATTTTTCTTAATATGTCTTTTCTTTTGTCTGTTCTGAACTTAGTACCAATCAATGTTATGGTAGTATGAGGCAGGGAGAAAGGTGTCCCTGCATATACTCTCTCTAAACCACAACCACTGCTTTACTATCTTGCTGTTAACATATATGTATTCCAAATCCCGATCTCTGGTATGTTCTTTTGATTCACCCATTCTATGTCAGCCAAAAAACAGTAAAGAAAAATTACAACAGACAAAATCATCATTAGCAGTGGCTGTGACAGAAATGGCTCACCTTTTTCTTCAGCTCCACACTGATGGCATTGGCCTCCTTCAAGAAAATGGCATTGCCCCACAGTAGGTCCCGGAGAGATGTAAACTGGTACCATTTCCATTTTCTGAAAGCCCAAAGCGCCAGCTCAAACTCCCGTTCTGTCCATTGCACTAATGAGACAAAGACACCCCAAGGTCATTCTCTTCAAAAAGCAAGTCCTCTTTTACACACCCTGAACACAGCTCCCACTTTCTCCTTATGAAACAAATATTCTGATAATAAGAAGGCAAAGCAAGGCTTGGTCCTGGGCCCAATGGCTTTAGAGCAGATATCCTGAACTCTGCATCAGGTGAGCCTCCAGCTCTCACCTGATGTACTGGCTTGCTCTGCTTTACCACACCACTCACAGTGTATAATGACCCCCATTCTGACTAGTGACTGAGTGATTCTGAGGAGGCAGGATCAGCACAGGACCAGCTCTGGACCCTGATATAGGCTAGAGGCTGAGAGAGCTTTAGAGCTGCAGCTACTTGAAACATCACCTCAGAGCCTGAACTTCCTGAAGCAGCACCCTTAGAACCTGAGCCCCCTGAGAAGCCAGCCCCTCCCACACGATTGCACTCCCCAATATCTATACATCAGTGCCAGCAACAGGCTAGGCAGGATCAGGTAGAGAGAAGGAAGAATGTCAGACCAGAAGGCTACCCTTTAAGGCTCCCACTCTCCAGGCAGAGAAAGGGAGACCAGGAGGGGTAGCCTGAGCTCAGAGGTATTGAAGAGCTCAGCCTGACTGATGTTGGATCAACCTGTCCCACAGAGCTGTCAATAGTGCTGAAACCTGACTGGCATGCTTTGCCTTGCCACCTTCCAGCGCAGGATGGGACACAACACCCAGAACCTAAAGTAACAATGCTTAACCATTCATATATGCACACATCTTTATATTATACAGTCTATCTCATTCAATAATTTAAAGAAATCATTGGCCTAAAAAGGTAGCTCATTAAGCAACAATATGCTTATCTGCTTCTTGTAACTGTCTTGGGCACCATACTAACTTCAATGGCATACCCTAAAGCGTAGTGCCATTATGAGCTATCAGGTGAGCAATCCTACTTCTCATTACTTGAGAGGGACCATATCCTATAAGCGATACTTCAAAGATTCAATTCTCCTCTTGAAGAAGTAAACACAAAGATAAGGCAGCTTCTCACTCAGAATGCTTGAGTGTTATATAAGTTGTGAGGTCTCATATGAGAATCATGATCCTTTCTTGGTAACTGTTTGCATATATTTTGAAGGGACAAGCAGCAAAAAATACTTACTGGAGCACTTCACAGTTGATATAACCTGTGTGTTACTTGTACTTGGTTTTCTGTGGCAGAATACAAATCACTGCACAAGAAAACCGTCCATGATGGCATGTCCATTCACTGAATCCTTACCTTCATCTTCAGGCTCCTCCTCTTCCTCATTGGCCTCAGGGTAATATCTTGAGTCCATTTGCTTCTGTAAAGCCTCCAATTTACTCTCATAATCCTAAAAAGATGAACAATCAAAACTATAGGGGCTGCTGTGTTTTGATACCCATGTATTTCTAATAAAACGGAGAAATATTTCTATTCCACATTAGTGACCCAGTCCTTCCATTTCCTTCTCATCACCATTTCAGTTTAATGGACTACAGTTTTTCATGGAAAACACAATAATGAGAAGCTACCAGTCTACATACAAGCTCTGAGAACACTTATAGTCTTAACCTGTGTGGGACATTAGATGGGAATTATGTGAAGTCCTTGCTTTTCAACAAGTGTGATATATAGAATAGGCAAAGTATTGGCTTGCGATATTGGGATGCAATACTGACAAATCCTAGTCACTATCCCTCGTTAACTAGGTGCTATGGAGTATTTGTAAAGCTGCCCCATCTTGGAAATAATGATCTCTTCCACCAATCATAAACATCACTGTTTGCTTTTTGCTGCTCTGGTCAGTTGTATAAAAAGCAGCCTCTGTGCTACTTACAAGTCTTTGCTGCTCCAGAAGGTAATTAGCTTCTTCTCTTTCCTTCCGGTATTGGTCTTCCAGTTCCTGAAGCCTATATAGAAATAGGAATGACAGAACAACAAAGCCGTATAGACAGTTATATTCCCTATCTGCTGCCATTTCACCTTCCCCATATCTAGACATCCTCCAAATTCTTCATGCCTGCCCCAGAATTCCTCAGCTCTCTTCCTTCCACTCACCGCTGTTCCATCTCCTGCTTCATGTCGATGCCTTGTTTCTCCAACAATTCTCTCTGGGCAAAGGCCCAGTCCACTGGTTCAGCAGGAGTCTCTGCACAAGGCGTTCTCTCCCGCTCTTGCCGAGCCTGCTCAGGATGATTAAATCGAAATACATGGCTTTTCCCCATGATTATGCGATTTCCTGTGGGGAGAAGGGTGCTTATTAATGCAGGGGTAGAAATGAGATGAGATTCGAGTGCATGCTTGATCCCTTTCTAAGCTGCTGCGACAATGCCCCATCACAGAGTCCCATGTACATGGAAACATACAAGCTGCCCTTTCCTAGCAACTTCAGTACAAACCATGATCAACCAGCCCTGCATTCAGGATAAGGAAACCCTCTGTCAGACAGTTAGTCTGTCTATCCCTGTGCACCATTCAGCTAATTCATTTATAAGACATTAATGGAGGGTGTTTTTATCTTATTCCTTTCTCTTACTCATGAATCCCCATTACCCAAATCCTTTCTTCTAGAGAATGAACCTACCTGATCTCAAGATGCTGGGTTCTGTCACTTTCTTGCCATTGACGTAGGTGTCTGCCCCTTCACAAGGTTCTAGGGTCACCACTGCTGTGGAAAGGCACGAATGGAATTGGAGGGGGGTGGGGAGAAAACAGCATGTGTGAGGTACGATTAATGGAACTATAATATCCAAATCTTGTTTAAAATAGTGGTCAATCAACCTTACTGCTGACTGGTGAGACATCCCCTTAGTAGGCATGGGATACTTATGCACATTAGACTAATACCTGATGGGCATATACATTAACATTCTCAATATTGATATATTGTTATATCAAATTATCACTGATTCAAAAAAAAGGGGGGGGGTTATAACACACTAAGACATAACCCAGAGGCTCTAATGGAGCCTCGTTAATTTAGACTACAGTGAGGTTTATTCTCACTAAATTGTGAAGCTATGTAGATTTGAACTGGTTAGTGTTCCAAACCACTTATTCTAATAGCATGATTGGTTTTCATCAGGTATGAATGGGGACAGTTGACACAAATTAAGTCATGCTAGCTTGGTCCAGCAGAGATTCACTAGAAGTTGATTCAGACAAGTAGAAACCACACTTTAGCCTCTCAGCAATTTACCACGTGGCACCTATTCTGCGGGGAAGGTGGTCCATGCAGTTGAGCTGTATCCTTTTCAACCCTTAAGAAATCTGGGAGAATGGAGGGGTAATTAATGCTAACTTAACCATGTGGTAAGAGATGTCTAAGTGCTGTGCTGCAAATAGTAAAGAGAGTCTCGCCTGCCGCATGCTGTTGTGCTTCAAATCCATAATGCACAAATATAAACAACACAGGCCCACTTAGTTTCAGGAAGTCCCATAACATTTTGTCTCCACTGGGATCCTATACTTTCCGCAAGAGGTACTCAAAGCTAAAACCTGTATTTTGTGACTTTGAACAATGGTTTTGGTGCAGCACCTTAATATTTGGATATGCTGGGGAGGACATCTGTGGAATGCCCTCCTCAGGAAGATCCACCTGGTGACCTCTTTGTATACATTTAAGGACCAGGCTCAAGCCTTCTTGTTCCATCAAGCATTTAATGTGTAATTTGTGGTTCATGATGGCTCTTAGTTAGTTTCCCCCCCA
The DNA here is from genome assembly GCF_027244095.1 of Hemicordylus capensis. NCBI lineage: Eukaryota > Metazoa > Chordata > Lepidosauria > Squamata > Cordylidae > Hemicordylus > Hemicordylus capensis. The sequence continues at coordinate 292,270,465 of NC_069659.1, forward strand.
GCTTGATCAGCTTCATTGGCTGTTTTATTGCTTTAGTTACTTTTTATTTTTTATTTTTATTCATAACATTGTTTTACTGTTGGTTTTAATGTTGTATCTTTTCCTCACTTTTTAATTATAAATCACCCCAAGGGCATTGGCTGATTTGCAGTATACAAATTTGATAGATAGATACATTTCCTACAGCAAAGGATAGGTGTGAGCATCTTTGTTATCTACATGCAGCACGGTTAGCTATTCCTACAGAAAGAGCTAGAAGGCATATTAGCAGAAAAATACTCAGTGGGAGAGTTGTCATTGTACTTAAGGTCAGCAGAGTTCAAAGTGGATTGATGCAACTGAGATGGAAAAAGACAGCACCATCCTATTTGATATGTGCTCCACTTTAAAGAGCAGGTAGGGGGAAAGTAACACTTTCAATACCCATCAGCAGAGATGGGCCAGAAATTACTATAGGTTAGGAACCTAGGAAGCTGCCATATACTGAGTCAGACCATTGGTCTATCTAGCTCAGTATTGTCTCCACAGACTGGCAGCGGCTTCTCCAAGGTTGCAGGCAGGAATCTCTCTCAGCCCTATCTTGCAGAAGCCAAGGAGGGAGTTTGGAACCTTCTGCTCTCCCCAGAGCGGCTCCATCCCCTGAGGGGAATATCTTATAGTGCTCACACTTCTAGTCTCCCTTTCATATGCAACCAGGGTGGACCCTACTTAGCTAAGGGGACAAGTCATGCTTGCTACCACAAGACCAGCTCTCCTCTCCACCCAGTTGGTTTGCACCCAGCTGCTGACTGAGATAGTACAAAAACCTCTCCTATCCAGCTGCTGCTTCCCACATGATTACTCCTTGGCTTTAAGCTGCAGATGATAAAAAATGGGAGTGCAAGCTGCTCCTGATTTAGGGTAGGAGGCTTCTCCTACCACATTTATAATCGTGTGAACAAGCCTGATCTTAAAGAAGTTCAGTTGAACACTTTTGTGATTGCGAGACACTTTGAATCCTGGAGATAAAAAGTAGGACATACATTTTTAAAACTGACAAAGGAAGCCAGAGAGAATGTGAGGCTTTCTGTATGGGGATACCTTCACTGCCAGCCTTCGTGATACTCCGGAATATGCAGTGCTCTTCTTTGATGAAGTGCCCACTGAGAACAATGTCCTGCCTCCTCTCAGCATCCTCTCGACCAACTCTGTTATGGACAACACATAGTTGTTCAGGGGCAAGATTTCCAAGTTAGCAATGCATCATGGGTGATTTTCTAAACAGCTGATTAATACCAGATTTTCCCTGGAGCCTAGCAGGCAAGAGAGTTGGGGGCGGGGATATGTAGCGAGCAAAACACACCCATTCTTACTTAGGTGCACTAGCTACCAGTTTGTTTCTGACCATAACTCAAGTCACTGGTTATGATCTAGAAAGTGATGAACAGTCTAGGCCCATCCTGTATCAATGAGTGCCTTCTCCATATGAGCTTCCCTGCTCAGTAAGAATAGCAGATGAGGACCTGCTTCAGATTTCACTTCTGCTTGCATTTCATGAATATAAGGAGCAGGGCTTTTTTTTGTGTTTGGTGTCATAGCTTTGGAAAATCCACCAGGAAATGACACCAAGGAAGTCCACTGGACAATAACCCAGGTCCCAATCCAGATCTAGTAATGAGTTAAAAAGATATTTAAGTTGTGCCAGAATGTGGATGGGGATCAAATAACTCTGAAGACTGCATCTAGCCAGTGTAGATAGTACCAGGCTGGATGTCCACATAAGAATTTCAAGTAATTCCCAGGAAGCCATCCCTACCAGGCATTTGAACACACAATTGCTGGAGTAAATCATATAAATGCTGATCCTTGCGAAGTTGGTTCATTTATTATCTTCATTACCTAGTTATTCCATCTTTAACGTAGTACAGAAGGCACTCAGACATCAGGGGGTCTTCATTTAGGTTGACCAAATGTGGCGTCTGAGAGAGAGAGGAAAAAGAAAAAAATAAATTCTATAAATCCTCAACGGTGACCTAACTGTGCCATAACACCACCCCTACTAGCTCTGCTATGCCAGGACATTTTAAAAGGCACTTTCAAAAACGACCAGAAAACCACATGATTTGGGCACCTCTCACTCAGACTAGAGTCCAGTGTAGCAAGATATTTTAAAGAATGTGCTTAATTCTGATTTTTTTTTTTAATGGTCCTACTAAAATGGTTGCGATTACTGGTATCCTTGAATGTCTGCATATGCTCAGAGATCTGGCTGCATCAGGCCCGGATAATTGCTTCATGCAGAATTGGGCCTCCTCACTCCTTGCTGTTCTTTTTAAAACACCAGACAGACAGCGTGAGAAGCCTTGGATCTGTGACAGCTGATTAAAAATAACAGGATGATCAACTTCTGTATATATATTTAGTGTTGTTGCAGTTTTAAAATAGTTGTGAAACGGTGACTTATTGTTGCTTTTTATATTTCTGTGTATATCACTTCAAGAACATCTCTAGAAAAGAAACTCATACATTTTGTAAATAAATACATATACACACACCTGGGGTGGAAATACATATATACACATCTTTCATGAGGGAAGGTGAAGCAGTTGCCACAAGCAGCAGCTTATTGGAGCATCAGCAGGACAGCAAGATGTGCCCTCCCACCGACCAAGCAGCTTTTGGGAACCAATCTGACCCTTGTGTTGCCAGGAGACCTCTTCTCTTCACACTTCTTGCAAAGCTTCCAAGGAACACGAGAACAGGCAGCTGCCAATCCTTCTTCCTTCCCACCCTCGGTGCCACTTTCAAAGCTTGCAAGGGCCAGTTTTGAAAGAGTTCTGACCCTCACCAGGGCTATGGCGTAAGTCAGCATTTGATATCCTAGGCACCACAATTCTTTGATTACCCGATACATAAGCAAATTAGGCTAGATTGCTCCTTTGACGGAACACAAGGAATTGTGCTACGGACCACAGGAATCCATCTGACTGGCTAGAGATGGGCTGAAAAACACTACTAAAGAAAACATTCTGGTTGAACATGCCCAGGCATGTAACACAAATTTAACAGGTGCATGAGTACAGGGGGATGAGCATCCTCCAGCTGCCACACCCTAAGCACTTCCAGGGGCTGCCAGAGGCTCCCCACCCCCACTTTCCCTCACACCCTTTGCAGGGCCACCAGCTGCTTGTCCACCTACACTCTCTCTACACCAGGCGTGCTGCCCCTTTGCCTGTTGCACTGGGCTCTTTGTTCATGTGCCACTGGAGTTCAGTTGGGTGTGGCACCTTTCTGCTCAGAATGAGGCAGAGAAAGAACACATCTGCCCTGACCCCACTGGCACACAAAGTGCCGAGTGAAGCAGGCAGATGGGCAGCACGCCTGTCTTACCACTGGTGGCCACACCCCTTGTGTATGACATCATATGCTGGAGGTGTGGCCGGCCCACACTAATATGCACACACATCACCACAGGGGGAGGGGGTCACCAGTCAAGCTCATCCTGCAGCCACCAGTGAGCTCTTCACACCCCTGCAAGTTAGATAAGAATGGACATTCAAGAAGGCCACAACCATAAGTTGCCATATACTCTAAAAAGGAGTGTCTTTGGCACAAGGAATTCCTGAACTCATTGTATGTTTTACAGCAGCCTTTGACACATGGATACATTTGACTGGGAACACCAAGAACACAAGTGGTTCCTAGACAGATACGAGACAAAATGTATCAGTGTGGTTTGATGTGTTGGATCTCCAGACACAGCTTAAGGTGTGGTACAGCTGTATGAACTTTAGGAAATCTCTGCCTCTCAACTTTCATTTCCTAGCCGCATGACAAGGTTAATGATTACCAATATTGTAAAACATGTTGCACACTCAACACAAATGGATAGATAAATAATAGGTAAGGTGATGGATTGAATTGAATCAAATTATCATGTTGTGTTAGGATGTTTATACAAGCCAAAGATAGTCTTCACTGAAGCATAGGTATGACATTACAATACCATACTGTAGATATGACATTACTTTAGCCAGATTAAATGGCTAAGGAACACTACTGATATTATCATTCTTTAATATCTTTTAGGAAAGTTAATAGCATTGTAACTATCACATCAACAACAACAAATATTTATATACCGCTTTTCAACAAAAGTTTCGAAAGCGGTTTACATAGAGAAATAATAAATAAATAAAGATGGATCCCTGTCACTGAAGGGCTTACAGTCTAAAAAGAAACATAAGGCAGACACCAGCAACAGTCACTGGAAATACTGTGCTAGCGGTGGAGAGGGCCAGTTACTCTCCCCCTGCTAAATAAAGAGAATCACCACATTGCTAACTGCTAACTTGGCAAAGAGGCACCTTTTAACGTGGTGATTCTCTTTATTTAGCAGGGGGAGAGTAACTGGCCCTACCTACCCCCAGCACAGTACTTCCAGCGACTGTTGCTGGTGTCTATCTTATGTTTCTTTTTAGATTGTGAGCCCTTTGGTGACAGGGTAAATCTGATTGATTTATTATTTCCCTGTGTAAACCACCCTAAGCCATTTTTGAAGGGCGGTATAGAAATCGAATGAATAAATAAACCAATAAACAAACAAACAAACAAGGTTTTTTAAAGGTGCCTCTTTGCCCAGTTAGCAACTTTGCCCAGTTGCATGGTGTTCATCAATCTGAACACCATGCAAAGAGGACCAGAAACCATTTACTCATGCTAAGGCTGGGAGTCAATACACACAGCAAACAGGGACACTCAAATGGGCATGATCCTAAAGTGCTTCCAAATTTGTAACAGAGGCTATGGAATCTTGGTCTTGGTCTTAGAAGAGACTATATAAAGGCTAGTAAGTAAACCTAAGCGCCAAGCATTGGATATTTATAATTATATTCTCTGAGGTAACCCAGATTTTATGAAAAGCAAATCTGAATGATATACTTCAATACAAACAAGAGTACAACTTCAGGTCTGGAGTCTTAAAAACCTTAGTCTTTTTTCTTGGTTGCATTAGTAAAAATAATCTTCTCAAATCATCATTGTCACTGAGAAGCTCTAACTAGAGGCATGAATCAGTTGCTTAGAAGGGAGGCAGTTAATTGGATAAATTGGATTGCTTCTAGGAGCAGGCGCCACATAGCAACTGCCCTGACTGAGTTCTGTTATTATGCCTCCAAGCTCTCAACACCAGAGGCCTCTCTACCGAAAGGAAATTACTATGACGCAGAACTCTCTCTACTAGCGAGTAGTAGAGTGAGAGCACACATTTCGCTTGGGAGATTAGGCAGAATACACAGCATCATATGGTTGAGTAAGCAGGTTTGTTATATCATCTTTAGGTATGATTTTGATTATGTAATTTGAAGAAAGTATACTGAATGCTGATGTTCCTTCCCTCTCCCTGTATTAATGATCCAGGCCCTTAGAACCCAGCTATTTTAGACATAATGTGCAGAATAGTTTGAATAGTTTTCTCTGCATAAGGCAGTACTACTAAAACTACTACTACTTATATAATGCTTTTCAGCAAAAGTTCTCAAAGCAGTTTACATAGAGAGATAAAATAAACAAAATGGTTCCCTCTCCCAAACACAGTTTTAAAAGGAGTCACACAGATTGCTCAAATACAATCCTCTAGGCCAACCTTCTTAGGAGAGTACACCCCTACATTTCCCAGGAAAACATCCTAGGGGTTAATTCGTGATGGCTATATGGCAAAAGGGGAAAGAAAAACTCAAAGATGCAACATGCCAAAAAAGAATCATGATCACTATCCTGATGAATATATGAATCAACTTATGAATGTAACACTCTTGCTGCCTACTAGGGATCAGAGGTGTTGGGTTCTTTCTTTTTTCCTGTTCTGAACTGTGTCATATACCAGTGTCATTATACCAGCTGCTAACAGTTAGGTGTCCTAGAACTTGCCTCACTATAATGGGAAACTAACAGATAGTTTGTTCTTACATACTGTTATACTACAATGAATTGTTACACTACAACGAAGGAAAACACCTATCCATACATCTGAATAGCAAAAACTGCCTGATTTGAAATATCAAATTTTGTAGAGTATTCACAAGTATTAGAGTATCTGTAGAGTACACAGACAACCTACTAATTGGATACCTTCCCAGTCTGCCTTCTAGAGCAGAGTGCTTTGAGTTAAGCAGTCAGTTCTGGGTGATGGCCACTGGCTTGGATGACTTTCTCAGGGAATTAAAACACTTGAAGGAAGGTGGCTAGTAGATATGATGGAACCTCCATGTTTAGAGGCTGTATGTCTTAAATGCCAGTGGCAGGTTGTGGGGCAATAGCAGAAGAGGACTCTCTTCTTCATGTCCTGGTATGCTGGGGAATAGGGTTATAAGTCAGTGGCAGAGCATCTGCTTTGCATGCAGAAGGTCCCAGGTATCTCCAGGTAGTGCTGGGAAGACTGTTGGAAACCCTGGAGAGCCTCTGCCAGTCAGTGTAGACAATATTACCATGAACTAGAGAGACCAATGGTCTGACTCGGTATAAGGCAGCTTCCTATGTAACTATGATGGTGGGAAGCATTCTGAAGGCATCTGAATGGACACTGTGGAAAGCAGGGCTAGTGGAACCTTTGGCCTGATCCAGCATCACTCTTTTTATGTTATTATGATGTATTTATTTATTTAATGCATTCACTTGCTTTGGGGCCTGCCCTTCCCCCGTCAGATAGCGGCTCTACCTCCTACTGGGGTTCCACTCCCAAGGCGAAGGGTCGGCATCCTTGGGGGCGGGATTCGTCAGGCTGCAATCTCAGCAACGTGGAGCCAAGTGCTGAAGTGGGGAAGGGGTGGGACGTCTTCTCACCCTGACTGAAGAACATCTCGCTCCTGAGGCAGCACTACAGCCTCTTTAAAATTGTCACAGAAACGTCTGTCCCCATCACCACTGGCTCAGGGCATTTTCATGCTTCTGTTTAATGTTATCTGCCAATGAGCTGATTGGTGGAGGTTGGAATTCCCAAAATATGCTTGAATAGTCATCTTTATTTTCAGTACAAGAACGTGCTTTGCAAAAGAATCCTTCTTGAGATCACGAGAGAGTACGTGCTTAGAGTGCTCCTTCTGCAGCTTTCAGACTATATTTAAGAAGTAGTTAACAGTACTTAAACAAGTGGAGGGAGGGTCTCTGCGGACCTTTCCTCCCAGAAGGACTCCTGACTGCCTGCTTTGCAAGATAACAAGGTCCATAATGTGAAGCTGTAATAAATCCTGACAAGAGCTCATTCATTCCAGGGCAAATTCTGCCGCTGTAGTTTTAAGCCCTGTTTAAGTCCACTCATTCAGTCGTCAACGAGATTCTGGCAAACCCTGCAATTCACAAAGTAGCTGAAATGGAGTTGCATTTTCAAGTTTTGTTTTGTTAGCAGCTGCTGTGTTTCCGCTGAACAATAATTCTTAGCATTTATGCGGCACTTTGGAGTGCCTCGTACACACTGTCTCGGGAATCTGCATGACCATCGTGCCATGGAGGTCAGAATTGTTATTCTTGCACTGCAGGATGGGGCTGAGGGCTGCAAGATCATATAGGGCAGAGTTGCATGTTGTGCAGCAAACATGGGGCAAACGTGTATTTTTCCTCCTCACATTAATGCAGGGGCAGGTAGGGCTGGGGAGGAGGAGAGCTGCTGTTGTGACTTACGTGTACTCTAACCTGGGGGAGGATGCCTCACCCCAGCCATGACAAAAGCTCCTTAAAGCGGAAGCCAGCAGTCTTGGAGCAACCCGCACTTGTCAGCCCCCTCGGAGGAGCTCTGCAACTCTGGAGCTGCCGCCACCCCTGCTCCCTGTGAAGCTTCTGCCCTATCCTTAGAGACCCATCCATGGTCCTCGAATCCTCAGGAGCAGAAGCAATGCTGCACCAGAGTTGAGCTCTATCTGCCTGTCTTTGTTTGTTTAGAATGTTTATACCCTAGGTACACTATTGCTCAGGGAGATGAGCTGAGAGCTCGCTTTGGCTCAGCAGCCTGGACCACACCCCTTTGCATGTGACATCACGCGAAAAGGGGGCTTGGCCTGGGATGCCGTGACCCCGAGCGAGCTCTCAGCTCGTCATTTCCAGCAGCGTCGGCTGCCTGATAGGACGTTTTCCCCTTTCTCTCCCTCCCTCCCAGAGAGGGAGAGAAAGGGGGAAATGTCCTATTGGGCAGTTGGCACTGCCTGAAATAACCAGCGGAGAGTTCGCCTGGGCTCTTGGCAGCCCGGGAGTGGGAAGGGGGAGTTCACTCTGGGCTCCTCTGGAGCCTGAGCCACGGGGCTTTGGCGGCCTTTTTCATTGGTGGCACGGGTTCTTTGAACCCGTTCAGACAATGGTGGCTATGCCCCTAAGGTAAAGGTAAAGTGTGCCGTCAAGTCAATTTCGATTCCTGGCACCCACAGAGCCCTGTGGTTTTCTTTTGGTAGAATACAGGAGGGGTTTATGATTGCTTCCTCCTGTGCACTATGAGATGATGCCTTTCAGCATCTTCCTATATCGCTGCAGCCCGATATAGTACCAGCGGGTATTCGAACCGGCAACCTTCTGCTTGTTAGTCAAGCATTTCCCCACTGTGCCACTTAAGGAGACTACCAGCAGAATAAACATTCAATTAAGTAAGAAAGCCAACAATAAATCAATGTAATAAAACATCAGGAAATAAGGAAACTTTGATGAGAATGTTTTTGAGAAAGACTCCACGCAACTATAACTGCTCAAGAAGATAGAAGCAGTTGTTGTTCTCTACTTTGTTGCTTTCAAGCAGCCCAGGGAAAACAGCAAGAAACTTCTGCTGGCTCTTTCATTCATAATTTAATACTTAAAAAAAATAATATGACTTATTGTTGGATGAGTACAAACTATACAATAGCAGAAGAACATCCAGAAGTAGTTCCAGCAGTAAACCAGAGGTAAACTCGTTCAGTCACAGCCCACGTCTGCAAAAGCTACCTTTTCACTCAACAGTAAACCAGTAATCAACAGAGATGAAGGTGGAAGGAATATGGAAGCTGATTTGCATTGTTCAACTAGTATACAGGGAGTCTCCGACTTACAAAAGTGTTGCGTTCCAAAAGTTTGTTTGTAAGTTGGATTTTCATAACTTATTTATTTATCACACTTGTATACCGCCTCAAACTAGCATCTCTGGGTGGTTCACAATGATATAAAACAGTTAAAAACACATATAAAAACACATGAAAACAAATAAAAACCAACAATTTAAAAATCAATCAGAATTAAAACCTATAAATTATCAAGAAGCTGAAGAAGCCTGAGTAAAAAGATGGGTTTTAAAATATTTTTTAAAAATTGTCAGAGATGGGGAGGATCGTATCTCAATAGGGAGCACATCCCATAGTCCCGGCACAGCAACCGAGAACGCCCGTCTCCATGTGGCCACCAGATGAACTGGCGGCAACTGGAGACGGACCTCCACAGACGACCGCAATGGGCAGTGGGGCTCATAATGAAGAAAACGTTCTCTCAAATATCCAGGACCTAAGCTGTTTAGGGTTTTCACTAGCATTTTGTATTTTGCCCGTAAACCTATAGGCAGCCAGTGTAACTCCATCAGCAGAGGTGTAATGTGGTCTCTCCGAGATGACCCAGAGACCAGCCTGGCTGCTGCATTTTGAACCAACTGAAGTTTCTGGACTACATACAAAGGCAGCCCCACATAGAGCGCATTACAGAAGTCTGGAGGTTACCAACAAATGTACCACTGTTTTGAGGTCATTTATCTCGAGAAACAGGTGCAGCTGGCGTATCAGACGAAGCTGATAGAAAGCACCCCTGGCCACCACCTCAACCTGAGAAACCAGGGAGAGGTGTGAATCCAGAAGTACTCCCAGACCGCGAACCTGTTCCTTTTGGGGAAGTGTGACCCCATCTAGAACAGGGAGATCAAAATTGTCTCTGGAGTTCTGACCCCGCACAATAAGTACCTCCATCTTATCTGGATTCAGCCAGTTTATTCTCTCTCATCCAGCCCATTACTGCTTCCAGGCAGGCATTTAGGGAGGATATGCCATCTCCTGAAGAAGCTGACATGGAGAAGCAGATCTGGGTGTCATCAGCATACTGGTAACACCCAGCTCCAAATCCCCTGATGATCTCTCCTGGTGGTTTCATGTAGCTTTTAAAAAGCATTGGAGGAAGTATGGAGCCTTGAGGGACACCATACTTAAGCTCAGAATTTGAAGAGCAACAATCTCCAATCGACACCATCTGGAATCTGTCCGAGAGGTAGGAGCGGAACCAAAGTAAAACAGTGCCTCTCACCCCCCCAACACCCTCAGATGTTCCAGAAGGATACTATGGTTGATAGTATCGAAAGCCACCGAGAGATCCAGAAGCACCAACAGAATCACAATTCCTCTGTCAATTCCCAATTGTAGATCATCCATCAGGCCAACCAAGGCAGTCTCCACTCCATAGACTGCCCAAAAACCAGTTTGAAATGGGTCTAGATAATCAGTTTCCTCCAAGAACACCTGGAGCTGAGAGGCCACCACCCTCTCAATGACCTTGCCCAGCCATGGGAAGTTGGAAACAGGCCTATAATTGCTCAGCTTTGAGGGATCTAATGCAGGCTTCTTTAAAAGAGGTCTAATAATTGCCTCCTTAAGACAAGGAGGCATCCTGCCCTCCCTCAGAAAGGCATTTATGATTTCCACCAGGCTGCCTACAACAGCTTCCCTGCTAGACAGAACAAGCCATGTTGGACAAGGATCAAGAGAACAAGTGGCAGGCCTCACCGCTCAAAGTAGCTTGTCCACATCCTCAGGAGTCACAAACTCCTGCGTGGTGTAGTGGTTAGAGTGCTGGACTAGGACCGGGGAGACCCGAGTTCAAATATCCATTCAGCCATGATACTAGCTGGGTGACAATGGGCCAGTCACTTTTCTCTCAGCCTAACCTACTTCACAGGGTTGTTGTGAGGAGAAACTCAAGTATGTAGTACACCGCTCTGGGCTCCTTGGAGGAAGAGCGGGATATAAATGTAAAAATAAATAAATAAAATAAAATAAACTGAAACCGATCCAGTTTCTTGGAACACATATAGCTCCTATGATGGCTTGTTTGTATGTGCAGGTTGGAGGCTTGTTTGTACGTGCAGGTTGGTGTTTGTAAGTTGGGGACTTAATTTAATTTAATATGTTATGGAGCTTCGTTTGTAAGTATGGGTTGTTCATAAGTCAGATGTTTGGAAGTTGGGGAGTGCCTGTATTTCAAAAATGCACCTGAGCACTATGGAGGAGAAAGAATCCTACCTTTTTAGGTGAGAATACCCCCAGTGTACCACCATCTTCTCTCATAGCCACTCCCATTTCTGCCAGCAAAGCTTCCCTGGAAAATACCAAAAGAAAGAAACGAAACATTGAAAATTTTACTGAGGCCTGGGCCTTGTGGCAAGAAATGCAGTGGTACTCAGAAAGAGCAAGCACCATGACCACACTGTCAGAATACAAGCGATGTTTATATAACACAAGTTCAGGTTTGCGGGGTATTATGGATGCTTGGAAATGTTGTATACTCTCTTGCTTAATAGTTTACAAATAGCTCCAGAGTTGTAAATTATATTAAGGTCTTTAATAACAACATTTAACTTAACATGTTTACTAAGCCTTTTGTTTTCTATCTGTCTCCGAGTCTTTGTTTGTGCTGGTACTTCCTATCTCTGCTTCCACTTCCTGTCTCTGCTGCACAGACTGCTGGGATCTGTAGTACTGCAGGAAACTCTGTAAGCAGCTACCCTACAGGAAAGAATGAATGGAGCGGAGCGGAATATGCCATACTGAGGCCTTGAGAGCAAGTTCCAAAGTTACAGCAGCAATGTGTTGCAAGGTGAGAACTGAATCCAGTAACCCTGACTTTCTGCTGAACATATTGGAAAAGAAGGTAGGGGGACTCATTTTCCATCTAGGGCTTGTAGTGTGTGGGGAAGCTCTAAGAGTGGTCACTCTCGGCTGAAGCAATTAAGGTGATGTACTGCAGCAAAAGGTTGAACCATGTGAATCTCAAAAGTAAACCTTGTTATGTATAAAACAGGCCAGACTCACTCGCAGCTGGGTTCCTACCTCTCCATACGTATCGCTTCTGTCCTACGCAGCTTTTCTTCCCAAGTTTCGTTCAGCTCAGCAATGATCTTCTCAGTTTCCTGCAAAACACATTAGTATTTAATGACTGTCACCTAGTTGGGCTTGAGATGGTTTGCCCACACTGCATCAGGCTGAGCTCACAACCTTCTCTCTAAGGCAGTGGTTCCCAACTGGGGTTCCTCCAGATGTTGCTGAACTACAACTCCCATCTCTCCCAGTTACAGTTTATTGTGGCTGGGGGTGATGGGAGTTGTCGTTCAGCAACATCTGAAGGAACCCCGGTTGGGAACCACTGCTCTAAGGGGTAGTAATCAGAACACGAGGGCCAGAAACTGAATTATTAGAGGTTTGTTAATAGCCAAATGGCTTATTCTTCAACTGTGGAAAACCATTACAGCCACATATACAGAAAACTGAGTGAATGAGATGATTGCTCTGGCTGCTAGAGAAAACAATGCATTTAGGAAAGTGGACAAGCTAAGCAAATTTAACAGTTGGAAAGCTTTTGTTTAACTCTTCTCACACTGACTTAAATACAGAATTGTGCTACCTGAGACTTGTGTTTGGTCCAGGCGTTGATGGTGGTGGTGTTTTGCTTGTTTGCTCTTGTTTTGTTTCCCTTTTCCTTTCCTACACCTCTATGAAGGGTGTGGGATGCACTTATGGGGTTTTGTTATTTTTGATCGTGTTATCTCATTGAAACTTTAAGAAAATGTTAATACAAAATCCTGACACTTGCACCACATATACAAGTACAGCTCTACCTCTGATGCAAATCAATCAGCCAAAATCAGGCCTGCACAACATAAGGCCCGGGGGCCAGATCTGGCTCCTGGGGACTTTTCTGCTGGCCCACAAGTAGGAATATCCTACAGCAACAGAAGGAGTCATGAAGAGTTCTTGGCCTGTCCTGCTGACGAACAGCAGCAGTTCAATACAGTTGGCCACTTGAGACCAGATGCCCTCCGACCCTGGGCTGCACCATCTCTCTTTTCCCTCGCCTTTCTCCCTGACTCCAAACTTCTGCCCCCTCACTTTTATTAATATTTTTAACAATTCATTTTAACATCATAGTTAACATTTGCTTAAAATTGACCTTGGCCCCCGCATACCCAGTCATAGTTGGTTTCGGCCCACCAGAACATTTGAGCTGTGCACCCTCGAGCTAAATGAATTAACAGGTAGCTTCAGATCCTGCATAATCTTATCAGATTCACAATATTTAAAGACTAAGATACTGGAGACAGACAAATAATACTCCTTGCTATGGTTTCTACCAAGTTTTCCCCCATGTTACTGCAATCTTGCATAATTCTGCCTCTTACCTTCAGTCTCTCAATGGCCTCTTCACTGCCCGGAGCAAACATGATGCGTTCATGGAGACTGGAAACAGAAGCCGCTCGGCTGGACAAGGCTGAGAGGGAGGAGGACGGGCTCATTCCTACCAAGGCATTGGTCACTGTGGAGAGATTGTCATGGCGTTGACTCATATCTGCCACTCTACGATTATCATTATTGTTCTCAAAGTCGGACATGTCTGGGGTTCAGGAGGGGAGAAATAAGAAGGAAAAACACAAGACAGGAAGGAAAAGATAGAGAAAAGAAATGTAGTTGGGAAACAGCAACATGGATGCAATGAGGAGAAAGGTGGACATTCAACAAAGAGATACGCAGACAGTTATGAAGCTATAAGAGCAAGGGCAAGATCCTCACATAAGCCAGAGCATTCATACTATGTCCTGCACAGCCAGTGGAAAGACACTGCATCAGTGCTGGATAGGAACAATCGCTCTCCCTTTGCTTAAAAATAAAAGAGCCACCATTTTAAAAGGTGCCTCTTTGCCTAATTAGCAAAGGATATTAATATGTCCATTAAAGCCGTGGAGAAGACAAGGATAAAATTTCAGGAGCTTTCTGGGGTTATGAATATGGCAGTGGCATTTTGTTTCCACAGCTTTCTTTATGGTTATTGGCATATCTGGGAAAGTGTTCTGGGCAGGCAGTGTGTAGAATTTCATGTATGAATGAGAATGCTGAAACAGCTGGCACTGGTCATCTGGCTTTTGGTACTTGGATATCAAGAATAGAGAGGAGGATCCTGCAAGGAAACATGAGACTAATTTGCAACCAAAGGACTGTAAGAACATCTAGGTAGAGAGGAAGTCCACATTATAGAAGTTTTACTCTGCCTGACGATACTGTGTGCATTTTCAAGGTCATGCTGTGAATCAGTGCCACTGCAGACCTTGAGGCTGAGTGAACATGAAAAGAAAATATCAGCCTTCCACAAGCAGGTAATGAATTTCTTACATACATAACTGCAGAGTTTTTCAGCTTGTTGTGGTTCCAGAGAGATGGGAGTAGGGATGGGAGCTGCTTGGTATGACTGGGGCAAAGGCAAGTTGTGCCTATGAGGAGAAACATATTTTGCTTAGAGCATTCAACCTCAAATGTCTCCACAGGGGCCCTCTCCACTGTATCAAGCGCTTTTTCTGCACCAGTAATATTTACATTGAAACTATTTCAACGGCTCACGCCTGCACATTTGTTAAACTTTTCTCCATAGGCACATCACTCAGGGGTCCTTTAGCCATCTCTCTCACTGATATTACATTAAAAAGATATGTGCACGCTGCCATTTTCTGATCTGTTCCCGACTTATTTTTTAAATGTAGCTACAAAATCAGTCCTCGGATAAAGCCTGAATCATCCAGTCAGAAAACAGACATCACCACAAGCAATGACAAATCACATTATGTTCCATTTGTCAGGAATGAAATGATTGACTAGGAGAGGTATCAAATGTCATAAATATTCCTGTTCTGTTATAGAGCCTTTGGAGTCAGGCACTACATAAATTAAATAAATAAAATTAAAAAATTTTAAAAAATTAAATTATGCATCTGTCATATCATTACCACTGCAAAAAACATTTAAAATCTGGGTCAGTTATTGGATAGCACAAAAACCAGCAGGAGACCCAAACACGAACAGCATGCAGTAAGGAATGTTTCTGAGTCTCACACACAGCTGACCCAGATAATTTCAGCACCAACTTTTTGACATTTATGTTAGCAACACATTAGTTTTATGAGGTCCATGTACAAAAATAACAATTTGCTTTTGGCAAACTTCTAATGTTTTAGTGTTGTATTAGCATAGGATTAATTAGCATGACAACTTGAATTTAGAAACTGTACTCCAGGTTGCTGGCAAAGGTCTTTTTGGAGGGATCATTTGAAAAGCAGATCCATGGGCACACAGTATCCCTGATATGCACAAAGACAGACAGTAGATGCCTCAATTTGGTCAAAACTCAAAGATAATCTGGGAGATGGTAGCCTGACCATGGGGAGCTTCCCAAAGTATTTCTTTACATCAATTTTCACTAGAAGCTTGCTGTTGTAGTCTGTTTAGCTGGTGGCATGAACAACTTTGTCTCTGAGATGTTGAACTCTGAAATGCTGACAAAAGGCTGTAGGCATTCTGAATCTCTGAAACCCAAACTCTGAATAAGTGACTCGCCTGTGTGATGTGTACCCCTTCTAACATTACCTTTCCCTTCTTGTGTTTTAAAAGCATGAGTAGGGAAACTGCTAGAAAATCGACATGCAGCTTTGTAAAGTCAGAATGGTCAGACGTGTCTGAGATGCATGAACCCCAAGAGAAGACCTCAGAGCTTTGAAAGATGCAAGTCTAATTTTCCTGGCTACTGCCCTAGACTCATTTTTAAAAAGCATCTCTCAGTCTCTCCTAATAAATCTTTTTGGAACAATTGATAAACCCTGGCCTTGCAGCACTGATATAGGCCCAGATGTGAGGCTTGAGTACTATCCTTTTCCCTACAGCTAAATTATTCAGCATCTATTTCAGAGGCTTGGCAAGAGTTCACACAGCCTGGAAACCAAGTATCTCTCTCACCATCACAAAATCTTCCATTTCTAGACAACCTTCCAAGAGCCCCTTGAGGACCAAGGAAAGCTTTGTCTCCAATTCCTCCATCGTTTAGTTTCTTAAAAAAAAATAAAAGCTATTCACATGAGCATCCCTAACACACTGAAAAGCACTAGAACTAAACTATTATATAAATAATAACATTCAGAATCCCAGGTGAACATAGTTATAAACCACCCTGAATTGCACCGAACTGGGCAGGATTTCAGTTCAATACATGATACAGCTAAAAGAGCTTGATGGTCAAATCCTGTGCAACCTAAGAAGGCTGGGCCAGGCCCATTTGGGCTTTAGCGTATGGGTGCTGCTGTGAACTGGATCCACTAAAGCAGGGGTTCTCAATCTTGAGTCTCCGGATGTTCTTGGACTACAATTTCCATCATCCCCGGCCACAATATTCAAAGGCCATTGTGGCTGGGGATGATAGGGAGTTTTAGTCCAACAACATCTGGAGACTGAAGATTGAGAACCTTTGCACTAAAACATAGCACCCAAGCCCTGCAAAATCTTGTTTCTCTGTCTGCCTGGAAATGGTGGCTATTTTAAAAGAGATTGCTCAAAGAGAGTTGGCTGAACTGACCACAAACAATGCACAGGCAGCAGGGCCTTCTAGCATGCCAGCAAAAGCCATCATTTTGTCAAACCCAACAGTGGATGGACTACCCCAGCAGCATTCTTAATGGGTACAGCCGTACAACCCACAGGAAGGCCAAATGGGACCACTAGTAACATTTGTGCCACCTGTGGCCTGAAGCAGATATTTCAGTGCTTCTGGGCAGGCTGTTTCCCCCCAGCAGAACATACTAACTGGACCCAGTCCCAGCAGAAGCAGAAGCAGCAGAAGCAGCAGCAGTAGCAGCAGGAAACACAGTTACAGCATAGAGAAAGGAAACCTCAAGAGCAAAGTCCATCCAGAAGATTGAGAGGAAAGGGCAACATGGCAAAGTTCACCTGATAACCAGGTAATGAAAGGCAAGTTCAACAAAGGTGAAGAGTTGCAAGCACTGGGGCGGGGGGGGGGAATGTTGGCTTTCCCCCCTTGGATCTCCATCAAGAGACATTGGGCAAAGTAGCCCAGATCAGGAATGATGGCGCAGTTTATTTGGTTTATGGTTTATGCACAGCAGTAGCTTTGTCCATATGTTTATAAAGGTCCAGTAAAGATATCATAAAGCCACCTAATGGCACAGTGGGGAAATGACCTGCCTAGCCAGCATGAGGTTGCTGGTTCAACTCTCCGCCGGTATATTTCCCAGACTATGGGAAACACTTATATTGGGCAACAGCGATATAGGAAGATGCTGAAAGGCTTCATCTCATACTGCGTAGGAGGAGGCAATGGTAAACTCCTCCTGCATTCTACCAAAGACAACCACAGGGCTCGGTGGTCGCCAGGAGTCAACACTGACTCAACAGCACACTTTAAAGATATAATAACAGCATTATCAGGAGGGGTAGATGGGGTTGGGACTCCATAACTGAAGAGAGAGGAGTGGGATAGTCCTGGCAGCCTGGCCCTCTTTATGTGGAAAGGGGCTGTTTTTGGTGCTTTTTTGGTACACATCACCATGATGTGCTGTTTTTGGTGCACATCACCCTACCAACCAATTTCCCATCACTGCTCTGTGCCCCTGCAGATCATGCTTAGCATAGTGATTGGATTATTTAACTGCCTCATTTTTGTTCTCTCTCTATAATTTTGTGGAGATGCAGGTGGCCTGCTGAACACTTGCCCTGGGCACCTATAAAGGCAAACATATTCCCTTCCTAATAGCCTTGCCATGGGCTATTGAGTCCATTTCTCATGCTGTATTTATGTTCCTTTGCTATGACTGAGTCTGTCAGAAGCTGCGAAGCACACAAAATACCAGCAATGGGGAATACACACATTTAGGTCCTCCTGGAACAGGATTTGCTAAGAGAGATAGGAGAAGGGTGGAGAAAAAGACAAAGAAAACAAGAGTAGGTTCATCTTATAGGAGTAAAGAAACAACATCTGAGGGCCTTTCCATATGTGCAGGTAACCTGGATTGTATCCTTGGTGCTCAACCAGTGCTGGTATACCCCTTTGTCACATAATGCAGGATGAGGCTTAGCTTTACACTGGGGAAGAGGGGCAGCGGGAAAATCTTTTGGTCACCATGTTTTAAATAGGGAGATGTATGCTCTTGCTCTGCAGAAGGTGATCACACAACCTCCAAATTAAAAAAAAAGGGGGGGGATGCAAAAGGAACTGCAAGTTTCTTTTGGGGGGATCATTCCAGGGTGAGAAAGCAGCCTTGCTGGTGTCCAGTGATGACAGGAGAACTATTCAATACTGGCTATGGGGTGTGTGCACGCGTGTGATATATCCCAGCAACAAAATATTGCTGTTTGAGTACTGGTGGGAGAAATCCCACAATAGATATGTTATATGAGAGTAAGATGTAGCAACAGTGGAATACTTGCTCATTTATTGCTCAATACAATGATTGGCTAGAAAGACCCTGAGATGCATGTTCTTCAAGTCAAACAATTTCTCCTCCCTTTGCTGCTGAGGAGTCACTCGTTGGAATACAACGTGGTGAGCTCATTCTTCCAGTCCCAGGTCAGGAGAATTAAAATATTCCTGTGCATGGTCAGGAATGCCCAGAACTGGATGTGCAAAGAGGTATAATACTTTTTTGAAAATCAGCAGAGGACAATAGAAAAAGAGAGGGTGCAGCATGAGAGTTCCAGGACAGAGGGAAGTAAGGGTTATTTTATATTATTATAGAGGTAGCTGCAAGAGGTGGCTGTTACTACATGGCAAGTGAGCCATTTGTGGGCAGTGTCTCAACATGGATTGGGCATTTTCATCATGCACCTGCAAACCATTTTTTGCCCTAGTGATGGGATAACAATAGCATGTGCTTAGCCAGATCATACCTGACAAAGCTCCCTATGGAAGGATTTAAAGTAGGGTCCACATGGCAGGTACAACAAATGAACTACTCCATAGTACCCTGATTGTTACTCAACAGTGGACGAGGAGGGCAGTGGAATTATCAGGCCGAAAGTGAAAGCATGCAGAGGGTGGATCTTTTTCTATTCAAGTGAGCTTAGTGAATGCCAGTCCCGCTCCCATGCATAGAAAGACAACATACTGTCAATAATGTCTCCCAGGCCCTGGGCATATAGCAGGTCTCTCAGACGAGCCACTTCATCCTTCAGTTCTCTAATCAGTTTGTTGTTTGGATCCTCATTAATGACAGCATTGCACCTGATCTGCTTTGCGCGGTCAGCATACCTGTAGGAGCAACACAGATACTGAGTAAACTGGTAAAACCTGATGAAAATCTGCACAATTATGTATACAGTATTTCGAAGAAAGCCTCTGCTGGACAGACAGTTCTGCTCTTCTAGGTAGCACTTCAACAGTTGTGCCAAACCTAAATATCACCAGAGCCAAAGAAAACACATGCATTTATCTGGTTCACCTGCCTTTGGACTAGATCTTTTCTAGGGATGTGCGAAACGTTTTGGATACAAAACGTTTTGTACCCAAAACAGCCTGTTTCGGGTGTTTTGTAGACAAAACAAAACACCCATTCTCCAGATCCAAAAGTTTTGTATACAAAACAAAACGTCCCTGTTTCGGCTACAAAACGTTTTGTTGTTTCGGACCTCCATTTTGTGGTGATCTCTGAGTCAGTCTCCATTTTGTGTTTGACATCTCTTTGAATTTCCCACCCTTCCGGCCTTCTGATCAGTGACCTAATTCATGGGCTGACCTGCTGACAATTCCCTCCTTGTTCCCCATTGGCTCTTTTGCTTCTTCCCACTCTTTACTGACCTCACATTGGCCAGGGGAAGGGTTGCTAATCCATGGGGTGCTGGGTTCTGCTGTTTCTGTGGTGTTCTGAGTGTAGATTCTCTGGTAGCATATGAGAGTGGATTCTTGTTTTTCACTGAAAATCTCATATGCTACCAGAGAATCTACAATGAACACCTCAGAAACAACAAAACCCAGTACCCCACAGGCTTGTGGGTATGGGGATGGTTGGCACCCTATGTGCACTACACAACCCCTCGCTCTGGGCAACCCCAGTGCCCCGCAAGTGGAATTATAGGGCTGCTGAAACCTCCATTATTCCCCATGGGAAAAATCTTAAAGACACGTAAACTTCAACAAATCACAAAAGATCAGCCCTTTGCCCAATTCCTTTGAAATAATTCTCGAAGTTTCCTTGCCCCCATTGGGCACTACCACCCACCACACTCTGCTCTGGGTAATCCCTTTCCCCTTGATTTGAAGTGATACATTTGCTGGAATCCCCATTATTCCCTATAGGAAAATTCTTAAAGATGTGTAAACTTTAAAAAAAATTCACAAAAAAAAATCAGCCCTTTGCCTAATTCCTTTGAAATTTGGGTGGTAGCTTCCACCCATTGGACACTACCACCACCACCTACTCTTTTTGCCCTGGGACCCTTTTTAAAAATCCAAATCAATTTGGATTTGGATTCGAAAAATTTGGCTACAAAACAAAACAGGGCTGATTCGGATTCAGAAAATTTGGGTACAAAACAAAACGGGGATGTTTCGATTCGGATACAAATCAAAACAAGAAAATACCAAAACGCACACCCCTAATCTTTTCTCCTAAAAAGTATCATTAAGGCCAATGCATTCAGCAGCCAGGATCAGGGAGTGCTCAGGAGCAATGGACAAACAACTTCCATCCCTCTTACCTAGTGCCAAGCTGACAACGGCACAGTGAGAGACCAGAAGCACAGTATGGCATGTATAGAAGTTGCAGCACTTCAAATTATTCCTGTGGCAACTTTTTCAGTTGTTGGCAAGGCATATTGAACGTCTTCCAAACAGAGGTGGCTCATCAGGAGGGGCTATACCCCCACCCTCCCACCAAACAAACAAGCTACCAGAAAAACGCAAACTTACCAGTACAGGCAGCCAGGGAGCTACCCCGCCCCCGCGATTCCCCCCCAAACCTGTCAAAGCTCCGCTTAAAAAAAACAAAACACCTCTTACCACAGCCAAGGGATGGTTGCAGGGGGGAGTGGAGCAGTCCTTCTCCCAGCTCCCCCAGCAGGGGTGGGGTGAGAGCAGGAGTGACGCTGCGCCCATCCATTTGGGCCAGCGTCTTTAATAGCAATAGCAATAGCACTTACATTTATATACCGCTCTATAGCTGGAAGCTCTCTACGCGGTTTACAATGATTTAGCATATTGCCCCCCAACATTCTGGGTAAGCAACTGTGAGGCGCACCTGCACAGTTGAGAAATTGTTGCAAGCCTGTGACCCTCCTGTTCCCACCCCACCGCTGCCAGCGGAGCAGGGGAGAAGCGAGAAGGACTGCTCCACTCTCCCCTGCAGCCACCCCTCGGCCGCAGTAAGAGGTGTTTTTGTTTTGTTTTTTTAAAGCAGAGCTTTGGCAGGGCGGGCACAGGGTGGCTGATGGAGGCCCCCAGCCCCAGCTATTTAGATGCTCCCCTGGATCTTGGAGGACCGGACCAGGTCCCCCAAGGTCTGGGGGTTAGTGCGCCTCTGCAGGCAGCCTTCAAAGCACAGAGCTTCCTCCAGCCCCTCCTCCTTGCCTGATGCTTCCTTCCCTGATATTATTGGCTGGAACACCCAGCTAATCAAGCAGTTCCAGCCAGTCTGGAACATAGAAAGCTGCCATATACTGAGTCAGACCATTGGTCCATCTAGCTCTCTATTGTCTACACAAACTGGCAGCGGCATCTCCAAGGTTTCAGGCAGGAATCTCTCTCCGCCCTATCTTGGAGATGCCAGGAAGGGAACTTGGAACCTTCTGCTCTTCCAAGAGCAGCTCCATCCCCTAAGGGGAATATCTTACAGTGCTCACGCATATAATCTCCCATTATAATTATACACATATAATCTCCCATTCATATACAACCAGGGTGGATCTTGCTTAGCAAAGGGAACAATTCATGCTTGCTACCACAAGACTGACTCCCCTTAGGTCTGATCCCTAAGTGGAGCCGTCCTGGCATCAACAACTCCAGGAACTTTAAAAAAAAAAAAAAGTAGAAAATACAGCCCCTGAATGCACTAGGAAGTGTATTTTAACCCATTTTTTAAAATACCTGGAGTGGTCAATACCAGGCTGGTGCCCCCTAGGAATCAGACTGGCTGGAATAGCTTAATGAGCCGGCTGTTCCAGCCAATGAGACCAAGGAAGGAAGCAACTTGCAAAGAGGAGGGGCTGGAGGAAGCTCTGTGCTTTGGAGGATTTGCTGGCTGTACTGGTAAGTATGAGTTTCTCTGGCAGCTTGTTTTTCTTTGTTTGGTGGGGGGATGCCAGTCCTGGCTTTCTGACCCTTGAATTCTCTTTTCTTCCCCTCTTTCTCCCTTGAATTCTCTTTCCCTGCTCTTCTTTTTTGTGCTCTGCCTTCTGTCTTTTGCCTTTTGGCCCTGCCTTCTCTCCCCCTCCCCTTTCTGGCTTTTGGCCCTTGCATACTGCTTCTGCTTTCTTCCCCTTTCTCTCTCTCCCTCCCCC
Organism: Hemicordylus capensis; assembly: GCF_027244095.1. NCBI lineage: Eukaryota > Metazoa > Chordata > Lepidosauria > Squamata > Cordylidae > Hemicordylus > Hemicordylus capensis. The sequence goes on from NC_069659.1 coordinate 292,293,018, forward strand.
CCCTTTCTCCCCCTGCCCCGCTTTATGCCTTTTGGCCCCTGTTTTCTGCTTTCTCCCTCTTTCTTGTTTCTGCTGCCTTCCCACTTTCTGGTTTCTTCCCTTTGCCCTACTTTCTCCTGTTTCTATTTTATTCTCTCCCCCCCCTTGCTTTTCTGCCCCTCCCTCCCTGCTTTCCTCCAGGTCAGTGAGCTTCCCCCACACCCCACCAACAGCATGGAGGAAAGCAAGGTGGTGGACGGGGCGGGGGCAAGCTCCTACTTTGGCGAGTGGGCTCTCCTCCGCCCCACTAGCCCTAGTGCCCACCAGCCGCCACTGCTTCCATACGAAAGTGTTTTACTATGCCATCATTAAGAAGCCAAGGGGACAATCTGAATGCATAGGAACATATTTCTGAGTGGCACGGAGAGCTTCCTAGGGAAGGGGAGGACATCAAAAATTGCCCCTTCCCTGGTGCACCAGAGCACCTGGCTGGGGAGTGCTGCTAGCCTGCTCCTCTTGCCACACCGGTGCTTCCTTGCTCCGTATGTTAACCAACGTTTTCTGTGGAAGACTCTTGTGCCATATGAATATTCAGTGGAACCCACATTTTAAAAAATCACTGGTATTTCCCAAGCAGCTCAACTACAAATAAAATTCCAGTTTATCCACTAGCCAAACATTTTTGACGCCTTCCAGAATATTTTTTTTATAAAGGAGGTAATGCTGTAGAAAAGGCAGTGAATGACCTATTGTGCAAGGGTACATCAGCCCAGTAACACTGTGTGCAAGCAAGCTAAGCAGATGACATTACACAAGAGTGAGCCCATTGAACATAATGGGCTTGCTCATCTGTAACATCATTTGCAGAGTGTGTGTAATTTGCACAACTTGTGTGCACACAATGTTACTGGTCTGACATACCCTTGTATGGTATGTCAGCTGTGATCTAACTTCAAAAGGGCTCACTCTTTCCTCCCAGGTCCCCTTGAAAGTGAGAGAACCCTTCAATAGTTCCTACCTTAAGGTACTGAGGGTCTCATCATAATTGATATCAGCAGGGCTGAGAGCAGCAACCATAGCAGTCCGAGAGTTACCACCTATCCAGATAATACACACAATCAGTGGCTGATACAAGACATAAACCACACTTCCTAATAGGCTGCTTTCATCTTCTTTCTAACACTCTTCCTATATATTCTTTCTTTCATTCTTATGTCCACCATATCATTTGGTCCACAGGACATGAGCAGGCAGTGAAAAGCCCAGCCATCTCAAATATCATCATAGTCCTATCACTTATGCAACACTGCAATCTGGAGAAAGGCAGGGTACAGGCATGAATGGCTTGTTGTTGCAACGATTTGGGGTTATTCCTGTTTATAGGAGTGTTGTCCCTTTAGTAGTAGTAGTAGGAGGAGTTGTATTATGGACACCACAAATGGCGGCAGAGAGCAGCATAGCTGCAAAAACGCTAACTTGGAGCTCAGCCCAGAGCACTGATGAGCAGGCAACACATGCGGAGGGAGGATGGGAGTTATTTTTACTGCTCTTACCTCCCTCCAAAAGGGTTATTTTGTCTTCAGAAATATATCCCTGAGGGCTGGCATGACCTTCACAGACATATTTCTGAAGCCAAAAGGTCCTTCTGTGGGAGGAGAGAGCTGTGAAAACTGCTCTCCCTTCTCCCTCCAGGCACATTTGCCTGCTCAGTAGGGATGTACACGAACTGGTTCAGCAGTCCTTTTCTGGACTGCCAAACGGGTTCGGAGGTCTGACGTTCGGCCCGGTTTGGTGGTGGTGGGACCTTTAAGGAGCAGGGAGGGTGCCCATCCCCCGCACTGTGCCTCCCCTACTGACATTGTTGCCAAACCGGTGCTGCGGGGCTGCTGCGTACCTGCTTACAGCCCTGTTCAGCATCGTACTGGAAGTGGCCGGTACGACGCTGAATGGGGCTGCAAGGAGGTATGCAGCAGCCCTGCAGCACTGGTTTTAGCGCCAGCGCCAGTGGGGGAAATGCGGTGGGGGGGCACCCTCCCTGCTCCTTAAAAGTAACCCACCCCCACTGCCGAACCAGGCTGAACGCCAGTTTGTGCACATCCCTACTGCTTAGCAGCACTCTGGGCTGAGCTCAGAGACAGCACTTTTACTGTCATACTCAGAGGTCATACTTCTCTCTGCTGCCCTACTAACACAGCATAGACTATGAGCTTATGAGCTTACGCTTAGAACTAGGGTGAAATCAGCAGAAAGAAGTACCTAGATTTTCTCGGAGGAGCCAGGTAAGTACAGAATCCCGGTATGGAATAAAATCTGTCTTTTTCTTCTTTTTATTCTGCAAGGAGACAGAATACAGCAGTGGAGAACACACACTATATACAGATCCAGAGAGGATAATACATTAAGTCCCAATACCCAGCCAATGACAAGCAGCCCACATGTTCTGTAGGGTAATCTATAGCCTAAAAACCTAACTAAAATACAGATATTTCATAATGTTGTAAAAAATCCTCAAATAATAGCTATTGATCCATATGGAGGATCTTGAGGAAAAAACAGGTTGCATACAGTAATGGAGGAACTTCCTGCTCTGGACTAAGCATTGGGGCTGTTCAAACAACCATGCACGTGCGCGGGCAGGGGCTGGAAGGCAGGGTTCAACCTACCTTCCCCAAGACATCTGCTCGCAGGCACGCAAGCCATGCACCCACACAACCAGTGCTGCCGGGAGCAGAGTGGATAAATCTCCACACTGCTCTTGGTAGCACAGGTAAACGGAGGCTGGGATTCATTGTCTCAGCCTCCAAAGATGCCACAATGCACCACGGACAATGCGTTGGGAAATTCCCATAAGTGACGGTCTCTGTGTGCGGCCGGGCTGAAAGCAGCCTGGCTTGCACATGAGCAAGCCCAAGAATACAAGTCATCACCACCCCAAGTACAGATATTTACCTTATTTGGTCCTGAGTCCTGAAAACAAGTAATAGATATAGATTAGAATTCATGAGCATGTGCGATCAAAACAGATTTTTGAAAATGATTATTGAAAAGAAAATGGGACAGTACTCTAACTCCTCACAATCCAGAAATAATACCACATCCTGAGATGAAGGTCCTTTAGTCAAAGCCTATGCTGGAGCATATGACCATTGGTCCATTTAACTTAGTATTGTCTACACTGACTAGCAGCAGCTCTTCAGTGTTTCAGACAGGGGTATTTTCCAGCCCTGCCCAGATATGACAGGAATTGAACCTATGCTCAGGTATGGGAGCCTTTTTACTTCAAGGGGAGGAATCTTTTGGTCTCTCTGGCATCTAGTTTTCTATAGGTAGGGAATATTTTTATATGGAGGAGCACTCGGTCATGTGAGCACCTACCTGCAGTCTCAAGTGGCACATCCATGTACAGGTTTATCAGATCAATAAGAACTAGGTCTGGATTATGCAAAGACCAGAAGAAAAAAAGGGAACTGCTCATTTCCATTATATAAATATTTTAATATGGGTTACCATGTGGCTCTCCATTAACTCTGTTCACCAGGAGGTACTAATAATCAACGGAGCAGATACACACACACGCACATGCGCGCGCGCACACACACACACACACACACACACATATATACACACACATATAAAATCTTAGTACTAGTGTAAAAGCTCCTTGTCTTAGATCTAAACCATTTCTACTCTGAGCTGTTAGGGACTATGGCAATGAATGACAGCCACACAAACAATTTATTCTGCACAGATCCACTCTAGGTTTTATACCTTCCTGGGCTCAAGGTATCTACATCTAGTATGAATACTGTAGAATATTTTCAAACAAAACTGTTTTTAAAAATACAAGAAGTGAATAAAAGTGTCTGTCATTTTAAAAAAATTTTTAAACAAAACTGTCTGCTTCTCTTGATTTTTATAACACACTTTCAATGTTTAGGAACCCAAATGTATTGGAAATCTCCTCTTTTAATTCTCAGGTGCTTCTTGGCAAACATAGGAGCTGGGTAGAGGCTAATTAAACAATGAACTGCATATCTATAATTCCTTTGCATTAGCTGGAACACAGGGCATCAACCACAGTGCATAACTGATGCTTGGCAGCTCCATGTCTTTTTTGCTGGAGTGAAAGCAAATGCTTAGCTGAAACCTTTCCAAGAGACCAAATGCCTGAGCAATCTTCCCAGTGAAGCACTTCAGAGGGCATATTGGGAGCTCTAAGCAGACCAGCTGTAGGCAAACATTCCCACCCACTCACATCAATGGAGCTTACCATCTCAGCTAGAGCAGAAATCACCTTCCCCAGTGTGGTTAGCGATTTGTTGATGTTTGCTCCCTCCTGTGTGAATGAGACAATTCCAGTGTGTAGCAACCAATTCCAACAAAGACTTCTCACAAATATTGTTAACAGCTATACACATTTCACTTGATACTACAGCTATTATTCAGTACTCCTCTCTTATTCACTTTCATGACATGAACCCCTCAGTGATGGAAAGCTTTGCCCATTGCTTTCTCAACTCAAAATGAATGGGTAGTGTAGTGCCAATATGGGGTGGCAGTAAATAGCTGGCCAATAAGGAATTAACAGTAGAGTGAATGAAATAGAAAAGAATGGAATATGAGCAAGAGTTAATGGCAGAAGAAGGCTGGTGTACAAAGAGTAATCCCGACTGATACACTTTCTCGCACTTCAATTGGCTGGCAATGTACAGCTTTCCAGGAGACAATCTAATGCTATAGTGTCAGAGCTCAGGATGCCCAATAATACACACAACAAAGACACACATATAAGCAACTTCTATAGCTTAACTTGGTCCACTCTCTTACCTTCAGCCTTGTGCCTTTTGCTCCTGTGGAGTCAGCCCGTTCACTCCCTGCTAGATCCACTAAGCTGATTTTGCTGACCTAAAATAAGAAAACAAATGAGGAACATGGTGTTTGATGTTATCTGCCAACACATCTCTCTGGAACAAAACAAAATTTTCTCTATCACTCAAACATTATAAGGTATATCGTTTCTCCAACACAAAAATCGGTCTCTTGATCAGGAAAAAGAAAGACATGAAATGGCTTCACTCAGTAATGCAGCTCCCTCTGGGATGGTCCCAGTGTGTGATCTGAAAGCACATGACGCAACGACCACACAACAACCTTGTTGAAGCTAAGCAGGTCTGGGTCTGGTCAGCACCTAGATGGGAGACCACCTGGAAACCCTATGTTTCTTCAGTTCCGTGGAAGAAAAGTGGGGTTTTAATATTTATGCACATAATAACAAAGCTATACACTGTTGCCATACAGCTGAAAAGCAATGCACAACAGTTTGGCAGCAGCAGATCTGTTCAAATGGATGTGCTCAGCTTTGAACTGCTACAGGCACTCAAGGTTCTTAAATGTCCGGACCTTTGAGCATCTTAGCCAGAAGGACAGCTTTAATGTGCCCTCCTCACCGCATCAGACATTACCCATGCTAACTGGGCAAAGAGACAAATTTTAAAGTGATGGGTCTCTGATGTTTAGGAGAGGGATGTCTTGGTGACAACAGAGAGCAGGGATTTGTTTCAATTCTGGCACCAGTCCAGAGAACAGAACTTAAATTGACATTTCCAGCATTGTCCATAATGATTTTTATCTATTCTGACAAAAGTGCTGACAGCACTAGGCCATACAACTTCTACGGATTTTACTCTCTCTGTACCCTAACTCTCCAAACAAGTCAAAGTCAACAAATATGTGCAAAGGATGGACAAGTAAGTAACAGAGAGACTGAAGAATAACAGGTTCATCTTCTAAGAGATCTGTTAAAGTCATCTTCTCCTCACTTCCTGTACAATTATGTTATCCTTCCATCATCACATTAGCTCTATTTACATGTTATCTTAAACACACTTATAATCCGAGTACAGTCTCTCTGGGGGCAAAATTGTTTAATCTCAAGCCGGCAGGCTATCTGTATTATATTATTACCCGCAAATTCAGACGTGCATTGACATTAGCCCAAATTGATGCCCTTCCATCTGTCGTTTTAGAGGGCAGGTTCAAGGGCATCCCTTTCCCCTCCTGCCTCTGCCCTGCGGTTCTGGCCATGTGGAGACCAGTACACATTCAATTTTACATTGTGATTTTTTTAAGGAAGCCCGCTTGAGATTAATCTCCCCCTTATTGCCTAAGTTTTTAGGACACTCTGGTGATTTTTATTTGAAGTTTTTATTACTTAATCCAGATGAAAGAATTATTAATATAGTGGCCAGTTTCTGTTTTATAATCTGCAAAACTCGATCTGATCTTTAGCAGTGCATTTCATAAGTGGTTTATATAATTCTCTCTTCTTTTAAAATTTTATTTACATTATGCATTGTTTGTATTTCTTGTATATTGGTCTATGACCGTAATAAAGTTCTATTCTGTTCTGTTCCGAGTACAGTGAACACATGTACAGATCTGTACTTATGTACAGTTATTTACACATTATGTTAAACACATGTATAATCAGTACAGTTATGCACATACAGATCTACACTCCCATAAAGTTATTTGCACATTATGTTTGGCATAACATAATGCATGATAGCATGTTTGGCATGCTATCTGTATATCATAGATAGCAATCCCCTGCTATCTGAGTAAAGAGACACCTTTTAAAGTGCTGATTCTCTTATATTTAGCTGTGGGAGAGCAACTGGCCCTATCCAACCCCAGCACAGCATCCCTCCAGTGGCTGTTGCTGGTATCTGCCTTATGTTTCTTTTTAGACTGTGAGTCCTTTGCAGACAGGGGACCATTTTATTTATGTATTATTTATTTTTCTACGTAAACTGCTATGAGAACTTTGGTTGAAGAGCGGTAAATAAATATTTGTTGTAGTAGTTTGCTTGCTGTTTGCCCCTTGAATTTAAAGGACTCTTTACCCAGATTCACTTTTTAAATGAACATACAAAAACATGTACACATGTACAGACACCTGAACACATGTATAAAACGGTGTCTGAATAGAGCTATTGAATCAGACCATTTAGTTAAACAGTCATCTCTTAGCTGTGGCCAAAGGATTCACCACAGTTTGGCAGTCATAACAATTCCAACCCCTCATGCTGCCAGAAGGAACTCTGGTCTATGATAATCTCACCCACCTTCTCAGTAGTGATGTCAGTTTCTGCATCATGACGTTTCTGGGTGAAGATTATATTGAAGACTGCATGTGAGCGGCTGCTGGTTTCATTCATGTTGGTGGCAGCCACTGTCCTGTTGAACAAGAACAGCTGGAAAGTGTTAGTTGTTTTTTTTTCCTTTTCCCCAAGCCTGCCAGAAAGGGCCAATGCTATTGGAAAGCTTATCTCTAGGAACTCTATAGCTCCACAAGCTAACAAATGTCAAGACAGGCAACTCAAAATTTAGAGCCAACAGTACTCTGATGAGAAAGATGACCTTTGAAAACACTAGCACAATAGGACAACAAGAAGAGATCCTGACAAAGTGTCTGAAATAGCAGCTCAAAACACTAATACTAAAGTGCTTTTTCCCTAGCAGAAGACTAAAATTACATGCCCAGTTATTGGTACTCCACTACCAGAGTTTTAGGCATGCACTATGTACAAATTTTAATGTTATTCCCCAAATATTGTCACTCTTATTAATCAAATTAGAAAGGAGATGATCCACTCCCTAAGGAAGTTCTCAAACTAGAATGGAGATCCAGATTATAAATAGGGATGTGCACAGAACTGCAGTCCGGTACTGGGGTGGGGGTTCCTTTAAAGGTGGGGGGAGGGTGTACTTACCCCTCCTGCCGCTTTTCCCCTGCCGGCGTGTGCATTTTAAGAAGTCATGCACACGCATGTCACATCTCCGCGATGTGCGCACGCGCAAAAGGCTTTCTGAAGCCTTTTGCTGCCGAGAGGGGGAAGGGGCGGCAGGGAGGTACTGTGCCACCCCAAATGCTTCCTAAAATATGTGCACCGGCAGGGGGGAAACGGCGAGAGGGGTAAGTACACCCTCCCCCGCCCTTAAAGGAACCCCCCCCCCACTGCAGCGTCGAACCGCCAGATGTCGGACAGGTCCGGAGGCCTGTAGAATGGCCTCCGGACCGGTCCATGCGCATCACTAATTATAAATGATGTCAAGCAGACATGAGAAAATGTAGAAGTTGCAGAGGAAAAGAAGATGAAAGTGAAGAATATTAGGACTTCATCCCTACAATTCTCATAGCATCAGCCTGCCTTTGTGGCTCCAAAACTCCTTGATAAGCTCCCATATCATGAAGACAAACACATGTGTTTGGAAAGAAGAGCTATGTATAACAACTCAGATGCCTCATTCCACAGGAATATGGAATAGACCCTCTTGCAGTTTGTTCTTTTACCTGGCTTTATTCCCAGAGTCCATTAGATCCTGGATGTCATTATAGGATGTAACAGCTAGTTTCGAGAGATCCTCAACATATGGACCAAGGAGTGGGTGCTCTCTCACCCTCAGGTTCCCTTTATTCTTGGGGTTCAGGAGGTCACGGACACGTTCACAGTATATTTCCATGTAGCTCACCTGCGGGACAGAATATGTACACTATGAGAATGATGCAATGAAAAATTGGGTCCACTAGGACATCAGAAGCACAGGACAGGCCCTAGCATCTTGTGGGCACTCAGGAATGCATACATACTGCATTTTTGGAAGGGTGGTATAGAAATCAATCAATCAATCAATCAAATAAATAAGCATCCCTTCCGAAAAAAAAGGACATTGGCTACAGTTGAGGTATCTGCAACATAATATTACCCAGCAGTGCTTTAGCAGAAAAGATATTTTGGGAATTGGTCTACCAAGAAAGTCTCAAAATAAATCAATGGGATCTAACGACACAGTTACATTTTTCAGTGTTCAGTTTTCTCATCTACATCTTCTGTGTCTACACCCAGGTAGCAGACAGATGTGTGCTCCTCAAAACACAAACAGCTGTATATATGTGCAACAAGAAGTATCTGCAGGAGATGAAGCTATCAGAAACACTAAAAAGGATTTACAAAAGTGAGAAGTTTTGTGAACAGCACATGCTTATCACTTCTAAATTTTCAGCTAGAGAGGGTATGGAGGAGCTTTTAAGGACCTCTAGTTTAATACCAAAATCTGATTAGGGTAGCTGCAGCAATTAAACTCTGCAGCTAGTCTACCCTAAAATTTAATGCCATGCTAATCCAGAGCTTTTTTTTTAGTTAAAGCATTTTCCAGGAACAGTAGTTCTGCTTCTCCACAAGTAGATACTGCTTCCATTTATATTCAATAAGCCCATTTTAAATTCCTTCTAGCCCCTAGAAACCTATAGATTATGAACAAGTATCAGTTTGTACCTCCACTGAGTAGGACATGTTGTCATTTGTTGTGTCATTGATTCGGGAGAAGAGGTCCTCACACAGCTGCAGAACGTGACAAAGAAAGAGGAGTTATGTACATTTGAAACAATAGTACTATTTACTTAGAAGCTATTCCCAGAATCTGGCAGCCTCACAGATTTCTAACTGCTGTTGAACAAGTCACTGAGGTGTCAGCTGGGGCAGGGTGGATCTTCTCTATGGGCAAAGTGGGCAGCGCTCACCTTAAATTTCTCAGTCAGCCTTGTTGTCTCTGCCTCCATTTTGTGTGCCTACTGTCTCCCTCTGTTGTTCCCTGCTGCTCTTGCCTGTAGCCTGCAGCTGCTTTAAGAGTTCTGAGGTGGGCGACGGTAGCACCAACCTCAAAGAACAAATGAAAAGCCCCAGATCTTTAAAAATATTAATATTAATAAGGCAGGAGCCAATAAGCATGCTCACTTTTGTTTTGCAAAGTGGGTGGTTATAGGACCACCCTAAAAACCAATTAGAGACAGACTAGGCTGATTGACTCTTCAGGCAGCCAATCAGAGTGCCCAGAGGGTGGGAAAGTCTTTTCCTTTTAGAGCTGCTGCCCTGGTGACTTCAGAATGCATTTACTCTCCACAGAAGCAGCCTTTTGTAGCTGTTCTGTGTGTGTGCTTGTGTTTTGTTCCTGCCTTGTTAGATCCAAATCTACACACTAGTCCTGTTAAGCACTATAAAGCAACTGCTGTGTTCCATATTTCTCTGTATCTTCGCTGATGAGCAAATTAGATTTGTGTGCTTATGTGTGTGTTTGTATTTTGATCCCACTGGTTACCTACAAATCTACACTTTGCCAGTTATTGCTAAAGCACCTGCCTAGTCCTGGCTCCACCTCTGCAGCTGCCCACTATTGGCTTCCGCTCTCACTACCTGTGACTCCAACCATCACTTGCCCTGCTTAGCACCGTCGACACCCCTCATCCCAAGAACCATCAGCCACCACTGGACAGGTGGTAACTCAACATTGTGTGTTTCCATCCCTCCACCAAACAAATGGCCCCTGGAAGCTCTTGGGAGGGTACCAGGTAAGTCTGTTTTAATTGCACAGGTTATAGGCAAGGCTTCCGTGCATGCTGTACAGGTGCATCAGCTGATAAGAGGGAGACACAATAGGAAATATTTTGTTTAAGAGATACTTGTTGCAAGAGTTTAGAGCTACTATTGCTGGTTTTGCGCAGCTCTCGTTCTGTCTCCTGTGCTGACTGCTGGTCCAACTGGATGAGCAGTGACTGGAATGGACATTGCTCCACTGACCATGTAGACTGTGGCTGACTGGCACTTTGATTCAAAGTAGAAATTACCTGCAACGTATTCACATGGAAGCACCCTAAGAGATAGTCTTAGAACTCCATTCCTGTGGACCAACAAGGGAACTGCAGAAGTGCACTCACAGATTCAAGTGGAGAAAAGATTTACAATCCCACCCACACATCTAATACTTTTTATTTGGAAAGGGTTAGCAGTTTGCAATATCACTGAATCATCATCCAAGTAAAGTAGTCAGACAGTGCCTCTTGCAGTGTCTTACAGGATGCTGGGATGCAAGTCTTGGGTTTGTACATAGCTATATGTGATCCAAATAATTTTAAGTGACTGGATCCAATCCTCTTTTCTTTTTTTTAAAGTGGAGATTGAGGTTGTCAGAACATGTTGGGTTTCAAATATTAGCAGTTAGGATTATTTGTTGCCCAAATACAATGGAAAAGTTTCCTAAAATATATGTATTTGGGGCAAGGGTTCTGTTTTGAATGCGGGGGGGAGTCATTTTGGAAATTAAAGACTTTCCATAAATTCCAGTACAATCTCCTATATTAGGATGACTCTAATATAATTTATACAAGGATGGTACCATAGCTCAGTGGTAGAGCATGGGCTTTGTATGCAGAAGGTCCTAGGTTCAATCCTTGGCATCTCTAGACAGGACTGGAGACCCATCTGAAACCACAGAGAGAGATTGCCAGCCAGTGTAAATTATGAACTAGATGGACCATTAAACTGATTCAGGATCACAGTATCTGAATCACAAATAAAACATTTTCAAAATAATCATGAACATCATGAACAATGACCCACAACATCTTGGAAGATGCCACTAGTGGCATTGTAACACCCCAAAGCCAATTTTTATGACATGGAAGTGTAAGACAATAGATCTGGGAAATTTGGAGAACCTGGACCATTTGCTATCCTTCCTTAACTATGTCAAGAACATTCTGGCTCACATATTGCACAGGAATCCATCCATTGAAGAGAGAGGCAAGCACACTGCTTGTGAGCCACTCTACAGCCCGCCTGTGCTGCTTACAAGGATGGGGTGGTTCCATGCTTACTAAGCCGTGCATCATCACACGTGCGACACTACAGTACTCCCATTGGGAATAATGGGAATAGTGTTGCAAGTGTGATGATGCAGGCACAGAGACGGGGCCTAACTATAATAGGGCAAGGGGAGACAGTTCTGGGAGCCCACTGCCTTGGGGGGGGGGGCCCAGAGGCAAGTCACATGACTGATTCCCCCGCCCGGGCTTCCTTCAGTTGTAGTCATCCTCTGAAATCCCAACCCCTGCTAACTTGGCAAAGAGGCACCTTTTAACGTGGTGATTCTCTTTATTCATCAGGGGAAGAGTAACTGGCCCTCTCCACCCCCAGCACAGTACTTCCAGTGACTGTTGCTGGTGTCTATCTCATGTTTCTTTTTATAGTGTGAGCCCTTTGGGGACAGAGAGACATCTTATTTGTTTATTATTTCTCTGTGTAAACCGCCCTGAGCCATTTTTGGAAGAGCGGTATAGAAATCGAATGAATGAATGAAATTGATGTGAGTGTTAAGACCTGGAGCTACCAGAACAGCATGTCTTTCTCTAGTACCATCATCCACAATTTACAAACCCTTTTAAAAAATAATTTAGGATGATGTTCTATTGTGGCACATAGGTGTGAGATAGATAGATAGATAGATAGATAGATAGATAGATAGATAGATAGATAGATAGACAGACATCTATGTGCCACAATATATAAATTTTACTATGCTTTTTGTTATCACTATTCAGCCTCATTTAAGATTTCTTTACTTCAGGAGCTGAGCTTCAGTGAGGGAGGGGGCCCATTTTAAAATCTTGTCTCTGGGCCCACTCCAACCTTGCTACATTCCTGCACAGAGATGCTCTGCCCTTGCAAGCAGAGTGGGCATGCCTTTTTCTTCAGTGGATGGATTTCTGCAGGGTACGCAAGTCATCCTCTGTAAATGCACAAGAACCTCTTTACATTTTGGTTCCTGGAAATACTGTTTTTTCAAGACACGAAGTCACAGTTAAAGCCAAAGAAATATTGGTGTTGAATCTAACTCACCTCCCAGCAGATGGCACCACATCCTTCCCTTCAGCCAACAAGCAGTGGACTTGAAAGTGCATTGTCACTCCCTATCATAACTGTGTCACACACTTCCTGTCTTCCAGATAGTGGTTATACTCACACCCCTGGTTCCCAAATTGTGCCCTCTCTTTCATCCCAAACCCTTCTTGGGCCTGCTTGTTTGCTGCCAGCTGCATCACAGTTACCTGAGGGATGATGCCTTGCTGGTCCTTCTCCTGTTTGCCCATCATAGTATAGGACTTGCCAGCCCCAGTCTGGCCATAGGCAAAGATGCAGACATTATAGCCTTCAAAAGCATGCTGCAGCATCTCCTCTCCAATGTCCCGATAGACCTGCTTTTGAGAGGCATAGTTGATGTCTTCAGGCTATTCAAAAAAAGAAAAATGGAGAACAAGTTGAAGAGGTTGGGAGAAGAGAGGAAATAAGCCTTTCCCCCTTTTCATGATGTGTTTTACTAGGAACAGATCTGTAACCTAATGGAATGGGGATGGGGCTGTAACTCAGTTGCAGGTCATCTGCTTAGCATGCAGAAAGTACCAAGTTCAATCCCTGGCAGCTCCAGACAGAACTAGGGAAGAACCCTGCTTGGAGCCCTAGAAAGCAGCTGCCAGACAGAGCAGACAATACAGAGCTAGATGGACTCATGGCCTGATTCAGCAGATGGCAGTTTCCTGTATTCCTAATTATTGTGAAGCACAGTTGGATCGGAATTTCTCAGTAACTCTTAGAACTGATTTACAGAGAACTCAGCTCCCAATACAATTTCCACTTTTATCTTTCAGTCAGAGACGGAGCCACCACTGGGCGACCAGGTTCAAAGAACCAGGACATGGCCCCTGAGGGGCTGTGCCTCGCGGCAGACACGGGGGGGGGCTGGTTTAGCTCCCAAGTGGGGCCACACGGCCCCGTTCAGGAGTTAAATGGCCATCGCTGCGTTCGCAGTGTGGCCAGGAGCGGATCTTCCCTGCCTTAAAGGCAGGGAGAGCCGCTTCTGGCCACGCAGTGAACACAGTGCTGGCCCCGATCTAGCTCCCAAATGCGGCTGCACTGGCCTGAATCTAACTGAATGAATCTAACCCAATCTCCCGAATGCAGCGCTGGCCTGATTCTAACTCCTAACTCTGCGCAGCCCTGTTTGGAAGCCAGACCACGCCCCTCTGTCTGACGTCAGATGCGGGGTATGGCTAACCCCCCATGTCTGACGTCAGACGTAGGGGTTAGGGATGTGCCCGAATAGGCTTCAGCACCGGCGGGGGTACTACTTTAAGGGTGGGGGAGGGTGTACTCACCCCCCCCGCCGCGTTTCCCCCGCCGGCGCTCTCCAAATTTCAAGCCCCTCAGGGTGGCAGCATTCCTCCCTGCCGCCCCGTTCCCCCGTCGGCCGGAAGTGGCCGGAAGTCACGAGCGCGCGGGCGCCCGTTGTGCGTGTGCACGCACGGCAGGCGGGCAGGCGCACGCGTGCTCGCGACTTCCAGCCACTTCCAGCCGACGGGGGGAATGGGGCAGCAGGGAGGAATGCTGCCGCCCCGAGGGGCTTGAAATTTGGAGAGCACCGGCAGGGGAAATGCGGCGGGGGTGGGTGGGTACACCCTCCCCCGCCCTTAAAGTAGTACCCCCGCCGGTGCCGAAGCACCGAATCCTGCCCCAGCGCCGAAACGTTTCAGAGGCCTTTACAATGGCCTCCGAAACGTTTCGAGCACAAGCCTAGTAGGGGGTGGGGCAAGCGAGGCTGCGGCGGTGGCTAGACACAGGCCGCCACTGGTCTGGCTCCACTATTGCTTTCAATGACTCAGCAGTGACTTTCCATCAGATAATGGTGGAGAGATGAAGTCTCTGTTCCCACTGTTTTTTTCCATTACTAACTAAGAATGTTATAACGTTATGCTGCACTCCTCTACTGCATGATACTTGAGGGCAGTTTGGGTTGTCAGCTTCCTTCCAAGTGGCTGGTGGTGCTGTACTTTGGGCTCCTTCTCATGATCCTAATCAGGGTAGGAGAAGCACCCAGCCAAGGTAGAAGAGTCAGACACACTTCCAATCGGTGGTTATGTAAACCCAAACTACAAGGTAGGAGGCAGAAGGAGTGCTCTTGTGAGAGGCAGGAGCTGAGTTGGAGGGGTGTACCTAGGGTTACCAATGGTCCTTTGTGAGCAGGGACATCCCTTATTTCAGCCCAAACTGCCTGTCTCTTAAAGGATGCCATTTGTCCCTTATTTTCAGCTAATGGGAAAAACTTATGACTCAGATCAAACAAGTTATTTTCACTAACAAAATAATTAATGAGCTCCAACTCCTTTCCCTTCTCCCTCCCTACCAGAGTCCTCTGTGGTTCTGGAGGCTTTTCAGACAGCAGGCTTTACCGCAGGTTTACCATGAAGCTTTACTGCAAGTTCGGGGCATAACTGATACTCTGACGCAAAAAGAGGATTTTTTTTTTACCCCAGACATAAATTGGGCTAGGTTCCAATACAGAGGGGGAAACCCAAATTGTGTGCGAAGTGCTCTCTGAAATATCACACAGACTTCTGGGTAAATCTGGCCAATATGTGAACACATGGCCACCTTCCCAAAGTAGAGTCGCAGTAAAGTCACCATCTGAAAAAGCTCCTGGTGGGCTTTAGGCTCAGGATTGCCAACAGTTCCATATTGGGGACATTAACAAAAACATTAGAATCAACAGCCATCAACGACTGGCTGACTTCGCATTATCCAGGTATTGAGATCATGAAAACCATGCAAGAGATGACTACTAGAGATATTACTCATGTGTGAAGCCTATTTTTACTGGCTAACAACGCTTCTCTTTCTAGAAAACAAAATTATATTACACCCAGTTTGGCAAGGTGATATCAATAAGCAGAAGAGAAGCAATCTAAGTTGTAACTTATAGCATAGTTTAAGTTGAAAGTGGAACACATGCAGCAAGCGGGCTCACAATTACTCCCACATACTCCCTGCCTCGTGTCCCTTATTTGGGCTGCTGAATGTTGGCAACCCTAGTGCACCCTACCCAGACACTCTCTCCAGCATTTTACCAAGAGTGGACAAAAAGTCGTTTGACCCAGCTCCCACCTCCCCCGTGGTCCCTCTCCCCACCTCCTATCTTGTTGTTTGGGTTTATGCAATCAATGAGAGGGAGTACGCCTGGCTCTTCTACTTTGGCTGGGCAGTTCTATCTTGATTAGGATCATGAGAACAAGCCTTTTATGTCTTCCAAAGCTGGGAGGAAACTGTTTAGTATATCCTTGCCCTGCTGGAAGGCTGCACATGTTCAAAGCATCTGCCTAGCTCCAGCATCCTACCAGGTGTTTGAGGAATCCATACCTACCAGCATGGCGGCCACTTAATCTGCATAGAGGACACGGCCCTCTAGCCAGCCATTTGTATGAAAAAGTCCATCTCATTGTGCAACTATTTTCATCACAAAGCACAAAAGGAGGGATTGCAGTGGCTTTTTGAATATTTTTGGAACCAGATGGTTCACACAAATTTCTTATTACATGGAATAGTCTCCAGGGGGTTGGATTGGCATGGAGACCACCACTCTACAGTTTGCATGACTCAGGCCTGAGAAATACACCATGCAGTGGAGGGGTGTGTAGTCTGATCATGGCAACTTTTTAGCAGGAGAGGAATATCTAATCAGTGCCACTCGTAGATCAAGGCACAACAATATGGGAATGGCTGGAAGACGAGAACCTAACTAGGGATGTGCATGGAACCAGTTCAGAGGCCCTTTATGGGCCTCTGAACCATGCCCAGCATGCGCAGGTGCATTGGATACTTCCAGTTACCTCCAGTAAAGGGGGCAATTGGGCAGCAGGGAGATATGCTGCCGCCCTGATGGACTTTAAGAAAATGGAGTGCTGGCAGGGGGGGAAAGCAGTGGAGGAAGGGGTAAGTGCACCCTCCCCCAGCCTTAAAGATGCACCCACCCACCTTCGAACCACTCCCACCCAGTTCCGTGCACATCCCTAAACCTAACCACAGTTACTGAAGTAGAACTACAGAATAAAAGAGGCTATCACGCAGGACAGACATGCCTGGGTCCTCGCTCCACTCCTTCATTCTGAATCAGTCTAGCTGTTTTCATCATTAGTGCTAAGCTGATTTGCCAGAGATGGTTGCACTTGGTTGTGTGACCATCCAAAGGCAATTCTGATTTGTTGGATGCTGAAGAGCAGGGGTGGTTGTGAACCTTCCCTCCCGCTGGCCCCCTGTGCCACTTTCAAAGCTTGCAAGGCCAGTTTTGAAAGGGGAATTGCCCCCACCAGGGGCACAGTGCAAGACAGTATTTGGTTCCTCTCCTCAGGTACTGCAGTACCTGGGCTGCCCCTGCTGAAAAGGACACATTTCAGTTCTGCAATCACATGTAGAAAGTAGCTGCTGGTCTATATTCAGTTGGGTCAATGCTGTGTCATGGTACTGATGAGTCTTCAAGACATCTTCTTTCATGTTGTATCAGTATCAAAACTGAAATACATAATCAAGGCATTGATTCCAACTGACGTGGCTCTGAGGATCAGGATCCTCATAAATAGCTTCAATACCGCTCTCAGCAACCCCTTCCTGGGCCCGTTGAATACACATTAAGGGTAATGCACAAACACAGCTGAAGCAATATAGAAGAACAGCTGCGTCACATTTTCCCTGTTCTTGCCCATGAATTGCTGATGATCATTCCTCAAAATTATTTCCGGTTTGAAATAATTTGTAGAATAATTTCTGTGAATTATTTTTAGTCAGATATTCATTCTGGAGCAATGAATGCAGATCCAAAATTAAAGCCTGATATAAAGCCATCCCAAAGCATCCCCACCAATCAAATACCCCCATCACCACCACCATCTGTAGACTGTATCTACTTACCGTTGTGTGAGACCAATAGGAATAGTCAAAGCTGAAACTTTTTGGCGTCTCCTTAGGCTGCTTTGGATTAATGATAGCTAGAAAGAAAGAGAAAAACATGATAGGATGTGATCACTCGGGAGTCAGCAGGGGTCAGCAAAAACTGAGGTAGGAGTAGGGGGAAGTGACCATGTGGCAGCTGCAATCCGGATAGGATAGTGCAGGACGTACTTTTTCCTCTATCCTTGATACAGTGCTGGCTACATGATGTGGGATGGCCACAGCCATCTTACCCAGATCATGGCTAGCACATGATCTCTTCACCCTCTGCCTATCTTGATTTTTGCTGACATGTGACAATTTTTGGGAGCACACATGGTGCTCTGAGTCTGGCTGGATACTCCTCCCACCCAGCTGTTGGTCATGAGAACAAGCTCATTATCTTTTAAATTATAAGCCTGTGGACAGAGACTCTGAGCCCTTTTTCACAATCCATGAGAAAGGGTTTGATTGGGCAGAGAGGAAGCCTCAACAAGCCTACCTCCCCAACATACAGTCCTCACTGTTGGTCTGGGTGTGGAGATTGTGCACCCAGATGTGAAGCTGCCTCCTCGGGCAGTGCGGAGGGTCGTGGGCCGGGACAGGTTGCCCAGAAAACTCCCATAATGCACCTAATGAGTATGGAGATTCCCCAGAAGACGGCCGGGAGCCCTGCGGTCTCCCTCTAGGGGAAGAATGGCAGTTACATCCCCAAATAGCAGAGCAAAACCAGTTTGGTGAGAAAGCAGCAAAGCAAGAGGTCTTGAAATAGTTCTTTAGTATTGAAGAACTACAAGAATTTATTTAAGGAAAAGGTTACAAACAAATGTGAAAGTGCTTGCAGCTTATTTCAGCTGTAGCTCATGGCTGAAGAGAGAAACCAAAACAAACAACCTTCTCTGAAGAGACAAAATGGAGACTAACACTGGAAGAACAAAGGGGGGAGGAGTCTAGCACTGTTATCCATGACCCTAACCCCCCCCCTCCCAGTGGTCACTATGGGACATTGCAGCTGAGAGCTGATGCTGCCAGGGTCCTAGCTCCAACACTCCCAACCCCAGTTGCAAGCAGCCGGGGTTGGCAGATGATCAAATAAACGGGGCTAAGGGAGTGCTAGTCCCCTTAAGCCCATTTAAGAGGGCGGCTGGCTTGGCGACTTTGCCACCGAGGCACCGCCGGGATCAGGCGTGATCCTGCTGGTTCTCATGCGCAGGCAAGAAAGGGCTTGGCTTTCTTAGCTCGGTTTTGCCTGTGCATGAGAACAGCCTCTCTCTGTTTTATAGTTTGTATATAGCACTTAGATGTAAGCACTATCAAGCATCACGCATCGTAGCTGCATAAGTGCACATTATATTTATTCTGTTTCTGGGCAGTACTCCCCACCACACAGAGAGCTACATGTGTGAGGAGGGGTTACCATGTCTGTCTGCAATAGCATGCTTCCAGTTACAGCAATAATGAAAAGCAGACTTTAAAAAAAAAACACCTGGGTATGATATGTGGAAGCAACTGAGATAACATTCGTACATATGTGGAAGCAACTTGCTCCAGACAGATGAGACAACATTCATACATTCCCTTCTGTATACTGGGGGTGGGGGACACTACAGGGAAACAAAGCAGGCCCAGGCCCAAAAATACTCTGGCACGCTGCCACTACCAGAAAGAAGTAGAATATAACAGAGCTTTGTTTCTTCTAGCAGAAACATCTAACCAGTGTTAAGAAGGGATCCCTCCCCCTGTGTTTAGATCCCTGAAGGTTTATTAACACTGAACCCTGATGTCAGAGACTCAGATGTAATTGCTGAACCAAGTACCTGAGAGCAAACTCTAGCCGGTCAATGGATATGTGCATCAATTACTTTGGTTAGCTACAGACACAGCTGTGACGAGCCTCCCGCACGTCAGAAGCAGCAAATGGCAGAGTGTCCTTCATCTGAGCGACTCTCCCTTCATCTTCTGCTGGAAAGCAATCATGACTCATGTACAAGCTCACAGCAACTGACTATCTGCTCATCTAACTCTCAGAAGGCCCATAAATAAGAGAAGGGATCACAGCCCCCCATCCTTCACATCTCCCATTCTCTCCCAGCAGTGCCTGTGTATAAATTAATGTCTTTCAGATTCCTTCCATCCCCTCTGCTTTAATCTGAACTTGTTTGTGTTGTGGTAAGAGTGAAAATGTTATATTCCTTACACTGAACAAAGACAAAGGTGTTACTCTCCTTATTTGAGGAATATTAAGGTTTTTTAAAAAAAAAAAACAAAACACCAAAAACTTTCAACTGAGCAAAGGATGCCAACTTCTAAAAATAAACTTCATTGCTTTTCACCCTCCCACATGGTGAAGCCAGTGACACACAATGGTAGCCCATCAGTGTAGGCTGGGGAGCAGTGAATGAGCTGTGGGTACAGCTTGTTCTGCGGTGTTTTCCCCGGGTATGTGGACTGGTCATTCGACTGGTTCCCCACCCTGATGAATAACCAGTCCACACACCTGGGAGTTTTCCACACCCGGCTTTTGGCCCACATTGCCTCCAGAATGGAGCGGGCACATTCACAAATTCAGCAGATTCACCCCGAAGTCCCTGTGAACTATCAGGGAGCACTTCACACACGATTTGGGTTTTTCATTGCTCATTAGAGTGCAACCCGATTTATATTCAGAGTAAAAAAAAAAATCCTTTTTTGCATTGGGTTTTTTGAGTTCGCAATAAAGCCTTGTAGAAAACTCATGGTAAAGCAAGCTGTGTGGAGAACTCCTTGGGATTACCGGTAATGCCATAGCAGGGTGAGGTGAGAGAGTGAGAGAGAGAGAGAGAGGGGCAGTTGGGGGGTGGTGGTGTGAGAACAAGCCACACCTTCATCTTTTTCCTGATCTCACCCAGATTGGCATCCACTGGCCACAGAAGTGTTTAACCAAGGGCCAAACTCTGTATGGATCCATTCATAACACATTCTCTCAACATGTCATTTTAGTTCTGTGAAATGGCCCCAGAGTGCTTTCCAGATTACAGGCTACAACAGCCGTAAAATGCTTTGACTTGGTGGGATCGAATTGAATATGCAATTAAAGGATGTCGCGCAAAGCCACTAGCAGGAGGAGCAGTCTTTTCTAGTTGCACAAAACTCTACAATGGGAAAATACAACTATTAATTTGTGCTGCACGTGCGACATTATAGGACTGTAATGTGGCAATGAAATCCAAAAGAAGGCATCAGAAATGTGAATGGCACCTTGATGACAGCGCAGGGAATGCGATATCAAGACACAGGTAGTTCAGAAGCACAAGTGTCCAGGAAGGAGAAGAGCTGGCCTGTCAATTATGGACTGGACAGTGATTTTGTAGTGATGACACTATCCATTTTTTGGACACAGAAGCTGACATCCTAACTAAATTACTCAATGGAAGTCTCATTGAAATGAACAGTACGAGTGAGTCATCATGAATTTGGCCTATTCATTTCAATGGGACTTCCATTGAGTAATTTAATCAAAATGTCAGCCGGGGCAGTGAGACGGAGCAACCTGAAGTAGATAAATCCATTAGATGACAATGTTTTAAAGTAGGAGACAAATAACAAATAACTTTCCAGGACCAACCTGACTGCACTTTTTAAAGTTTATCTGTTTAATCAGTTTCTAAAAATTATACAAATATAACCAAAAAAAACCTTAAGAGAAATGCAATGCAACTATTCCCCTCTTCAAAAAGGGGGATCATGGAAATCTCTGACATTACAGAAAGGAGCAGGTAAACCAGATAACTACAGGAAGAATATTGCATATTAAAAAAATACTTATTAGCATTCAGTGAGACACCAGTATAAAACAGGGATTCCCAACCTGTGGTACTCCACATGTTGCTGAACTACAACTCCCATCACCCCCAGCTACAATTTATTGTGCCTGGGGATAATGGGATTTGTAGTTCAGCAACATCTGGAGTACCAAAGGTTGGGAAGCCCTGGTATAAGACATCTGGGTCAAACAGTAGGCTGGTTCTCACAACCAGCAACAGGGTTGGACAAGTGTCCTACCCAAGTTTAGGACCTGTGTGCATTTCCATTTTGTGATTGTATATTCATAAAAAGCAAGGTAGGAGGCAGGGGAAGTGATCATCTGCAAGGCTCATGTTGGGTAGGAAGGGTCCATCTTACACAACAGCTGTCGCCAGCTGTTTAATTAGGTAGGAGGAAAAGCCCTCCTACCCAGCACGGGAGCCTCTCAGGTGATCACTTCCTGTCTCCTACCTTGCTTTTTACAAGCACATGAACACAAAATGGGAGCTCACACAACTCCCAAAATAATGATCATCTGAACTAGTCTAGTGTCTACCAGAAGTGAATATATAGATATAGATCTTAATCTTAATGATCATGTGCAAAAGACTTTTGTCATGTCCATACAAATAAAAAAAGGGAGCCATTTCTCTAAAAAAAAGCTATCAAAACATCTGGGATTCTGCCTTGATTTGCTTTGTCACTAGGTTGTCCAACATGCCGTGCTGCACCATCCCATGACTGACAGAGACTTCTAGTCTCTCCTTGTCTGCACAATTAACCTAAGGAGTTGCTTAAAGGTAGAAGTTAAGTGTGCCGTCAAGTCAATCCCAACTCCTGGCACCCACAGAGCCCTGTGGTTTTCTTTGGTAGAATACAGGAGGGATTTACCATTGCCTTTTCCCGCACAGTATGAGATAATGCCTTTCAGCATCTTCCTATATCACTGCTGCCAATATATAGGTGGTTCCCAGAGTCTGGGAAACACACCAGCGGGGATTCGAACCGGCAACCTTCTGCTTGTTAGTCAAGCATTTCTCCGTTGCGCCACTTAAGGTGACAAGGGTTGCTTGGTGCACCAATATTCTTTGAATCAATGAGATTGCTGTGTAATGTTACAGAGGATGCTGGAGTACAAGGGCATAGCTACAAATGGAAGACAAATGCTGAGCACTTGAGAGTGGGTGACCCTGCCAGCTAGGTGATGCTCATACCTCCCTGAAGAAGCTGGGGAGGGGCCCAATTTCACCCCCCCAGGATTTGCTACATCCCTACTGGGATGCAACTCTCAGACTCTTTGATGCAGCTGCTTGAGACAAAAAGGTTCTTGGGCTGACCTGCCAATGCCCCAAAACTACATGAAAGTGTTTTATTTGCTGAGATATCAGATACATCTCATCTAGTAACATTAAAAAAAAATAGATACATCTCATCTTGTAACATAAAGAGAGGAAGAAACATTTAACTCAAAAGACTGCAGTCTAGCGATATAGCTACATTTCTACATGTCAGCCATAGGGATGTGGAGAACCAGTTCGATCATGAACCAGACTGCTGCAAACCAGGCCAGTTTGAGCAGTTCAATCACAAGCTGCTTTGAACCAGTTTGAGCTGGTTCATCAAAATGACCAGCCTAGCTGATTGGTTCGACCAAACCGGTTTGCACACCCACAGTTCAGTCCAAATTCAGTTCTAATTCGGACCAAACCATGCCAAATGGTCCATGCACAGTCCTAGTCAGCCAGCTAAGGGGACAGTGCATGTATTTTCCTTGCCACTGAAGAGTACAGCAATATTTATTTATTGATTTGATATGATTTGATTTGATTTGATTTGTATACCGCCCTTCCAAAATGGCTCAGGGCAGTTTACAATTAAAACAATAGGCAATGGACAAGTTTCAGGAAGACCCATTTGCATACACAATGGCGGCAGGGTTCATGTTAGCCTTGCCATGTCCCCGGGAATTTAGGGTGACCCTCGGATTTTGGCTCATCCACCCGGCTGCTAAATTCCACCCAGATTTACACAGATTTCAAATGCGCTACCCAGATTGCCCAGATCCAGATTACTCTGGATCCA
This sequence comes from Hemicordylus capensis, assembly GCF_027244095.1. NCBI lineage: Eukaryota > Metazoa > Chordata > Lepidosauria > Squamata > Cordylidae > Hemicordylus > Hemicordylus capensis. The sequence goes on from NC_069659.1 coordinate 292,316,507, forward strand.
ATTACACGAGAGGGCAAAGAAGGAGGGAAAAGTATACAAATCTGTCAAATAAATAAATGAATGAAATGCAAACTAGTCAGTGCAAAATTTGCATAATATGCAAATTAGGCCACCTGGATTTGGGAAGCTTGAATATGGCAACCCTATTTCATGTTGAGATCTCCAGTTAAAGGATCTCAGGTAGCAAGGCTGGGAAAGCAAGGCAGGGATCCAGTAGGTACAGAGTTTACCAAAGTATCGCAGTGCCTGAGGGGAGGCACTCAGGGGTGCAGCAAGGGGAGAGGGGGCCTGTGTTCACCCCTCTTCCCGGCAGCCCCTCAGAGTGAGGAAGATAATGAAGAAAACAGGGAGAGGTGGAGCTGGGGGCCCCTTGGGAGTTGTGAGCCACAGATTCTTTGAAACCATCTGCTCAATTATAGCTACGTTCCTGGAGCAGTGCTCCCTCTAATTTTTTTCATCTCTTTGCAGAATGAGTTTTGTTCTGGGCGGCAATATCAAGCCAGTCTGTGTGCATGTGCATTCAGCGGGGGGCCTTCCTAATTCAACCTGAGCAGGATCTAAAATTAACTGAGTGGACATCAGAAAACTTGTAAGTGCATGCACGTGCACACACCTTAGAGGAAACAGTGCCCTGGAGGCAATGAATGACCCTGATGGGGGCCTATGACCTATGACCCTGATGACCTATGACCCTCAGCCTATGACCCTGATGGGGGCCTATTTCCCTTTCAAACCTGACCTTTGCAAATTCTGTAAGTGGGCTGGTGCTGGCTTGGGGGAATACTGAAAGAAGCCCCATCTTCTTTCCTCGTGAAATATGAGAAAAAGCACTCCATGCCACACTGGCATAGGTCAGATTGGGGCCCAAGAACTAGTCCGATGGCAGCAGCAGGTGGCATCTTGTTGTCCTGCTGGCACCCCAATAATCTGCCATCTGCATCTCAGTACAGGAGTTTGGGTTAAGAAATGTTGGGTTTTGATGGCCCTTCCAGTGCTTTGATTCTGGAAGCAATTATGAGAAACAACAATGCCAAAAACTGGGATTTCAGTTCAGAGTCACTTGAAATTTGGCCCCCAAATACAGCACACACACTCTTTTGAATTCTGTGCCAGGTTCCTCGTCTGTTGGGAATGTTACCATGGCAATCCAAGAACCGAGATTGACTTGCTTCTTTAATTGTTGATTGCATTTTAAAATAAGAGAGACGCAGGGAAGAAAAAAAACACACAAAAAACCCCCACACAATAATGGCAAACCTAAGAATAACAATTCCATAATTTTAGGCATCATTCAAATGACCTTTTAGAAGAAGAAGCTGGTACTGAGTGGAGAATTAAATTCTTAATAGACAGCTGATGTGCAATGCAAATTAGAAGAATTTAATCATGCAGGCTCAGCTGTGCCAGGAGTAAGTCCATTCTTTAGGGTGGGGGAGTAGAAAACCACCACCACCCCCAGACACAGACACACAGACACAGGAGGATATGCAAAGGTGACAACATCTGATAAAGTATCAGTGCCAAATTCATGACAACCGGAGGGACACACTATATGTTGGTTGGGACTGAAGTTAGCAGATGTTAGTATGGCCAAGCAAGCACAGGGATATCCAATCTGAGGCTCTCCAGCCACTGTTGGACTACAGCTCCCATTTTACCTAGCCACAATCCATTGCAGCTGAAGATGAACATCGTAGTACAACAACCAGAGAGCTTCAGGTTGGCCACTCCTGAGCTAGCAGCTAAAAATGCAGGAAGCACTACTTCTTCCTGTGTCTATAGATTAGATGCTTTCGAAAATCCAGTTCCAATCTCTTTACATTTTAAGACATCATGGGAAGGGTTGGCAGGAAGGCAGGTTCCTCCCTGCCTCCTTGCACATGACCAACCCTCCCCATTAGGTTCTGTCAACCATAGTGATATACAATTACAGCTGCAGCAAGCAGCAGAACCAGAGAAAGAAGTCCTCCAGGAGTGCGGTGCATTGGGCAATTCCCCCATAGCTGGGCACTCTTGCCGCCTGGCTTTGTGTGCACTCGGGCTGCAGGCAGCCTGTGTGTGCACACAACCAGGGACTTGGGTTAGAAGGGTGCACTCATGCCCTTCGATCTCAGTATTAGCCTGGGGAGAAAACATGGGCTACCTGGCAGGGCAGCACCAGGATCAAGTCTAATCCTGGCATTCCACAGGAGCAGCCCTAGTAGGGCTGTGCAAGGCCAGGTAGAGCTGCTCATGTGAACAGTCCCAATATGTATATCCAGACCTGCAGTCTCTGCAAACATGCATTTTACACAATGACAACATGTGACATGCAAAATATATAGTGAAAGTTAAAGAGTATACTGGGGAGTGGTAGTATTTGTGGTACAGAATTCCATGGAGCTGTTGGGTGAGGAAACAGTGGGGTAAAAACCTAATTGACAAAGTGAAAGGTCTAGCAACTGTTGTCTATATAGTGGTAACATTGGGTATCATTTGCTTACATTGTAATCTGTGAAGTTTGGGGTGTTTTTTGTTTTTGTTTTTTTTTAAACACTTTAAAAAAACTTGGGCCAAATTAAGCTAATGTGTTTAATGTGCAGTAAAGAAAAATACACGAGATTTTCAAAAAGCCCTCAGGTTGTCCACATACAATTGCTTGTACCTACTGAATTGCTTAATTTCTTGCACATCTGCTCTGGATAGTGTTCTCCCTCACACATGCAGCAGTCCTAGTGATTTAACTGTACCTACAACCATATGCTTGGTAAAGGCCAGAGGGTCTTTTGTGATGTCTTTGTTCATCCCCAGGACCTAAATTAATGATAAGGCTTTCCATAAAGATTGGCAGTTGCTAGGGAAACTGCCTAGGAGTATCAAGTTGGTGAGCGTGCCTTCCAAAGCAAAGGCTGTGTGAACCAAGTAGCAACTGAGGAGCTTGAGAGTCCATGGATAAAGAAACACTGAACAAGCAAGGTGGTGTCTTTTGGGGATCAAGAAAAATGCAAAATGTTGCAAGTGAACTTCAGAGTTCTACTGCCTCCTGCCTTGGAAAAAATGAACTCAATATTTTACCTTTGTTCTGATTAGTTTTTTGTTCAGTACTTCATGTTCAGGGTTAAAACAAAGTGGGCACACAGGAACATAGGAAACTGCCATATACTGAGTCAGAGTATTGGTCCATTTAGCTCAGTATTGTCTACACTGACTGGCAGCAGCTTCTTTAAGGTTTCAAGCAGGAGTCTTTCCCAGCCCTACCAGGAGATGCCAGGGCTTGAAACTAGGATGCCCTGCATACAAGAAGATGCTCTGCCACTGAGTGATGGCCCCATTCCCCAAGGGGAATATCTTACAGTGCTCACAGGTGAGTATCCCTACAAATGCAAAGCAAGATAGATGCTGCTTAGCAAAGCAGACAATTCATGCTCTGTACTGCAAGAGCAGCTCTCCAAGGGTCTCTCTCTCTCTCTTAAACTACCTGAGACTAAGGTGAACCAGCTACATCAAAGCAAAAAATACACAGTCCCAGATCTCTGTAAACGATGCAACCATTCTGAACTGCTAAAGGTAAATTGTGCCATCAAGTCAATTTCGACTCCTGGCACCCACAGAGCCCTGTGGTTTTCTTTGGTAGAATACAGGAGGGGTTTATCATTGCCTAATCCCACACAGTATGAGATTATGTCTTTCAGCATCTTCCTATATCGGGGATTCGAACCGGCAACCTTCTGCTTGTTAGTCAAGCATAGCTCAAATCTAACATCTTGCATCTAATACCTTTCAAGGTATTATATATGAACTATTTCTAGCTGCTTAGTTTAGTTACATTTCTTAATTTCTAATTAGCCAGTCACTGACAGGGAACATGGATTTATCTCATTTTATCTTCACAACTATTCTGTAAGTAAGGAAGGCTGAGAAGCAGAGCTTTACTCAAAGCTACCCCCATTAACATCATGCTGCATTTTTCACATTCAAATACAACAATCTAGCCACCAGACTACACCAACCACAGAGGAAATACATAGATTAGAATGTACAAAACACAATAATATTAGACTTATGACTCAAATTTAAAGCACAGTAAAATAACACTTGTTTTTCTTTTAGCATTTATTTGTTTACTGACTATTTTTATACCACCAAATTATACAAGCTCGTGGAGGTTTACAATAAAAACAAATCAACTATGACAATAAAACAATTTAAAACCTCAACCAAAAGCCTTGTTAAAGAGGAATAGTATCATGGCCTTCCTAAAAGCCACCAGAGCCATTAAACGTCAAACTCCAGTAGGGAGCAGTATTCCCTCTAACAGGGATTCCCAGATTGTGTTGACTACAACTCCCTGAATCCTCAGCTACAATGACTTTTGCTTGGGGATTATGGGAGTTGTAGTCAACAGCTTCTGGGAGTACTTGTTAGAGGGAACACTGGTAGGGAGTGCATTCTAGAGGGCAGGGTCAGCTATAGAAAAGGCCCAACCCTGAGTCACTGAGCTAGCAACTGTAATTGGACCTCCCCTAATATTCAGGTATATTGACTGACATCCAGTGCAGGCCTCCAGCATTGAAAGGAGGGTTACAGATTTGCACGAAGCCTTCAGCATCCCTCCACTGAAGTGCAGGGATGCTGAAGGCTTCTTGCAGATCTGTAACCCTCCTTTCAACGCTGGAGGGCTGTGCTAGATTTTGGCCAAAATCTGAATAAATGCAAATATTAAAATGCCTATGGGTATCTAAAATATTTACTCCAGCTTTCTCCTCTTATTTTCATTATTACAGTGTGAACAAAAAGGGACAAACACTTCAAGATCAGGGGGAGAAACCTACAGTTTCAGCCTTGCTTGGATTCTCAAAGTTAGTGACAACAGCAGGGAGGGAAGGCTGTAATTCAAGAATAGCAGTAAAATGCTGCATTGCACCTTCCAATCTCCTCCCATGCTTCTCTGTATCAATATTTGACTCTCTGGAACTACAGCTGATACAACTCTTACTTTTTGCACATATTTATCTTAGCTGCAGGTCCCCTAGTATCAGAGTACACTGAACCTTTGCCCCCAAAACCCGTCAAGTACGTGGACCCAGAAAAATACATCATTTCCTTTTATTGTAATTTAAAGGATTGAAAATCATGTTTCCCTACACACTTAACCAGGTTTTCAAAAAATTGCTCTTAAAAATCAAATGCCCTTTTTAAAAAAAGAAGACAAACAATGTAAAAATGTCAGAAGTGGATGACCCCACCCAGGGGCATAGGATCCATTGGATATGGGGTGGGCAATTTCCCTCAGGCCCAGAAGGTCAAGGGGCCCCACAAGGCTCTAAAGACCCATGGCCAGAGTGTAACATTGCGCGCCAAACACTTCTTCCCCCCCCCCCCGCCCGCCCCACCACCAGCAGAGTGACTCTCAATCACAGCCAGCGAGCTGTTTCTCTTTTTTCAGGCAGGAAGAGGATGACAACTGCTGAGTAAGGAAAGGGTTAAACCAACCCAGCAGCCATCTTTGATTGGTCCTCCTTGAGTTGTGCCCCTCCTCCGCTCAGCAATTCAAGGCAGAGTTGGTGGAGGGAGCAGGAAGGAAAGCTGGAAAGGAAAGTCAAAAAAACAACCCTTATCTCTTTTTTCTGTGAATACTATTTCTTCCCTCAGAAGCCAATGTGTGTTTTTCTCCTTCCACATCCATGAACTGTGTGTATGTGTGTGCAGGGGCGTAACCACCATTGTGCAAGGGGAGACATTTGTCTCTGGGCCCGCTGCCTCAAGGTCCCCCCCAGAGGCAAGTCACATGATCATCGTCCCAGCTCCCCAGCGCCCGCACCTCCTTCGGTGTTCCAGAGGTATTCCTTTGCTCTCTGTCTCTCTCGAGTCCCCTCCCTCCTTTCCCCATCTCCATTTTGCTCCTCCTTCCCAACCCTGTCCTGGCCCCATCCAGCCTCCTTCTCTGGCATTGGCCAGGGCTCCCGTTGGCTGGCGGGTGGACGTGTGACACGTCAGAGCCCTCCACATGTGGAAGCAGAAAGAGCAAGCAAGAGAGATTGCTGTGTGTGAGGGATGCCCACGCCCCGTTTATCGAGGCCGCTGTTCCCCGCTTCCCGCCTTGCTGCTGGTTTAAGCATCTGGCCACAGCTGGCTGCTGTGTGTTTGTGTGCTGAGGAGGAGGAGAAACATGGAGCCTGACTCCTCAGGTGAGCACTGGCTCCAACGGGCTCCTTCCTCCTTTTTCTTGGGGCAGTGGGAGAGTTGCAGGGGCTTGGTGCTGCTGCCACAGACGAAAGGGACTCCCGGAACTGTGCTTTAACAAAAGCCATTACTGCATGCAAGAGAGCCTCCAGTCTGTTTGCATTTTGTCCTAATAAGCAAGTGGATAATTTGGGGGGGGGGGCAGAGGCAACAACATGGTCTGTGTATGCCTGTTCTAGGTGTTTTAACAGAGTCAGCAGCATGTGGACTTTTAAAAGTAATAGAGAACCCATTCTTTTGTCTTCTGACAGAACTTCCGGGTTATTTTTGACACTATATCCTCCCTCCCCGCCTCCGTGTTAGGTTGGTAAAAAGTAATGGCTTTTCATGCAAAACAGTTAGGAAAACCAGGATAGTATAGCTGTTACTGGGGCATTAGCAACTTCCTCCCTGCCCTCGCCAAGGTAGAAGCGAAGACTTCATTACATTTCTAACTCAGGTCAATGGTTTAGTTGACATTTATTGTATCTTCCCGTTCCCTTCTCTCTCACCTTAATGAGTTTGTATTTAATTTCCAATAATATTTATAATTCTAAAAGGAACAGGCTTTATTTGAAATATTACAGAGGGCTAACATGTTTCTTTTTCTGTGGGAATCTCTGCTTTCTATACATTTATGGAATACGTATACTGACTATAGAAAGCATCCTTTTAAAGAATACTTCATTTACACAAAATGCCAATTCAAATCTAACCGGGATAAATACTTGTCTTTCTCTAGTACCAGTAAATTACTTGCACTGCCCACAATTTACAAAACCTTTAAAAAAAATAATTTAGGAGGATGTTCTATTGTGGCACATAGGTCGTATACATAACACTATTATTTAACTATGCTTTTTGTTACCACTATTTAGCCTCATTAAAGATTTCTTTACCTCATGAGCTGAGCTTCAGTGAGGGGGGGGCATTTTAAAATCTTGTCTCTGGGCCCACTCCAACCTTGCTACACCCCCGTGTGTGTGAGCGGGATATCCCACCCCCAACTGAAAGCCTCCCTTGGTGTGTCTCTTCCCTATCCCCAAGCCCTTGTTTGTGCTTGTGCGAGAGATTTTTAACTTTTAAAAAATGATTTAAAATGATTGAGTTCTTCCCAATAATTCCTGACCCATGTGATCTTCCCCTCGGAAACTGGAATGAGTTGTTTTCCTCTCTGTGGAAAGGAAAGCAGAAAGCAAGAGAGCAAGTGGGGTGGAGTTTATTGGCTGGTCTGTGGTGGTGGTGGTGGTGGTTGTTAAATATCTATTCAATTGTTTATCAACCAAACAAGTTATCAGAATTGTATACATAGCACAGAGAGAGAGAGTTTTAGACTTAAAAAAATAATTTTCAAATCTCTCAGAAGTATGCATTGAGTTATTATCAATGCTTCTAATTTCTTAGGTCTGGAAGCTTAGGGCTATCTCTGATCATGGCTGATCTTGTTGTCCTTGGTGTATATATTTTGCCAGTCCTCAAAAGTCAAGTCCTTTCTTACTTCTCTTCATGTTGTATCCAGAGTCCTTGGAGCAGCTTTGAAATGTGGGGGGGGGGCACAAATGGGCAGGCAGGGCTAGGAACATAGCTAGGGTTGTATGTATGCATATATCAGGTCACAGTAGTAGGCATATTTGTTAAAAAAATCTTTCTGAGCTAAGCAAATATGCATGCTCAAGTATGTGTGTGAGAGTGTAGAATGTGCACAAATCAATTTTTTTATTCATTTGTGCCCAAAAATAATCACCTGATTTATTTTGTATCCAAATCTACGCCCTCCAAATCACCCCAGATTCGATCTGTAATTGCTTTGATTTGGACTGATTTTGACCATTTAATAAGGTCCTAGGAGCACCAAATTTGGGGTGAGTGGGTAGGTAGGTTCCCATGCATGCAACCTACCACCAAAATTTCAAGGCAGTGAGACACTTGGTTGATATTTAATGATTTTTTTTGTTTTAGTTTTTACTGATATTGAACATTTCCACCATAGGAAACCATGGGGATTTGAAACTGCCATATCCTAACCCTAAAAGCTCTAGCCCTTGTAGAAGTGGAGTTATGGAGCAAAATGTGTGGTCACTATTTTTCAAGTGTTTGGATTCTTTGTTATATAATAACTTTCCCTCAATGAATCCCTATGAGGATTCATTAAACACCTCCATTTCTTCTATTTGGTGTCTAAAAACCGTTTCTCATAATGAATCCCTATGAGGATTCATTACACACCAAAGACTCTGAACACCTCAAAAATTCCTAAAATATAAACTGGGTACCCAGTGGCTTGTGGGGTACTTGGAACATGGGATGCCACTAATTCTCCACCCCTACCTGCAAAGCAGTGGGGTCAAAATGAACAGAAGAAATGAAGGTGTGTAATGGAGACACCAAAGAATCTAAATACTTCAAAAATACCTAAAAAATAAAGTGAGTACCCCAGTGTGTTGTGTGTGGGGAGGATGTAGTTGACACATGGCAGTTGACAGTTGGCACTGTCCAATGCTAGTCAAAAGGAACAGAAGAAACAAAGTCGTATAATGAATCCTCATAGGGATTCATTATGAGAAAAAGTTATTAGACACCAAATAATCTAAACATTTCAATATTCCAAAAATTAAAATGAGTACCCCACTGCCTTGTAGGTGTGTGTGTGTGGGGGGGTGTAGTTGGCACATGGCAGTTGACAGTTGGCACTGTCCAGTGACAGTCAAAATGAACAGAAGAAATGAAGGTGTGCAATGAATCTTCATAGGGAACTTATATACTGCCCAAACTTTAGTCTCTGGGCGGTTAACATAAACCCGTTAAACCAGATCAACAGTTTAAAATCAACCATAAAATTAAAACAGACAATTTTGAGGAAATTATGAGGAAAAGGTTATGAGGAAAAGTTATTATACACCAAAGAATCCAAACACTTGAAAAATAATGACTGCACATTTTGCTCCATAACTCCACTTCTACAAGGGCTAATGCTTAGCTTTTTTTTTTAATGAAAGCTGGGAATCTGGGGGAATTAGTAGAAGGGATCCAAATCTTGAATCGATTCAAATCGAATCAGGCACAATTCTATTTGTAACCGAATCTAGCCAATGGACAACAGGGGTGATTCATTTTGTCTCCAAATCACCCGAATCAGCTAGTTTTGGGTACAAATTGATTTGTACCCGAATCAATTTGCATATCCCTAGTATGTATATAAGATGAGGATGTAATATATGCACAGAAAGGAAAGAAAGAGCATGTTAAGAATCTTGTTTTCATCATGTCCTTACAGTTTTTCTGCAAAAGATGTGTGGAGGAAGAGGAACACAAAGAAAATGGGGAACAAGGGGGCCCATCTTCATTTTTTGTCCCTAGGCCCACTCCAACCTTGCTATGCCACTGACCCCACCATCTCATACTTTCTTTGTAGAGTTACAGACAATGTTGCAGGCCAGTCAAGCCATTGCTCATATCTCTTTGTCTGCTGTGGCAGCCCCTTGAGATCCCATCCAGCCTTGCTCTTCTCCAGCTGCTCTGTGTGGCAAAAACAATGATCAAATACACACAGCTGTCAAATGGAGGAAGCTTCCATGGATTTGTTGAATCCTTTCTAAAAAGATATACAATGTTTTGTGGCACTGAATGCCATAACCCAATTTTTATATTATGTGAAGACCACCGTGTATGGCCATCTTTCAGTCAATGACTAATTCTAGCTCATACTATTACACATCTTGATCTTTCCCCTCTTCAGTTGCCTTGTCTCCCAAAGCTGAAAGCTGTTTAAGCTCTCCTCCTTCCATAAGGAAGATAGACAGTCTCTCTCAGACCACTTGTATTGCCCTCTTTCACACCTTCACTTCTCCTGCTCTGTTTTTTGAAAGAGAGTAGCAAAAAACTGGATACTGGCCAGGATCCGCAAAACTAATTCCATTGCACCAAGGGAGGCTTTGGGCTTTTGCTTCTCAGCTCTCAGGGACCTCCCACTCTGCATGGCAAGCTATTTTTAAACTGCTGGGATTGTCAAAAAACAGATGTTTATATGGTTCTGCAATTCAAAGTGAAAAAAGTTATGTTTTTCTACAATTCAATTTTTGTGCAAAGTTTCCATCCCCCTACAAAAGGGGGTGGGGGTTGGCCCAACCCTTGGGCATAATTAACGCAGTTATTTGGATCCCATCCACTACCACAGTGATTCCCAACCTTGGGGCTTCCAGATGTTGCTGAAGTACAATAATAACTGGGGCTGATGGGAGTTGTAGTTCAGCAACATCCGCAGGCCCCCATGTTGGGAACCACTCTACTATTGTAAATGTGGGTATCAGAGCTTTCTATTACTGAACCATGATCTTTGCTGTTTTGTTTTCAATCCCTCTTGTAACAATTTCCAACACGGAATCTGCCTTTTCTTAATTATGTAGGTTGACATATTCAGCTTTCCACTATGTTTCGTTTCTGGGTGATTACGGCTCATCAAACCCCCATCATTACAGGCCATTAGACTCCCATCAATGTGTGTTCTTGTTTCAACACTTGTGCGCTGAGCAGTGGGTGGAAAGAAGACTCAGTACTTTAGGGGTGGACTTGGAGCACAACCCTTGCTGTATAGACAGAGCTGGTTCCACAAACACTGTTGGCTGCGAGTGACTGGCATGGAATGAAATCATGGAGCGGGAATACATTAAATAAATTGGATGCACTGTGCATTTGTTTTGGAATGGATTTTTTAAAGTGTCTGTATTCTTTTGTTTGATTTGTATGCCACTTTTTCACACAGTGGCTTGGTTCACATAGTTGTTCAAATCTAAGTTTAAAATGGGTTACTGACATTAGTGTGATTGTGTGAACCCATGCCAAGGGAGGGATCACAGATTAATCTCTGGTCATAAACCATCTTGGCTTGAGTTCACACAATCACATTAATGTCGGTAACCCATATTAAACCTAGATTCCAACAATTGTGTTAACCAGGCACACAATTCAGTCTAACAATGACTATTTAAAAACTTAAGGAAAATACACATCAACATCCAATTAAAGTAAAGTGTGCTGTCGAGTTGGTGTCGACTCCTGGCGACCACAGAGCCCTGTGGTTGTCTTTGGTGCTTAAAAACAGGCAAGACAGCTTCTAGAGAATATAATGAAACCAAAATGTCCCACTCATCAGCAGCCAAAGGCACAACAATGCATCCTCAAAAGAGTCTGAAGCCACAAGGGATGGGGAAGCAGGAACCCCTCTAAGGAGGGAATTCCAAAGTCTGGGCATGTGTGAACAAAATCCTGTCATCAGGAACCAGGCCACTCCTGAAGATCACAAACGGCAGGTTCACATGGGAGCAGGCAGACAACAAGGGCCCAAACAATTGGGGCTTCAATCAGATGCTTGAATTTTACCCAGAAACAGATGGGAAGTCAATGAAGTTCATATAGCAAGGAAGTAACATTTTCCCTTAATGAGGCCCCTTCATCACGCTGGCAGCCACATTTTATACCAGTTGCAATTTCTGAACACTTTTCAAGAGCTGTCCCACATAGAGAGTATTGCAATAATTTAACTGGAATGTGAGCAGAATATGGGTGAAATTGGACAGATCTGATTTCATTAGAAGGGTCACAATTAGTGCACAAGCTGAAGATGCACAATCTCCTGGCAAACCAACTATCTAGGCAAAACTGGGTCCAGGAACACCCCTGGCCTGCATATCTGTTCCTTCAGAGGGAGTGCTACCCCATCCAGAATAGGCTGAGCATCACTGCCCTGATCAGCTCTATTAACCACAAACACTTCTGTCTTGTCTGGATTATGTTTCAGCTTGTCCACCCACATCCAACTCATCACTGCCTTCAAACAGTGATTCAGAACATCTGCCAACTCCCTGAAATCAGATGACATCTTGAGATAAAACTGGGTATTATCCAAAATAGAAGAGCTGAGTATTATCCATATATTGATAGAGCTGGGAACTATCCATATATTGATGCCATCCCAATCCTGGATTTCTGGACAACCTTCCCCTTTGATTTCAGGTAGATACTAAACAACAGAGTGAAAGAATATAGTTCTGTGAAAACCAATCAGCCAATGGCCATGGAGCCAAGCAATTGTTCCCCAGTGGCACCTTCTGGACCCTCCCCTCTGGATAAGCCAAGATGAAAGCACAAAACTGTGCTTCCAAGACCCAACCCAGAGAGACAATCCAGAAGGACAGTATGGTCAATGGCACTGAAAACTGCTGAGAGGTCCAGCAGAACCAACATATGCACACTCTCCTTGTTGAGTTCCCAGTGTAGGTTCCTGGCAGTTTCTGTTCCAAATACTGGGACAAAAGCATTCAAGGCCCTTGGAAGCTACAAGAAATCCCCAATAACTGGACAAAGTGGCATGTTTCAAAGTGGTGGCTCTCTTACACTTAGCAGGGGAAGATCAGCTATCCCTCAACCCAGCATGGCGTCCCTCCTAATGGCTGGGTGTGTGAACTCTCTTGTGTTTCTTTTTGTATTATCAGCCCCTTTGGTCTTGTGGTAGCAAGCATGAATTGTCCCCTTTGCTAAATAGAGTCTGCCCTGATTTGCATTTGAATGGGAGACTATATGTGTGAGCACTGCAAGATATTCCCCTTGGGGTATGGGGCCTCTCTGGGAAGAGATTCTGCATGCTTGCATGCAGAAAGTTCCAAGTTCCCTCCCTGGCATCTCCAGATAGGGCTGAGAGAGACTCCTGCCTGTAACCTTTGAGAAGCCACTGCCAGGGAGTTATTCACACATGGCTTTATGCTGCAGGGTAAATGTTGAGTGAAGCTTCTTCAAATTACACTTGTGGCATTGAGGGAATCAGCCCCTCCCCTCTGCTCTCGGGTTTTGTTTTGATGCAAGTTCACATGGCATGCCTCTGTGTTTTCCTTCTAGCCAATGGGGTGTGGGGAGAGAGAAATTACTAAAGAGCTACATCTGTGTTTCTGAAAAGAGTGTTCCTCTTATCATGCTAATGATTCTTAAAACCAGCATTTTAAAAACCGGGAAATAACTCGAGATAAGCTAGAATTTGCAAGACAATGCCCGATTTGTGTGTGGAGTGGGTCCAAGGATCTCGAAGGGATTTCAGGGTAAGTTTGGCTGGTGTGTGAACTCACTCACTCTCTTCTGAAAGAGATTTAGGGGAGAAGCCCTGTCTGTAAAGCCTCCAGTTTGTGTAGACAATACTAAGCTAAATGGATCAATGGTCTGACTTAGTAGAAGGCAGCTTCCGATGTTCCTATGAGATGGGATGGTCTTCTTGTTATGTAAATTGTTTTGAGAACTATTTTTGATGAATAGCAGTATATAGATGATCATGATAAACTAAGAAGTCACCACACACTATTATGTTGCCTAAAAAGGGGAGATTAGTTGCCTAGGATAAGCCACCTAATGGCGCAGCAGGGAAGCAAGAGAGCAGAAGCAAGGGAACCTAGAGAGCAGGAGGCTGCCAGTTTGAATCCCCGCTGGTATGTTTCCCAGACTATGGGGAACTCCTATATCGGGGAGCAGCAATATAGGAAAGGTGCTGAAAGCCATCATCTCATACTGCACAGGATAAGGCAGTGGCAAACCCCTCCTGTATTCTACCAAGAAAACCACATGGCTCTGTGGGCGCCAGGAGTCAACACCGACCCGACGGCACAACCTTAACCTTTAGCTGACTAGGATAGAGGGACTGAGAGAAGGTTTCTTTAACAAAGTCTGCACCAATGCCTCTTGCAATACAGATGAAATTTTCCCTTCTTTCAGTGCTGCTTATATCATCACCCCCACTCACCTGGCCATTCCCCCATCTCTGGCAGGATTGTGGGGAGGGGGAAGCAAAATGGCAGCTAGCAGCTTCACAGAGGAGCTGTTGCCACCACCTATGCAAACAAGGGTGTGTGTGGGGGAAACAAAGACAAATGGGAGTTATGAAAAGGAGCACAAAAACTAATCATAAACTAAACAAACAGAAGTACAAACAGGATATTTAAATGAATAGGATCAAACTACTGCAACAAAAACTGAATAATGAAATGGGGGGGGGGGAATCTTTCACATCCCTGCTGGATGGATATCATTGACCACCATCAAATCCACCATGTGGATGTACCATAATGAAACTCAGGTGGTAAAAGCTTGTACCTTCCAAACCAGTGTTCTTCATCGCAAGGCCCAGGGGTTAGTGGCAGCCCCCATCAACCCTAAGTGTGCCCCCATGACTGATTGTTTACTGGGCCTGTGTGAAGCTTCGGCCAAAGTGGAATACTCTAGACCAATGGTTCCCAAACTGGGAGCCTCCAGAAGTTGCTGAACTACAACTCTCATCAGCCCCAGCTCCAATTTATGTCGTTCAGCAACATCTGGAGGCTCCTAGTTTGGGAATCACTGCTCTAGACAGTCCCCCTGGCACCACGTGGAGCCAACCATGGTCACCACGCTGTGCTATGCTTTGCCTAGCACTGGGGAGGGTGCTCCTTTAAGGGAAACAGAGACCTCTTGAGCCCCTGCACCATCTTGGAAGGCTGAGATGTGTAGAGAGCTCTTAAGAGAGAGCTCCATCTCACTTAAAGAGCCCTCTCAGCACTGAGAAAAGTGCAGTACTCTGCAGAGAACAGCACAGGGGGGAAAGGCTCTTGCATTGAAGGTGGGGTTGTGTTGTTTTTTTTTGCCAAAGTGGCCCCTGCTTGAAAAACAGTGAAGATCTCTGTTCCAAAGCTTTGTCTGGATATCAAAATTATTGTACAACTATGCTGAAAAAATCATACTCTGAAACTGCAATTGTAGCATATATGTGCAGGCACACACAAAGTAGAATAAAAATATATATAAAGGTCATTATTTTGGATAGAACATAGGAGAGTCAGAAGAAGAGTCAAAAATATCTTCTGATTTACCGCATTCCCAGAAATATCATTAAGGGACTCAGCTGTTCTCCACAAAACAGTTGCCAGCTCCCTTTGATTGGAGCAGTGGGAAACAGTACATTCATACAACAAATCAGCTAATTACCAAAATGTCAGCAATTGAGTGCTTTATGCAGATGGCCTCCAGCAGAGCTTCCCAGAGACCTCTTTCAAAATAACACGTAATTCAGGGGTAAAGAATAAAGAAAAAGACACCAAAACACACCAATGCTGACCAGAACAGGTAATCAACTATAACATCTTTCTAAGTAGGAGACTTGGTCTTTGTCCCATATCTAGTCTCACATATTTTTAGGCTGCAACATATCAGATCCTGGTGTTGTGGCTAGAGAGTTGGATTTGGCTCCTGCTGATTATACAGGGCCATAGCTTAGTGGTATGAGTAGCTTAGTAGAAGAGTACAAGCTTTTTTATACAGCTGGTTCCAGTTCAGTCCCTGGCATTTCCCTGTAAGAAACATCAGAAGCCGCTACCAGTCAGTGTACTCCTGTAGATAATACTGAGCTAGTTGCACTAATGTCCTAACAGCACAAAGCAGTTTCATAATATCAGGAGTCCTAGCCCTGACTACACTCTCTACTCTTACATTAGATAGGAGTTCTGGTCACGCAAAAGGCCTCTGTTCATGCATGGAGGTCACTAAAATGGTGCCTGTGCAAACTGGGCTGTTGCTGGCCTGGGCTACTCTGGGGAAGGCCACCGGGGGTAGGGGAGCCTCTGTCGCCATCTGGCAGCCACCACCAGGACTGCTAAGTACTAAATCACACCCCTTCCGCCCTCTAGGTTTAGGGATGCCCCCTGCCTGTCCCTGTACTGGTGAAGGGGAATCCTCACCAGATTCCTCTTTATCAGTAGAGCTCCGAACCAGTTTGAACCAGTTCAGTGGTCGAACTGGACTGGGCCCAGTTTGACCAGTGCCAAAACCGAGCTGGGCCGGGTCAGTTCTAATCCAGCCCAGATTCAAACCCAACCAATCCTCACCAGATTCCTCTTTATCAGTAGAGCTACAAACTGGTTTGAACCAGTTCAGTGGTTGAACTGGACTGGGTCCGGTTTGACCAGTGCCAAAACCAAGCTGGGCCGGGTCAGTTCTAATCCAGCCCAGATTCGAACCCAATCAGCCTGGATGGTTTTATGCATATCCCTACAAAGCAAGAGTGTAGGGCAATGGAGCAAGGGGGGGGGATGATCGTCCCCCAGCTGCCAGGGTCCGGGGGAGCTACCAAGACTCCTTTTTGCCCCCCGGCCAGGGTGCCCCCTTGACCAGGGCACTTCCTTGCTCCCTCCCACATCCAGACAGCAAACGAAGCGCTTATCAGCTGGCAGTCCGAGGCACACCCCTTTCCTATATAGCAAGTGTTTTGTGGAATCGCCGACAGGGAGCTCCTTTCCCTGCCTTCTCGAGGAGGCAGGGAAAGGAGTTCCCTGTCAGCAGTTCCACAAACTGCTGAGTGCTGACTGAGGAAGGGAAGCTCTACTAGGGCTGACGCTCACTGTTCTTGGCATTGGCCCCGCCCCCTTGCATGTGGCATCAGCTGCAGTGGGTGTGCTTGAGGCATACGCTTGCTTTGCACGCGCAATGCTAAAACCTAGGGGGTGGGAGAGCTGCCGAAGGACTTTGGCCCCAGCGAAGCTCCCTATGCCCCTGCTGCGAGGCATTTTAGATTATCTCCTTGGTTTTCATCTTTGAGTAGAATTGGAACTTCCTAGAGATTCAAGACTACAACCCACATCTCAGAGGTTTTCCCAGCCACATGGATGGCGGATGCCCCTGTGTTTCTATAAACTGGGAATATTCAGTCCCACATCTGAATAAATGATCTATGGCCTTGTGACTCCTAAGCTATGAAGAAGATATCCGGCTGGTATTTGCTTAAGGGCAGGGTGCTAAGAATTGCTCTTACACATTTCATATTTGTAAAGGGGGCACGCGGGTGGATAGCAGCTTATGCTGTTTTTCTCAGCCCTGTATGACAAGCTGCACCAACATTCTCATTTCCATACAACTAATAATAATAACAACTATTTAAAGAACACAGGTCCAGTCCCCAAATGCATCTTACCCTACTTAAAAGTCACCTCTCAAACTGCTGCTTCTCAGCCCGTCCTATTGCAAACCTCCTCACTCAAGCCTTGAAGCAAAGCAGCAGAAGTAGCTAGAAATCAGAAGCTGCTTCTCTCTTGTTATTGCTGCAAATGGCACTCATGAAATCCCACTGAATATAGAAATGCTTTTAACACCTCCTTAGAGTTAAATAATTAAACAATGGGAGTGGGGTACTAGCATGTTTGGTATGAAGTTCACCAAAGAACACTGTCAAATCAGAGACGCAATTAAATTGAATTATCTTGACTTTTTGAAAGAAAAAAAGTCTTACATTTCCTCCCAGCCCCCAAACCGCAAACAGCAAAAGAATAAGAGATAAATAGTCAAAGGCTCAAATTTTTGACTTGATTGTGTGTAAAGCTACGCCCTTTGATTCTCTGTAGCATCCCCCTTTATTTCAGACCGGCAGTCACTGGAATAGTATCTGGAAAAACATTTGCAAGCAAGAAGCTGTTTTTGCAGTAGAAAGGGTCTCAGGTATCGTCTCCATAGCAACAGTGCACATCCAAGAGAAGAACAGGTGAATGACAACAAAGTAATGAGCAGTTAAAATATAGGCGGCTTCAGAAATCTTTGACAAGCCTCCTATGCATTTGATCTCTTCTTGTTTAACATGTTGCATCATGCAAGCATAAAACAGCTATCTACAGCAGCCATATTTTTTTCAGTTGGTGCAGCCTGAGGGAGTGGACAAAATCCTAGGCAGTGTGTGACATCATGTGCTCTAGACACTTGCCCTTCATGGTTAGTAAAATCTGCGAGTGAAGCAACAGGTAGGCAAGAGCGGCCAGTTAGGGCAGCACCAGGGGACGGGGTGTGTGTGTCCTTATTACTTTAAGGAGTAATAAACAGGTGGTTACCAGTGTGTAAACAGCACCTGCAAGCTGCAGCACCCTGCCCACAATCCTCTGCGGTACAGCAGCACTCCACCCAGCATCCGGTGGGGCCACAGCATAGCCCTAGCCTCTGTGCATGTGTGGAGCCTCCTCAAATGCACAGAGACGAGGGCCCCACCAGATGCTAGGTGGAGTGCTGCCGCCCCACGTGGGATTGCAGGTGGAGTACTGCAGCTTGCAGGTCCTGCTTGCACACCGGTAACCACCTGTTTACTACTCCTTAAAGGTGCTGCCCGCCGCTGCCCTCACCAGTCACTCCTGCAGGTATGTGGTTGGCGCCAATTATTAATGCTTCACTAAGGGAGATCAAGATGCCATCGAGTCTCGAGCAGGCGGTGGTAAGACCACTATTTAAAAAGCCCTCCCTTGATTCCACCAATTTTGATAAGTATCGACCTGTTTCAAATCTTCCCTTTTTAAGGAAGGTGACAGAGCATGTGGTGTCTGTGCAGCTGCAAAGGGTCTTGGATGATATGCATTATCTAGACTCTTTTCAATCAGACATTTGCCCTGGGTTTGGGACTGAAACTGCCTTGGTCACCCTGGTGGATGACCTACACTGGGAACTAGACAGGGGGAGTGCATCCCTGTTGGTTCTGCCTCTCAGTGGCATTCAATACCATCTACCATGGTATCCTTCTGGACCGCCTCTCAGGGATAAGGATCAGGTGTAGTGTATTAGAGTGGTTCCAGTCCTTTTTGGGGAAGAGGTTCCAGAAGGTAGTGCTGGGGAACTTCTGCTTGACTTCCTTGGGCTCTGGCCTTTGGGGTCCTGCAAAGGTCAGTATTGTCCTCCATGCTGTTTAACATCTACATGAAACCATTGGGAGAGGTCATCAGGAAGTTTGGACTTAAGTGTCATCAATATGACACCTGAACCATTTTTGGAAGGGCGGTATAGAAATCGAATGAAGAAGAAGAAGAAGAAGAAGAAGAAGAAGAAGAAGAAGAAGAAGCTGATAACATTGCACACACTGAAGTTAAAAGAAAAATTGGAAGTGAATACATCAGGAGAGTTAGAAAAATCCTCAAGTCCAAACTCAATGGTGGGAACACCATACAAGTCATAAACACCTGGGCTATACCTGTTATCAGATACACCGCAGGAATAATAGACTGGACCCAGGCAGAGCTAGAGACGCTGGATCGTAAGACCAGGAAAATCATGACCATCAATCATGCTTTGCACCCCCGCAGTGATGTAGATAGGCTATACCTCCCTCACAGCTCAGGTGGAAGAGGAATGCTGCAAGTCCATCAAACAGTAAAGGAGGAGAAAAGAGGCCTTGAAGAATATATCAAGGACAGTGAAGAAGATGCACTTCAAATGGACAATAATGAGAAACTATTCAACACCAATGAAACAAAGCAGGCCTACAAGAAAGAACAAGTCAAGAAGCGAGCAGAAAAATGGAGAAATAAGCCACTGCATGGTCAATATTTGCACAATATAAGTGGAAAATCAGACATCACCAAGACCTGGCAATGGCTTAAGAATGGCAACTTGAAGAAAGAAACAGAGGGTTTAATACTGGCTGCACAAGAACAGGCACTAAGAACAAATGCAATGAGAGCAAAAGTCGAAAAATCTACCACAAACAGCAAGTGCCACCTTTGTAAAGAAGCAGATGAAACAGTGGACCACCTAATCAGCTGTTGTAAAAAGATTGCACAGACTGACTACAAACAAAGGCATGACAAGGTAGCAGGGATGATACACTGGAACATCTGCAAAAAATACAAGCTACCTGTAGCCAAAGATTGGTGGGACCATAAAATTAAAAAAGTGGTAGAAAATGAAGATGTAAAAATATTATGGGACTTCCAACTACAAACAGACAAACATCTGCCACACAATACACCAGATATAACTGTAGTCAAGAAGAAAGAAAAACAAGTCAAAATAATCGACATAGCAATACCAGGGGATAGCAGAATAGAAGAAAAAGAAATAGAAAAAAATCACAAAAGACAAAGATCTACAAATTGAAATTGAAAGGCTGTGGCAGAAAAAGACCAAAGTAGTCCCAGTGGTAATTGGCGCCCTAGATGCAATTCCAAAACAACTTGAAGAGCACCTCAACACCATAGGGGCCACAGAAATCACCATCAGCCAGTTACAAAAAGCAGCTTTACTGGGAACAGCCTATATTCTGCGACGATATCTATAATAGCAGCAATAACATTGATAATAAAATTCAGCCATCCCAGGCCCTTGGGAAGGACTCAATGTCTGGATAAAACAAACCAGTCAGTAACACCTGACTGACTGTGTAAATAAATAATAATAATATACGAAGAATATGTATATACCGCTTTTCAACCCAAGTCCCCAAAGCTGTTTACATAGATATAAATAAAATAAATAAAATTGTTCCTGTTCCCCAAAGGGCTCACAACACCCATCTCTACCTTTCCCTAACAGCAGATCTTAGGAAAGCAGTGGATGTACTGAATTGGGTGCTGGAGACCATGATGGGCTGGATGTGGGCTAGCAAACTGAGGCTAAATCCAGACAAGATAGAGGTACTATTGGTCAGTAGAAAAGCCAATCAGAACAGGGTGATTCAACCACCTCTGGATAGGGTTGTACACCCCTTGAAAGAGCAAGTGCACAGCTTGAGTGTGTTGCTGGACCTGGCTCTGTTTTTGGAGGCTCAGGTGGAGGTCTACTGAAGGTGGAGGCAGTGGCCAGGGGTGCCTTTGCACAGCTTCAGCTAGTGTGCGAGCTGCAGCCCTTTCTTGAGGAGATAGATCTGGCCACAGTTAGCCACGCCTTAATCATGTCGCAGCTGGATTACTACAGTGCACTCTATGTGGAGCTGCCCTTGAAGAATATTCAGAAACTCCAGTTGATGCAGAATGCAGCTACCAGGGTTCTTTCAGAAAACAGGTGTATCTTGAGGGTCTTCTTAAAAGCAATCAGAGCTAGAGATGATCTTATGTTGACTGGGAGAATATTCCCAAGCCCCAGGGCGACCACAGAGTTCCAAGTCGCCACCAAATGAACTGGTGGCAACCATAAGTTGACCTCCTCAGATGATCTTAAGGAGCTCTCTTAAGTATCATGGACCCAAGCCATTGAGGGATTTATAGGTAATAACTACAGGTTGCTTACCTGTAACTTTGGTTCTTCTAGTGGTCATCCGTCCTTTTACACAAATGGGCAATGCACTTGCTCAGAGACCTCGGCGGAACCTAACAAGCTCAATTCTCCTGCTTCGGGCGGGAACCCCGCCCCCAGCCGCTATATTCACCCTCTCAGTCACAGAGTCAAGTTTCAGTAGACCCCACGGGGAGGATGTGAGGGTGTGTAAAAGGACAGACAACCACTAGAAGAACCAAAGTTACAGGTAAGCAACCTATAGTTCTTCGATGTGGTCTCTGACTTCTACACAAATGGGCGCATAACAAACTAGCACCCAAGGAGGAAAGACAATGAAGCAATATATAATCTGCGAGAAGTATTTATTTCAAAAACAAGTACATCAACTGAAAATTGATTGCAGGACACTCCTGCCAAATACAGCATCATTCTGTGCCTTGGCATCAATAGCATAATGACAGGTAAATGAATGGGACGAAGCCCAGGTAGCTGCCTGGGAGATAGAGTCCAACGGGGCCACACGATCAAAGGCGACAGAGGCCACTACGGACCTGACGGAGTGTGCCTTAATGGTAGCAGGCAGCTGCTTATGAGCCAATTGATAGCACAGTTCAATTGTGGAAACTACCCATCTAGACAGGGATTGGGCTGAAACTTGAAGACCTTTACGAGGCCCATCATAAAGAACAATGAATGAAGGAGTTTTCCTCCACTCAGCAGACCGCTGGACATAGAAGGACAAAGCCCTTCTAACATCCAAACGATGTAACCTTCGCTCTGCACCTGAGGAAGGATTTTGGAAAAACACAGGTAATGTGAGCAGGGACGAATGGTGAAACATAGATACCACCTTAGGAAGAAACTGGACAACTAGCCTGAGCACAACCTTGTCTTTGTGGAACTGAAGGTATGGTTGATACCTCAGGGCCCATAATTCAATCACCCTCCTAGAGGAAGTAATGGCCACCAGAAAGGCGACAGGGTTCAATTGAGGCCAAAGGCTCAAAGAGAGGCTGTAGCAGTCCGGTCAAAACCACAGACAGATCCCAGGCTGGTGAGATGATCGGGTCATCTGGTAAAACATGGGTCAAGCCCTTTAGGATACTCTTCACTACCGGGTCCTTAAACCATGACGCCCGGGTTGCCGGGGAATGTGCCACAATGGGGATGAAAGCTTCAAACCAGACTCTTTAAGGGACAGCAAATATGCGCATATGTTTTGTACAGAAGGATTAAATGCATCAAACTCATGCAAAGAAGCAAACGAACAGAAACGAGTCCACTTGTGATAATAGGATTTCCTTGTGGACTGTTTTCTGGCTGCTACCAAAACTTCCTTTAGTCTCAATGGGAAGTCGGCAGGACCTTCCAGGCCGTCAGATGAAGGGGCTGAACATTCAGGTGAAGTATCCATTTCCCCTCCCTTGACAACAGGTCTGGTGGGGAGGGAAGGCGCTGCCAATCCACCGCCAATTGCCTCAGGGCCAGAAACCAAGGCCTCCTGGTCTACCACGGGGCTATCAGGATGTCCCTGGCCCCATCCACCCTCAATTTGCGCAGCACCCTCAGAATGAGAGGAAAAGGGGGAAATATGTACAGTAGAGGGCCCGTCTAAGATAGGATGAAGGCATCACCTAGGGAGCCCTCGCCTTCCCCTCCCCTGGAACAACAGAGGGCACATTGACCATTGTCCCGGGAGGCAAATAAGTCCAGAGTTGAGACTCATCTTTGTACAAATATGTCCCTGAGAAACCCTGGTCCAAGGCCCACTCGTGGGAGACTGCCATCATCCTGCTCAAGGTGTCTGCTTCGACATTCAGAGAACTCTGAATGTAGACCGCCTGAGGTGACACCACATGTGCCACGCACCAATCCCAAAGGTCCAGAGACAGGAATGGAAGGCTCCTGGAAGACGTGTTGCCTTGTTACTTGACGTAGGCCTTCATCATCGTATTGTCCATTTGGATTGTCACTGAGCAACTGCCAATTATGGGCAGGAACCCCTTGAGAGGATTGAGTGTGACCAGCAACTCCAAATAATTGATGTGCCAGGTTGCCCCCACACCGAGCTCCGACACATCAGTTGTAATGACTCCGGTCAAGAAAGCAGTGGCCAGTCTCTGGAGAGTATTTATGCGGGCTTCCAGAAGGAAGTCCTTTTCCAAGGAAGTATCGAATATCAGCCTTATGAACTGTATCCTGCAGGTCGGTTCCAACTGAGACTTCTTGAAATTTATTTGGAATCTTGGCCCCTACAGGGTATCTAATACGATCTCAGGGATAGATACAATCTCAATGGTAGTCTGGTGCTCACCAGGATGAGCCAATCCTCTAAATATGGCCATACCTGCAACCCTCGCTCCTGCAGGAAAGCCACTACCAGAGACGGACATTTCGTAAAAACCCTTGGTGCTGTTGTGAGACCGAATGGCAAAGCTTTGAATTGATAGGGGATCCCCCCAATCTGGAAGTGCAGGAAATGTCAATGCTGCGGCCATATCAAGCCGTGATAATATGAGTCTTTCAAGTCTAGGGAAACCGTCCACATGTCCTTTTCTAAGATGGTCATAATGGTTGGTACCGACAGCATTCAGAATCTTTTGTAGACCAAGTGCCTGTTCAGGGCCCTGAGGTCCAGTATAGGACGCTGACCTCCGTCTGGTTTTGGAACAATAAAGTACCAGGAATAGAAACCGGGACTCTCCTGACTGGTGACTCTCTCGATTGCATCCTTTAACAGGAGAGTGGTGACCTCCTGGTCTATGTCCGGGGTGCAAGGAGTAATTACAATCCCAGACACTGATGGTGTCCCAAAGAACTCCAGGGCATAGCCCAAATGTATGCTCATAAGGTCCC
This sequence comes from Hemicordylus capensis, assembly GCF_027244095.1. NCBI lineage: Eukaryota > Metazoa > Chordata > Lepidosauria > Squamata > Cordylidae > Hemicordylus > Hemicordylus capensis. The sequence continues at coordinate 292,340,582 of NC_069659.1, forward strand.
ACTGGTCCATGATCACTCTGTCCCAGCTCGCCGAGAACAGGGCCAGGTGAGTCTGGAAGCACCCCGAGTAAATGTTGCTTTTGGAAGGTGTTCTTTTGGAGCTGTTTCGGAAAGGCTGGCTTACTAGGCTGGAGGCCTGACTTGTATCTCTTCTGGAACTTGTTGCCATGAAAGAAACATTCAGATGGAGACTGTTGAGAAGGGGTCTTCTGTGGATAAGGCGACCACCTGGTAGTTTTCTGTGGTTTGGTGGTTGACAAGTACGACATGGATCGCGCTGTGCTCCTCAGCTTCTGAACTTTCTGGAGTGTGTCATCTGTCTGCTCCACAAAAAGGCTAAAGCCCTCAAGGGGCAGGTCCTCAACCCTAGCATGGGCCTCGTAGTTCAGGCCAGATGAATGCAGCCAAGCATGTCATCTGAGCGCCACAGATGTGGCCATCACCTTAGCCATGTATTCCACCAAATGCCGCACCGAATAGAACTCCTGTTTGGCCACCTGAATAGCCTCACAGGGAAACGCTTTCACCAGATCTTGCTTGTCCTGAGGCAGGAGATCCAGGAAAGGACCGGCTTTCTCCCCAAAAAGGTAGTTATATTGGACATTATAAGTCTGATAATTGGCCACCCTCAAGTGGAGGGCTGAGGCCGAGTAAAGCCTCCTCCTGAAGGAGTCCAATATTCTGCCTTCCTTATCACTAGGTGCTGATTGGCTGTGACCCCTTGTCCTTTGCAGGGACGCCTCCAAAACGATCAAATTCGGGGTGGGATGATTCTTCACAAAGGCCATATCATCCTGTAGTTGCACTCTGTAAATGTTCTCTAAGCGCCTATTAGGCTGGGAAAGAGTCACCGGCTTTTTCCAATGACCCCGCATGACCCCCAACAATGCCGGGTTCAGAGGCAAAGCAGCTGGTATCTTAGCTTCCGAATCAATAAGACTGAACAACGGGTCCAGCTCTCCCTTCTGCTGCATACCGAGGCTCACGCCAAGGGCCAAAGCCATGCAGGCCATGTACGCGAAGTACTGTTTGAGGTCCTCTGATGGGGAAACAGGCTTCAAATCTGACTGTATGTCAAGCGGGGACGATGCCTGGGAAACCACTTCAGAATCCTAGGACCTAGTATCGCTCTTATATTCTGACTCTGGAGGAGCCAAAGAGTCCTGGGCCAAGGGTGTCGAACCCACAGGGAAGCCCGGTTTTCTTCCTGAATTGTCTGGTACCAAAGCCAAAAGCTCTGCTGGCAGTACCTGGACAGGCACAGTGGCCTGTTGTAGCACAGGAGCTGAAGAGGGCAGTTCGTGCCACTCCTCTTGATCCTAAGGGGAGCATTGCAGTGAGCAAGATTGTGGCCTCCCTTCCGAGTGTGAGGGTGGGTCACGCCAGACCCACACAATTTCGGACTTCCCATACATGGCACCTTCCGAGTACCGAAGCTCATATAACAGTCCGAATAGTCCGATCGATAGTCCATTTGATATCGATCACACAATCCAGAGTCCTGGTGCCACGCACCATAAGAAGGTTCAACTTCATTCAAGGAAGAACAGCACTCTGTCAGCCAGTACCGATCCGGATATGATGGCTCACAACGGTCCCAGGCCAAATCTTGCCTGTAAACCAAGAAATGTTCTTCCAAGTCCCAACAGGCAGTATGGTCCTTAAGAGGGATCTGATCCTGGCACCTCTGAGGGAGCGAACAATGCCCAGGTAGTCACGATGCGTCTTCCGCGGGCTTGGCCGGGGAATAGGCCTCTTCTTCCAACAAAGAGTACCCAGACTCATCCGTTGCCACCGAGAGTTCCCTACTTGATCAAACCTGATCATGGGCCAAGTCCAACGAATCCATGGCCAAAGGCAAGCTAGGCTGTCCCGAAACCGACGGTATAGGATGATAGAGTCCACTTTAGGCTTCTTGGCCACAGGGGCCTCAGACGCAGGAGCCGATGCGGTCTTCTTTTTCTCCAGTATAGGAGGGAGATGTTGACCCACTGGCAAATAATGAAGAAACTTGGACTTCTTCGTTATCAACACCGGGGGATTCGGTGAAGACTTCGTTACCACCGGCATAGAATGCTTAGGAAGGTCTTCCAAGCGCACTGGCTCGCTCAAAGCTGTCAAAGGATGAGCACTAGGATGTGCCGAGACCGGTATCGGGGCCGAGTTTTCAGCCTCCACAGGAGCAGATACCAGATGCTCTGACTGCACCAATGAAGCCATTTTAATAGGTCACTTCCAACGATAAGGCTTCTGAGGAACGGAGAGCCAGATCCCACAGGGCTGCACACAGGCAAGAAGCGCTATTCTTTCGAGCCTGCTTCGTAAACCTCTGACAATGAAGACATGTCTCGACAATGTGGGATTCCCCCAGACACAAGAGACACTCAGCATGAGTATCGGGGGAAGGGATCTTAGATCCGCAACGAACACGTTTTTTAAAGTTCGTTGTGCCTGGTATAAACGCTGTAGGCCGGCTGGCCACCACACTCCATCCCAGCCGGGATCGGAGCTCCGAAGAAGGGAGGAAACCCGCAAAAAACCGCTACTACGCAAAAGAAATAAAGAAACAAGAAAGAAAAATCAAAGAATTGAAGACGCAGGGAGAAAACAACAAGGGGATAGATAGCTCCTACTTGTCTAGCTGCAGACTCCACGATGCTTACTGAAGCGTGGACGACGAAAGACTGAGGGGATGAGGAATGGCACAGCCACATATAGCGGCTGAGGGCGGAGTTCCTGCCTGAAGCAGGAGAATTGAGCTTGTTAGGTTCCAACGAGGTCTCTGTGCAGGCACATAGCCCATTTGTGTAAGACAGAGACCACGTCGAAGAAGCAGCACTTTGTATTTCACTGAGAAAAATCTTTTAAAATTGGAGTTATATGGTCCCTACAGGATGTCCCAGAGATCAGTCTGGCTGCCACATAAATTCTTATCTTAAGAATTAAATGACAACAACAACAGGTTTGAAGATATACAGACATAGGCATTAAATGGCAAAAAGAATCAAGGAATCTGGAGTGCCAAATGAAAAGGTATCCTGTTTGCCAGGGTGACACATACATTTCATTGACAATCTAATCAGGGCTGTGTCTTAAGCAAAAGTGGAGAAAACCAGAGCACTGTTCTGTGTTGTGAATGTCTTTAAACGATTCTCAAAGAAGATTCTTCTGTGTATTCCTGAATCCTTAAGTATTCCATATTGATCATATTTCTCATATTAAACCATCAGAGAACTATATTTTCCTGCTGAAGAAAAATACCATTTTCAAGAACTTCACTTTTAAGACAGCTCATCTATTTTAGAAGCCAAATACATTATAATTACCCAACTATACCTATCTCCCCTACCCGGATGTGGTGATATTCTTGCTGTGGTGATATTATTTCTTGCATCTGGCAGTATTTTTAGATTGCAATCTAAAAAGCAAATCTCTTGCCTCATGGATACAAATGAAAGTTCTTAAAAGGCAAGGTGATAAGTATATTTGTACAAATACTTATCCATTTCAGATGCACTCTGCAATAAAATAATTATTCACTAGGGTAAGATTATTTCTCTGTGTAAACTGCCCTGAGCCATTTTTGGAAGGGCGGTATAGAAATTGAATTATTAATAAAATAAAATAATAATAATAATAATAAGAGGTCCAGTGTAAAAGCCAAGAAGAATGTGTAAAGTTTCCCCCTCCCCCCACATTGACTCTCATTAGCACTGTATAACAGCAGTTTACGGTATTACCAGCTGTTAGACTGTTTTTATTTCCCAGTGGTATAAAATGATGCCTATCACTTTGATACATATATGACTGAATGTGTTACAATTTGAGAAAAATTAGCAGTAGCTGATTTGATGGAGGCAGAACTGTCAATTAAATATTCTTTTTTGAGTAAAAGCACAAAGTATTTCTGAAAGGAATCACTGTACTGGGCCCAATTCTGTACATATTGCTATGAATCGGCTGCCTGATTACTGTGAATTCGTTTTGCCTTGAAGTGATGCCTGATTAGAGTCCATGGCTTGACAGTTGTTAATATTTCTTAATGGCTGCGGATGGTCCTCTGGCTGAGCAATTCACTGGCAGGGATGGGATCTGATAGGAGTGCTTAGAGATTGTGTGTGAGAAAGAGTTGGTCATGTAGGGTCAGACCAGACATGAAGGGAATATCAACTACCAGTCTGCCTTATTCCCTATCTGGATCATCCTTCCCACGGCTGCTATTTAATAAAGGAAGAAAACTTCCTGCTTTTTCAAACATGGCTTTTTCAAACATGAACCTTCTCCATTGCCTTATTCAGACATTATCTTGGAGGTGTATACAGATGGCTGCGTATGCATGTACATGTTTTTGTGTGAATTACTGTACATGCGTTCACTTTAAAAGTGAACCTGGGTGCAGGCTTCCTCAGATACAGAGTAAAATTAGGTACAAACCACTGTCCATACATTGGACATAATAACTGCATGTATGTAGAGATCTGTACACGTGTATGCTACATAGACTGTATCTGCATTGAATATAATGTGTACCTAGTGCCTAATAGTGTCTCCATATTCTCATTAATCTAAGAAATCTATCTCAAAAAAACCCTGATATTTCTAGACAGAAAGAATCCTCCTCCTTTGAATTTTAGGAGAAACTGTGGTATTAGGGGTCCGTGATGAAGCCTCTCTCTTTTTGTTATTTTCAAGCACTACTCTGGAATACACTTTCTCTTTTATCAATCTCACCACAGTTCCAAAGCATCTTTAGATAATTGTTTCAGCTTATTAGAAATGGACAAGTAGTGGATTATTTCAGTGCGTTTATTCAAGGCTTATCCAGATGGTCATCCAATGCACACTCCAACTGCGTTAATATCCTCTGTGGCAGGGTCTCCCCTCAAAGAGCTAAATGAAAGTTAATATTCTTTAATTAGAAATGTCCCAGGGTGCAGCCCAAGGGCGTATAACACTGCCACCTTGCTGAAGCGATGCAGGTTTAGGACTGGTCAGTGCTTGGGTAGGTGACTGCCCTGGAACTCCATCTATGTATGCTGCCTTGAGTTCCATTACAAAAGAATAATGGGATATACATGGAATAAATGAATGAATAATAGTGCAGTATCCAATCCACATGGAACAGAGGGGTGGGGGTAGTCTTGTTGTGAGGCGACAGCCCTGCTTAAAAAAAGAGTGAGGGAAAGGGAAACAAAAACGGCCACTTTTGTTTAAAAGACTAGATGAGAACCTGGCACAGTAGGGAGCAAAGGGCACCCGGAGCCTCAAGTTCATAAATGCAACTCTATAACTAGCCTCTAGTGACAGTTAAAATATAACAAACAATATAGAACATTTTAAAAGCCCACAAAATGGTAAGGGCCCAGGAGCAATGGTGAAGGAATTGTGAAGCTTGTCACCATCATTCACGTCACAGGCCACAACAGCAGCTGTAGCATTTCCCCAGGTACAAAATATTGTGACTGGAACATGTGATCGTCCCTCAAAAGAACTACCTTGAGGGAAAACATCTGGAACTTGCACACTGAGTGAGTAAATAACTGTTAAAAAAAATTGAGAGAAAAAATTGTTACATAGAAAGGCCTTCAGGCTGGCTAGAGATTGCTGCAAATGTTGCAAGATCCAAATCAGGGAAATCCAGAGAGAAAGGAGCAGAGGAAATATTTCTATGGAACCCTCATGGCATTTTATTCAACTGCACATTTGCCCTGGTAAAGACCTCGCTCTGGGGAGAGAATGTTAATGTCCCTCTGGAACTAATACAGTGGTCCTTTTCTCTCAGATAAGGGAGAGCATGCACCATGGAGAGATTGCTTTGTGTTTGGCTCTTAAAAGGGGGCGGGGGGGATAGCAAAAGTGAGACTGGAAGATGAAGATGATTCAAGTTTATTCCAGAAGATGATTGGAAATGCTGATTTATAGTGTTTGTCCCAGAAATAATTGAAGTTTCAGGAACACAGAGGGAGCCCTAGAGAGTGATCATTCAACAGAAACAAAAGTGTGATGCTGGGAACCAACATTCTGTAGCAGAAGCCAAGTGGGCAGGGAAACAAATGAAACAGGAAAGAAATTCATGCAGAAATGTTTACCCTTCTTTTCCCATCTCCCTTTTCCGTCCCCATTTGAGCTTAACAGTGTTTAATCAATAACTTGCAGGGGGGGCACCATCTCCTTTGGTGGCAATTTGTGCAGTAGGACTGTGATTAATCCAGAAAACGGATTCCTTCTCCTTGCCTCTCAGCAGAATTTTTCTTATCCCCACAGGGTTTTAATGGTAGCTGAAATCAATAGGTGTGTTCAGGGGCGCACCTAGGTAATTTTGGAGCCCCCCCCACCAGCAAGTTAAAATTAAAAAGTCAGTGTTTAAAAAAGGTCAAACCTGCATTTTACCACAGTGCCAAAAGATCGGAGGGGGGCCCCCAAATGCCCAGGGGGGCCTCTTGCCACCACCCAACCCCACTACTGCCCCATGGTGCCAAACCTGCACATCTGTGCACCAAAAATTTCAAGAATTCTAGCTATGCCATGTGCACACCCGGCGTGTGGGGGTGAGCCATGGTGGGAGCGAGAGGTGCATTGCACCTGCTCAGTGAGCAGGCGGAGCTTCCTGGCAGTTCTCAAGGGTCGCTGGGTCGAACAATCGAGCCCAGTGGCCACTCCCACTCTGCCCACCAATGCCACCATGGGGGGTGGGAGAGGCCTGCTTAGCTCACCCACACACACTCCACACTCCAGCCATGCACATGGTATGGCTAGAATCTTGACGTTTTTGGCACCACTGTGCAGCAATGGGGTAGATTGGTGGCAGGAGGCCCCCCTGTGCCTTTAGAGCCCCCCTGGCCCTTGGAGGCCACAGACCGGGTCCCTAAGGTCCAGGGGTAAGAGCGCCTCTGGGTGTGATTGGGTGCTAAGAAATCATGTGGAATGCCAGTATTTCTGCAGTGGGAAGTTGTCTTGGTCTTACCATCCATACAGAGCAGTGTAAAAGAGGTTACCTGATGGCTATAAGCAGAAAGGAGGGATGTGATTCTGTAGAAAGGAATTTGTGACAGTGGGCTTACGTTCTCCTCAACAGGGGCATAGAATCTCCTTCTTGTAGCAGGAGCGTGGATCCTCCCCTAAACATTTGAGTATCCTCCCCTCATTATACTGACCTCCCCTGCCAAACCAAATAACCCAGATTTTCCACTTTTCTTCCTGTCAAAAGTGTCTTTTTTTTTGCCGCCACAAACATGAAAAGAAAAGCAAGTGAGGAGCTGCTCCTCAAGCTCTCTCTCTGTTGTTGGTGGTGGTGGGACGTGATGGTGTCTTGAGCAGCTTAGACAGTATTATCTTTGGCTCACACCAACACAGACTGCTTGTAGCATATGTCCCCATGATACTGTGCATAAGGGTGGATACAAACTGAAGATTAAAAAAAACAACTTTACAAGATGTTTGTATTGTATTGTATTTTACTCTATGCATAGGATTCAAGGAAGTTAGAATTCACCTTAAGCACCAGGAACCATTACAAAAGGAGCAATGGTGATGGAAAGCAGAAAGACAGGGGCTCAACAATCTGATATGGCCCATGGTTACCTATTAAAAAATGGGGATCCAAAGCACAAGGTCAGAGGAGAACTTCAGGGAAATTGGCTATCAAAGATTCACCCATGGGATAATTAGCTGTTGCACTATGGAACAGCATTTGTTGGTGAGGCAGTTCTCTTGCAGGAACCACCCACTAGTGCTCTGGGGAAATCAAGAGGGGAGGGAAATCCTGCCATTACTGAACTGTTGGGAGGCAGAAATGGAGGCAGGATTCATCTCAAGCACTACTATGTAAATGTATTATTATTATTTTATTTATTTTTTGAATTTCTATGCTGCCTAATATAGAAATCTCTAGGAGGTGTACAGATTAAATGCCATGCTGGTGGAACACCCCTTGCTTTCCCCATCACCTTGAACAGTTTATCAGTAAGGATAAACTTTCCTCTCCTCTCTTGATTGTCCTATAGTGGCCTCCGGCAGTTTAGAGGTGGAGAGACAGTAATGTGGAAATGAGCACGAATTCCACAATTCACAGAGCAGCCTGAGCTAGACGGACGAATGGTCTGACTCAGTATAAGGCAGCTCCCTATGTTGCTACCAGCAAATGACCTCACCAGCCACCACTGCTATAGAATCAGAGGGTACAAGAGGAATTCTCAGTGCATTTGCATAAATAAACTGTGGTTTTCTGCTTAGAGACAGGATGCAACTCTTGCACTGATATTCTGGAAGATGGTCCAATGATGAACACAATACAAGGTATCTCAACAAGGTTTACACAGGTGTGACAAATGACCACAAGATTCTCAAGTGGATTCCACAAGACAACATATGCCTTCATCAAAACTCAGGACAACAGTCACCTCCCTTTCCAACAATAAATTTTGAGTATCAAAATCAGCAGCCGTCCACAGCTGTTGGACTAAAATTCCTGCCCCAGTCACAATGGCCAGCAGTCAGGGATGATAAGTGTTGCTACTCCAATATCTGGAGGAGGGCCACTGAGACCCCATGTCTAGACAAAGATCTTCTTCTATTATTGAGCATATCAAACTTACAAACTCTCCAAAGAATTATTCAGAGGACCTCCAAAGAGCCCAACCACTTGCCTGTAGACATGCAACCCCTCCTCACATCTGCAAATGACTTTTTAATGTCCAAACTAGACCAGCAATGAACCAAGACCAATCTCTTCCAACACATTTTCCCAGGGTATGCTTCTTCCTTGCCCTCCCCAACTAGGTCCTGGGTGGATTGAACTGCTGAGCTGTCGTAGGTGGTACAATCCAGTGAGAATCTCAAAAGCACTAGCTTTTTCATGTCCAGCTGTGCGATTAGCTACTCATTTGCTGCTTTGTGCTTCAATTGCTGCCTTTGTTCTGTGGGCAATAAAAACCTCACTGTCAGCAGGTGTCTGGGGTCGCTGGCAGGGCTGCTTCTATTAGCATGCAAACACCAATAGCAGCAGAACTGTTCAGAAAATAAGTTGTGCCCTTAGCAGGCTCAATGGGAGGCATAGAACCTCACATTACTCCAGTCCCTTCCTACTTGCTACTGCATATTTCAATGTGTCTAAGGGCAGATTTAGACAAGAAAAACTGAAACTCCAAATTTTCCTAGTAACACAAATACAGGTAGCCCTTGTTACCCATGGCCCCGGAACCCACAGTTTCACATATCTGTGGTTGGATCATAGGGACCCAGTTTCTTTATTTGCAGGCCAAAAATAGGGTTCACTTATCCGCAGTTCTTGAGTGGCCAGAAATGACTTCTGATGCCATTTCCTGCCACCATTTTGTGGCTCTTTTCTACAAACAAACAAACAAACAAACCTCAAAAAAAGAAGAACAAAAATCAAAGGATGTAGAAGTTTGGGGGACATGGAGAGCTGAAGAGCAAGGTACTGTGCTTATTTCTGATCCTCTCTGATTTTTATTGTGATTTTAAGCACACTTCAGTGTGCTTAGGAATCACACCCTTCCCCACAAATCCCCATAGGGTTAAGGTCTCTTAATTTGTGGTATTGTTATCTGTGGAAATAGGCAGGAATGGAACCCCCACAAATAAAGAGGGCCTCCTGTATAGGACCAGTGCAAGGATAGATTAGTGGATGGGAGAGGGTGCTTAACTATTCCTGTTTGCCGATTTTCACCTGAAATTTGACCACCACCAAACTACTCCTGTGGAGTTCCAGATCCATGTTTGCAAATTAAACAAAGACCCATGGCAGAGATTCAAGTGGTTTAGAAGGAGGCAGTGAAAATCAGTTGGCAAAGAGAAGGGTTAAGCATACTCCCCACACTAAAAAGCACTGCCTCCCAATAATGTTTTTTCAAAGGAGAAAGAGCAGCCTAATGTTACACACAGTTGCATTGCAACATATAGTTAGCTCTTAACAGCTTTTTATAATGAACACGCTATTGCACAGTGTTACTGTAGAATCCTTTTGATTTTTAAAAAAAAATCAGCTTTGTTCTATTCTGCAGAAAGACCATCTGCATGTGCACAGAGGCACTGTGCCTTTAAATTTCTTTTGAATAACAATGTTAACTGAAGATGGCATCTGGAGGGTTGTTCCTCAGCTTTCTTAGTACATGCCTACTAGAGATTTAGATGTGGGGGTTGTGATTGGAGGACAGGTATCCCACTATTAAAGCTTGCCAATGGCTGAAATCCTGCCCTAGGCATAGCTAAACTACCACCTCTCATAGATGTCTCTCATTAATCTGAGGATGTCAATCTGTATTTGGGGGGGGGGGTTGCCTCTGAAAAATCTGATTAGAGTAGATCCCCCATCAGAACTAATGAGAGTTGGAGCCTCTTTTATCCTGAAGGCCCCTAGTGGTGAAGTTTCCATTTTGGTGCATCAGAATGGGTTATAGTTAGGGGCTTGCAAAGAATGCTGGCTGACATACTGTGCTCCAGGTTTGTTGCAGAGTCCCAAGGCAGTCCAGACACTGTTAAGAATGGATGGTTGCCCTAGCAGCGCTTCCGCATTTTCACCCATTGTCACGAATGGGGAAAATTGAGGAAGCACTGCTAGCACAACTGCCCTGTCCATTCTCAACAGCGTCAGAGCTGCTTTAGGACTCAACAGCAGCCTCAGGGCACAAAGTTACAGCTTCGTAATGCTGAGCATCATGTTAGCCACTGTCTCCAGAAACACCTGCACAATTAGCAGCATAGGGGTATGTGAACTGGTTCAAAGACTCGACCTTGGACCAAACTGGCTCTGGTTCAGTCCAAGATCAATTGGAACCGCTTGGACCAGTTTGGGCCCAGTTCAGGGCAGGTATGGGGCTTCTGTAATTGCTAAAATATTATTTTAAAATGAAGCACCTATTCTCGCGGTGGCATGGGGGGGGTGTGGGAGGGGGCTGTGGCAGCTCTCCCTACCTGCTGACCTCACCCAGACTCTCCCATGTCTGGTATGGCCCATTTTGGCCCTCTGTGCATGCACAGCAGCCATTTTTTTGCCGATGTGCATGCATAGAGAGCTGAAATGGGCCTGAGGGCTGATCCAGCCCCAGGAAACTTCGAGGGAGCTGCCACAGCTCTCCCCCCCCCCCGACAGCCACCACAGCATCCCATAAGGCCACCGAGGGAGTTAGCACTTGGTTTTTTAAAAGGTATTTTAAACAATTACAGAAATCCCTAGCCCCCCTCGAACCAGGCCCAAACTCAAGCCAAACAGGGCCCTGGTCCAGAGGGGGACAAAACCAAACTGGTAAAATCAGTTTTATGCACATCTCTAAAGCAGCAGTAGGACAGCTGCTTTGTGATTGAACAACATCTGGGAGACACTGCAGCGCCATTTGGGCGTGTGTGTTTTTTTTAAAGTCAGGTTTTCTCAGATCTGAAAAGCAATCAAAGAAAAACAGGGGGAAACAGAAGGGGGCTGCTCTGTTCACACGCATCACACCGATGCCCAGTAAAACATTACGAAACAAAGAGACCATCTCTCTATATATAAAATTCTTCTAAAAACACACCTGTCGCTAATCCCATGCATGGCAGTTCTTGCAAGAGTTCACGAGTGAGCTGCCGATGAGCAACAAGGATGGGCAGAAAGAAACTGCTGACCAGGAGAACGGCCAAGCAACCAGGGAGGAGAACCAGCAGTCCAGCTGGCTGCCGAGGGAGGAGAAGCAGCGGCCCGGCCACCAAAGAAGCATGAAATGAATATGGGGGGAAGAAAGGGAGAACGAGGGGCACAGATGCTCTGCAGAAGGTCAACTAGTTTTACATTAAATGCCCAGTGTGGAAGCTCTGCTGGAGTAGTCACAATCATAGCTAAGAGAAGTAATAAAAGTCTCAAAAGCACTTTTAATGGTCTTGGGTAAAAACATGCAGGAACTACTCACTTGTGGTGTTTCCTGTCATCTGTATGATACATTTGGAATCCTTGTTGATTTCCCGGGAGTTGAAAGGACGGACCCGCACTGCTACCTTAACAGAGGCTCCTGCCATCCTGCTGGTCCAAAGGTTTTCTCCCCTTGCTACGACTGTACTAAAAACGCCCTGGAAGAAACAGGAAAGGATGGTTAAGACAGGTGCTTCTAAGGCTTTGCATGGCCCAGCCAATCTCTAGGTAATTATTATTTAGAATATTTACATACCCATATATTAATATCATTTAGAATATTTATATGTTGGTTTTTGGTATGAATAGGGATACCATATTTCCCTGAATAGAAGATGACCTTGAGTTTAAGATGACCACCTTAAAGATATGGGTTAAATATAGGTTATACTATTTCCCCAAAATGAAGTGGACCCTGAACTTAAGACAACCCCCCAAATTCTAACATCAAAGAACTCAGAAAAAAACTTATCTTGGATTCAGGCAAATACAGTAGTTGCTTTCCCACTGCAAGAAGGTGTCTCTTTGCCCATTTATCAGTAGTTATGTGAACTGTGGATAAGTATATACTGTTTATGTGGTAGGTAAATCCAGGTGTCATGACCCCAGCTCCAACTACTGACTCCAAGTCTGACCTCAAAGAGGCAGGAACAGCACTGGACCCAGCCCTTTGACTCTGACCAGTGTTTCCTCTAAGAGAGATTCCCAGATGTTGTTGACTACAACTCCCAGAATCCCCAAGCAAAAGCAATTGCAGCTGAGGATTCTGGGAGTTGTAGACAACAACATATGGGAATCGCTCTTAGAGGGAATACTGACCCTGACACTGTGTCAGAGCAAGACAGTACCTGTGGAGCCTGGAGCCTCTGATGAAGCAACAACCTTTGGAACCTGAGCCTCTGGGGGAGCTGGCTCTTCATGAAAGGTAAAGTGTGCCATCAAGTCGGTGTCGACTCCTGGTGACCACAGAGCCCTGTGGTTGTCTTTGGTAGACTACAGGAGGGGTTTAACATTCATTGCCTGCAGTCTGAGATGATGCCTTTCAGCATCTTCCTATATCGCTGCTGCCTGAAATATACAAGCGGGGATTCAAACTGGCAATCTCTGGCTAGATAATCAAGTCATTTCCTGGCTGTGCCATTATATTTGCACATCAGTGCTGGTAACAAGTGAGGCAGGATCAGATGGCGGGGAGGAGAAAGAGTACCAGACTCCAGCTGCCCTTTTAAGACTGCTTCTCTCCAGGCAGGGAGGCATTGCTCAGCAGGAGCAGCCTGAACCCAGAACGCTTTCCAGCTTAGCCACTCAACAGCAGCAAAATGCTTCCATTCAGGCAAATTGCTTTCAAAACGTAAAGCAGTCTTATGAAAACGAACAACCCGGAAAAACAGCAACTTTTTAATGCCAGATAGACAACGTCATAGCACTATATTGCAGTGAATAAATTCGAAACAAAGCATTGGAAATATGAATGGCACCCTGCTGTCAGTGAGAGGACTGTGGTGTCACAACACAGGAAGTGTGGAAGCACACTTCAGAGATTTGTTGTGACCCTGTTGCAGGGTGTAATCTGGAAAGCACCCAGGTGCATTTAAAAGCTCAGTCTGCCTCTGGCTGTTGAATCAACACATCCATGGTGCTAGCCTGACCAGCCCTGCCTTGCTTCTAGACCTTGTGGGCTCTGTGCTGCAGGATGGGACTGGACACCAGGTTCTGTCACTAGTATCAAAAGATAAAGCTGCAAAATATTCTTGCTTTAAACCCTGGACAGCTGTTGCCAGTCAACACTAAGCTACCAGCACTGACTCAGTTCTGTATGGCAGCCTCCTAATTTCTAATTGAGATAGAAGAAGAATCACACCAGACATAATTCCTGCGTAATCAATAAAGCCTCAAACTGAACCTGCATTATAATTAAGATACATTCTTCATTTTTGTTACTGTAGGCAACAAACCCACCATTTTTCTCTCATGGAACTTAAGTTATATATAGGGATTCCCCATCTCCCATCCTGGTGTGCCCAGACCCAGACCTGCCTGGCTTCCGCAAAGTTACTGCATCATGCGCTTTCAGAAGACACCCTGGGACCATTAAAATGTTCAGTCTCCAAATTGTTGTTTGTATTAGACTGTTTAAATGTTCCTTAGAAGTGCAAATGCCCATTGCCTGGTCTTGATATACTTTTGAACAGATGTTACCAAAATAGTATCTTTTTAAAAACTATTTCTCCCCCCCCCATTTAATACAAGCAATACAATAATATAGACAATGCATCCTATAATACTAGCATGCATACACACACACACACACACACACACACACACACAATTAGCATCAAATGTGGTGTTGTTTTTACCAGAATCTGCTTATGTTTCATTAGTGACTCTGCTTCTGGAATACAACTTTATTTACAAGAGCAAAAATTATTCTGCAAAAGTAAATGTATTACTTATTTATGAGGCTCTGAAGAGGTCACCTAATAGCATTTTTAGCTTTGATGTCCCTCAAACACATAAGAATATGCTTAAGGAAATATCACAATCGAAGTAAATGATGCCTCAAAGTATTTACGACCCTACTTGATAAAGGGACACACTAGGAGGGCATTGAAATGCCCACCGAGGATGTCATGTTGGGCATGCCCTTGGTACATCCCCTTCCTAATTGCTTGGGCTAGTAAGGTGATATCTGAACTAGTGATCATAACTGAACTGTTATGGTATCTGATCACATCTGAATCATTATGATCTTTTCACCTCTGGCTTGATAAGTGAGGAAGCCGCCTCAGACAGCAGCTTGGTGCAGACAACGGATTGTCTGCTTCCACTGACCTGTCCCTTCCGGTCATCTCACTTAGCCCTTTCACACCAACAACAACCACACTAGCCATTGTCATTGTCCTCCTGCTCCTTTTCCTTGTCACAATTTAAAGACAGAAGATGGGGAAGTTTGAGCAGCAGGCAGTGTCACCAACTCACTCACTCTCTGCCTTTTCAAAAGACAGGTTTGAGTGCAATGAAGCCAGGGCAAACGCAACGAGCAACAGAAGACCACAGAGCAAGAAGGAGTGATTGTGAGCGACCTCGACTCCTCACTCCTTTTGAAGCTTGCAAGGGTCAGAGCTTTTCTCTCTATTCAGGAAATACAATTATTTTATCTTTCTGGGCAATCAAAGGAAGATTTTTCAAAATACTGCCTCCAAGCTGCGGTCTGTAATTTGTCCATATGAGATGGGAAGTTTCCTCTTTGGGAAATGAAGCCAAAGTATGGGGAAGTAGCAGAGTTGGAGAAAAATAGAAGTTTCAAATTTAGCCACTCTTGATTTGGACTGCGTTCCATTCACATTCACAAAAACTAAAGACTTGCCCAGTCATATTGTTAATGGCAGCACATTTGTTAATCACAAAGTTTACCTATAATTTTCTAAGAATTTTATAAGTTTCTTTGCACATTTAAGTTGCAGTGTGATGGAAAATACCTGAACATGCATGTCCCACTTCTAAAATATTTAAAGGTCAGTTAAGGCTAATAAATCTGACGTAGACAGATTTGAAGTTAATGTTAGATTTTTAAACAAATAATTATGTGGTGTTTGTAATATTTAAATTGTGCTTTCACATCTAGTAATTGTCTTAATAATTGTATCTTTTTTTAGTGAGAAATTCTGTTTCACATGCCTTTGTGCACAGCTGGATATTTATGACCAGGCAGTTTAGGAGCATAGGAAACTGCCTTATACAGAATCAGATTATTGGTACACACAGCTCAGTATTGTCCTTTTTCTGGCAATCTGGAAAATCCTCTTCCTCTTTCTGGGGGTGGGCATTTTGGTTGGGTGGTGGAACATGCACCAGCAGACCCTGTCTTTTCCATGCTTATTCTTTTTCTAGATTCAGCTTCTGTATTTTATGAATACAATGAATATTTCTATACCGATTTTCTACTGAAGCCCCAAAGTGGTTTACATAGATATAAATATATTTTAAAATGGCTCTTTGTCCCTAAAAGGCTCACAAATTGGGGGGGGGACCCCAAAACCTTAAGATAGACACCAGCAACAGCCACTGGACAGATTCTGTGCAGGGGATGGATAGGGCCAGTTGCTCTCCCCCTGCTTAATAAAGAGAATCACCACTTTAAAAAGGTGCCTGTTTGCTCAGTTAGCAGTGCTTGACTTCACTATAACCTTCATTGTGTGTGTGTTTGTTTTTTGCTTTCAGAAGCCACTTATATTGTCTGTGCAACATGGTAGAATTGGGAGAGGCAAGTACTGCAGAATCAAGCATTTGGAGAGACAGTGCTTGCCTGTTCCAGATCCATAATTTGGAAAGGCAATTATCACAATTGTACCTTCACTTTGAAGTAGGTATGCGGACCTTAAATGCATGGGCCAAAGAGAGGCCAGCTCAAAGTTAATAATTTATTCTTAAATGAATGATAATTAAACATTCAGTATCAGGAAGTATTTGTTTATGCATATGAGTTACTATTTTTACGTATCTTAAAAAAAATAAAATCACACAGACAGTTTCACATGAGCCAACCAATTTCCTAACCTATTCCAAGCCTGGAATCCTACCTGTGTTCTGCCCTCACCCCCAGTCCAATTGATCCCACCAGCTGTCAAATCCCAGCTCCTTTTTCCAAACATGCCACCCTCCAAGCATCCTCCCCACTCCGTTACCTTAACATTCCATGCTCTAAGCAATTCCCATCCAGACCACAGTTGACTACATACTCTTCCAGCTCCATAACAGTCTGCACAGAACTGCATGGAAATAGTCATGGCCCTATTTTCATCTAGCCTTGCACATAGACTGTTGTGGAGCTGAGACAAGAAAGCTCTGCAGAGGCAAGGACTTAGAGACAGTTTCAGCTTCCCCAGAAACTAAAACCCTGAGCGCCTATTGCCATCTAGCCATGCCCAGAGAGGTGAGAAATGAAACATTTTTAAAGTAATGTTTTTTGTCCAGCTGAAAAGGAGTGAAAGGACGTGCCATCCCATCCTACTCCACTCCAATCACTGGGGGTTCCACATACTGCTGCATGCCATTTCAGAGTCCCACTGTGTTGGAAAAATTGAAGATCAGTTCTTCCATCTTCCTGTCCAAGTAGACACTTGGAGAACACAAGTATCAGACTAGCCCTGGGATGACCTTTAATCCCACAATAATAGACTAACCAGCTTTCACACACTGGCATCTCACTCATACTACCACTTTACCATAGGCGTAACGATAGGGGGGCAGGGGGGCACATGCCCTGGGCGCCACTTGGCAGGGGGCGCCAAAAAGTGCCCCCGCCGATTTGCCGGGAAAAAAATTTTTGACTTTTTTTTTTTTTTTTTTTGCAGAGCAGTCCCCCTCCCCCGGTCCCGTTGCCCCCCACATTGGCATTGCTCATCCAGCACTGGGTGCCGCGGCATCTTCGTAGTCCAAGTCTCTGACTCTCACTCCCCGGTGCACCCCGCCGCCCCGCCACCAGTCGCGCATGCATCGAGAGGAGGACACGCACCAGAGCAAACTTCCTGAACAACTCCCTCTTCTGAACAACTTCCTGAATGCCCGAATATAGACTATTCCTGCTGAATGCCGATGCCAATGAGGTTGAACCACACTCCGTCCCCCGCCTTCGGGAAGTACCGAAACATAAGGCGCTGCCAGAGGCGTATCCAGCAAGTTGCGCCGTACCCTGTGACCGGAAGTTCCGCTTGGCTCCTACCCAGTAGAGGGGTGGAGCCTGAAGAAGAACAAGCCGTGGTCCTAGCCAAGGGTTTCTTCCCTTGGCGGGACAGCCCCGCTTTCTGTGCCCACTGCGGATCAAGAAGAACGGATGGAAACAAATGACACTGGCTCCGATCGCGAAGAACCAGTGGAGGTGGAGCCTGGACTCAGAAGTTCTCTGTGGTTTCCAAACACCTCCGGTTAAATGTTGGAGTTTCTGTTTCCTGCTGTGAGGATGAGCAAATGCGTGATTATGTGACCGCCACACCAGGAGGTGATGCAGCGACTCTGCCAATCTGGGACTTGATCAACGTTTTGTGTTCCTTGGCTGGGGGACACACAAATCTGAGCGGTGTGTTGGGACTGCGGAGTGTAGTGGTGGATGCAAGGACTCCAAGGAGGACTAAAAAGGTGTGTGTGTGATCTCTTATTCTCGTCCTCTCTGCCCAGCCTTGCTAGCCCCACTCCAGGGTGCCGGCAGGAAATCGGGGGGGGGGGGTTCCTTGGGCTCAGGGGGCAGCAAGAGACAGTCGCAGCCGAGAACTGCCTTCCCCCCACCGCGCCCGAGCGCCGGCCTCCCCTCCAGCCAGCACAGGCAGCATCTGTCTAAGGGGCAAGTTTTCTTTCTTTTTTCGTGTGTGGGGCACGCCGCCGCCGCATGGAGAAGCTGGGGTCCGTGGGGGTTGGGTCGGGAGCACAGGACAAGCTGTCTGTATTTTAAAGTCTTGGGAACAAACAACGTCCCCCTGCGAACCCAGCCCGAGAGCACTGCATAGACCGTGCCTGTTTGGTGTGCTCTCTCCAACCCCCGACCCATCTGGGAGATCTTGCTTGCTGCTGTTGCTGCTGCTGCTTAGCTGGTCAGCAGCCACCCTTTCATGCCAGCCGTGAGCACCATTTGTCCTCCTTGGACTTCATCCTGATCTCCTTTGTCCAACTCATTCCCTTAACTGGCACAGATTTCCTCTTGCACCAGCTCAGTCGGGAAATGGAGTGGGGAGGGGGAGGGTCGGGCTGTTCTCCTCAGCTACAGTCTGCCTGCTGCTGCCAGGGGAAGGGGAAGGGGGAAGTTTTCCAGTTGTATTTTTTGCCACCAGTTCTCCTTTTTGCTCATTCAAGTCCTTCCTCCCCTATAATCTAACCACGTTTTAACTGAAAAGGTTCAGGGAGGGGGAGATGGGGGGATGTGGAACCTTGGGTTCCACATCCCCCCATCTCTCCCTTCCTGGACTTTTTCACTATGTAATGCAAGCTAATTTAATTATATGTCATCATCAAAATGGATTAGCTGTTTCAGCCCATCAGGAAAGTCTAAACCTCCACCGATTTAATTAACCAGACTGAAAATCAGATGAACAGAGAATGTTTTAATGAAAGGTGGTATATAAATTTAACAATAAGTAAAACTATCATTAGGAGCAGTTAGTGATTACTTAAACATTGGTGCTGCCAAGCAATTTGTAAATAAAACTAGAAGCCCTTTGAAAATAAGCTGGAATTAATTGTAGGTTGGGCAGGGGGTGAAAGTATATACTTCTAAACATTTATTGTTAAATTTATATACCACCTTTCATTAAAAACAACCCCAAAGTGGTTTGGTTTTAGTCATGGAGTTTAATTTTAATTGCTCTTTTTGTCAATGTGATGAAGATTAGTTAAATCTGAGCGGTCTTAGGCAACCAATGTTGCATCTGAAATGCCATTTCATTTTTTATTGTCATAAATACTCTCCAACCAATTTAAATAGCAAAGGTGTATATTATCGCTTTATTAAATTGCAGGGAATCTCAAAAAATCAGGATTTGCAACTAAGGCAGTGCATATCTTCTCTAAAATGGCCCTTTTATAGTTTTTCTAACTTTGAAATCGTAACATAAAACAAAGCATAAATGCATAAATGCTTCCCCCTCCATTTGAAACCTTTTCTGGTGTAAATAGTGCGTGGTTTTGGAAAAGGGGAGTCTTTCTTTAACAGCGGGAGAATAAGGAGTCTTTAGCACTATCACCCTAGTCCCTCGAATTACTTTGGAGTCCTTGGTTTTCGTTTTGTTAAAATACAGTCACTCACAAGGGAAAGTCAGGAACAGAACCAGGGCATGAGGGAGGAGCATCATAATCATAATCATCATCGCATCATAATTCTGATGTTTGAGATACAAGCCAACTTTACAGGGTTGTTGTGAGGAAAAACCTAAGTATGTAGTGCATTTTGAAATTTTTGGTAATTTTTGTAATTTTTTTAATTTTTAAAATAAAAGTTTTCTGAAACATATGTGTCAGTCAGATGTATGTTGGGGGCGCGGCGGGGGGGCGCAATTTCAGTGCTTGCCCCGGGCACCGTTTTCCCTAGTTACGCCTCTGCACTTTACCAGATATTTATATCTAGGAAGGTAAGGATACCTAATCAACACCTTAAGTGGCGGAGCAGGGAAATGCTTGACTAGCAAGTAGAAGGTTGCCGGTTCAAATCCCCGCTGGTCCTATATCGGGCAGCAGCGATATAGGAAGATGCTGAAAGGCATCATCTCATAGTGCACAGGAGGAAGCAATCATAAACCCCTCCTGTATTCTACCAAAAGAAAACCACAGAGCTCTGTGGGTGCCTGGAGTCGAAATCGACTTGGATGGCACACTCTAAGGATACCTAAAGTCACCTTAAGTGGCGCAGCGGGGAAATGCTTGACTGATAAGCAGAAAGTTGCCAGTTCGAATCCCCGCTGGTACTATATTGGGCAGCAGTGATGTAGGAAGATGCGGAAAAGCATCATCTCATACTGTGTAGGAGAAAGCTATGGTAAACCCCTCCTGTATTCTACCATAGACAACCACAGGGCTCTGTGGTCACCAGGAGCCGACATCGACTTGATGGCACACTTTACCTTTAAGGATATTGAAAAGCAGTCCTGTAGCCAGAATTCTTCTAATAAAGGGTCTAAAGGGTCAAGGAAGCATCACAGAACTTGAGAAAGAGGACAGCTGGTCTTATGGTAGAAAGCATGACGTCTCCTTAGCTAAGCAGGGTCTGCCTTGGTTGCATATGACTGGTAGACTACATGTGAGCACTGTAAGATATTCCCCTTAGGGGATGGAGCCGCTCTGGGAAGAGCATCTAGGTTCCAAGTTCCTTCCCTGGCAGCATCTCCAAGATAGGGCTGAGAGAGATTCCTGCCTGCAACCTTGGAGGAGCCACTGCCAGTCTGTGTAGACAATACTGAGCCAGATAGGCCAAATGGTTTGACTCAGTATATGGCAGCTTCCTATGTTCCTAACTTAAGTATATAGTCTAGTGGACAAGTGAGCAGAATACTGGTTCCATGCTTATCTCTACATAAAAAAGGGCTAGAAACTTGTCTCTTTTCAAAGAGAGCTTGAACACTGAGGAAGAGTACCTGGAATATCTCTAAGGGAGTCAAGTTCCCCTGTGCTTACAGCCCTGGTCTTGTGATAGCAAGCATGACTTGTCCCCTTAGCTAAGCAGGGTCCGCCCTGTTGCATATGAATGGGAGACTAGAAGTGTGAGCACTGTAAGATATTCCCCTCATGGGATGGAGCCTCTCTAGGAAGAGCAGAAGGTTCCAAGTTCCCTCTCTGGCATCTCCAAGATAGGGCTGAGAGAGAGACTCCTACCTGCAACCTTGGAGAAGCTGCTGCCAGTCTGTGTAGACAATGCTATGCTAGACCGATCAATGGTCTGACTCAGTATATGGCAGCTTCCTATGTTCCCTGTCTGAAAAGAGTGTAACTGACATAGTCCATTCCCTTTCTATATAATACAGGGACGTTATTAATACAGGAAGTCCTGTATGAGGTTGGAAATATAATCCCTCCAGCATCACAATGAACAGTGCTACTGTATTTTTGTAATGGAAGATGCAGTCATGTCACCTGCAGAACCACCAGCACCAGATGGGCTTTCTTAGTTCTGATTAGAAAGGGTTGTCAAAGAACTGATAAGACCTCTAGCCACAGAGATCAGTGCATCTTCGAAATGTAGCAGGTAACTTCTGCCAATCAGATAAGCAAAAGGCCCATCAGCACTGTTTAATCCTAGTGGATCAAGTTAATTTAGCAAGGATTACTTAACAAGATTTTCCTTAATCTGTAGAACTATCTATTTTGCAAATGCCCATGTGACCCAATTTTCTGGGAGGAACCTGAACACTTGATGGCTGGCTGTCCGCCAATCATGGGTTGGGAGCAGGGAGAAAACAAATAACAAGTAGAACAATCCTAGAAGCTTCACAAAAGGTCTTCTAATTGCAGCTTGCCAATAGTTCACAAGGGTTACTGACAAAGTTGTCAAAGGAGAGTAGAAACAATCCCTTAATTCCTCCCAGGCTGCACATGGAGGGGAATACTGCTCCTGCCATTTATTTGGTTTTATGGCAAGCTCTGAGGCAAGCAGAATATATGGGAATAAGAAGAAATCGGTTCAACCAGTTCCCACAAGACAATTCACTTAGTAAAGATGCACATACAGGGAAGGTTCTTAAGCTTTAATTCTACCCCTTTCCCAGACCACTGCCTAATTCCATTATATATACACTCCATTATATATACACTCTGTAATAAGCTAAAACTGTTCAAAAGGATGGACATTTTGGAAGAGCTAAAACCAAATGAATGGTAGTGGGAGGGGGAATCCCTCCTCCCATGTTATCTGATGCTAGAAACGCCTTTCCCCATTGGTACAAAATCACATCAGCCTGGTTTGCCTGCCCATCTTAGTAACAGAGCTAGGCCTCTAAGGCCCACCCCCAGGTTCATTTTAGTATAAATAATTCAGTGAGCAAGACATAGTACGGCACTCAGTCCACCCACAGCCAAATCCAGAATTTTCTGTTCAAGGAGGAAAAATAGGAACTACTAGAGAAGCCAAAGAGAGACCCAGAGAGAATGTCGGATGAAAGCAAGTTTTCTCTTGCTTTTCTTCCATGTTGATCCAGCAACTGAAGAATCTGTTCTGCTCCAAACTCAGCAGCTGCTACCCTTTTCAACACAGCCACAGCTCCGAGCTGTACAAACCATCCTAAACTCAGAATGTCAGAAAGCCCTGCTGGGTCAGAATAAAGATCCAACTAGTGCAACTTCTTGTTACCACAGAGTGTCTGACCAGGTGCCTCTAGGACATCCACAGGCTGGTCTTGAAGACAACAACCGCTCTCCTGTTGTTGCTCCCCAGCAAGTGGTTGCCAGGGCTCAGTGGAGTCAGGTTTGCAAGGACCAAAGGCAAGTACATCATCCAGGCCAGGCCAAAGTCAAGATTCAGGACACTGAACAGAGATCAGACAGTCAGTGGCAAGTACATAGAGAACATCAGGAAGGTAGGTGGTGGTCTAATCCCTTAAGGTCAGGGCCAGATTAACGTATTAGCAAAAGTAGCAAATGCTACGGGGCCCGCGTTTTCTAGGGCCCCCCACAGCTTGTTATCTTATCTCAGTTATCTGGCTCTGCAAGAGCTAATAGATTGAGCTAATCATTAGCGGAGGGGGCAGGGACACAGGGCATTGAAACAACACTACAGTTGCAGAAGCTGAAAATCAGTGAGTTTATGCAGGAGGCTCCCTTCCCTTTCAAGTTTCCTTCCTTCTCCCTGCTCTCTGTCTGCTGTGGATGCTGCTGTTCTGCTCAGTCTGCTGAGCAAACAATCTCATTTCAAAGCGAACTAAGCATCATTTTCCAATCATTCATTCATATTTCAAAAAGTGAGCAAAAATGGAGGGGGATGCATATGGAGGATGTTTTGTGAAATGGGGAGATATCTGGCATAAAATCACTCTGTGTGTCTGTGATTCTGCTGGTGGCTGTGACTGATGTTTGCTTTGTTTATATTATTAAATCCTAGTAAGAAGTTGGGATGACTCCATATACCATCCTGTTGTCTAGTTTGAAATGGCTTTAGTGGTTGCATATATATTGGCTAAGGCTAGTAGGCAACTTCTCTTTCTGTTTGGCATAAATGGCATTGAATGGGATGCATTTATTGGAGACATGTGGCTAAACGTCAGCATAAATATGAATATGTTGTATGCACATCATGCATATATATGTGTTTTGTCATGACACTTGCATCCTGCCCAGGCGCGTAACGATGATCGGGCAAGGGGAGACAGTTGTCTGGGGGCCCCACAGCTTAGGGGGCACCCGAGAGACATGTCACGTGCCTCCCCCAACCAGCGCTGGCCCCAGCTTCCTTGATTAAGTGTATTTTTAAAAAATGGTTTTAAAAAATTCCACCTTTGTTCCAGAGCGCCGTATTTCCTGCCTGCTGCTGCCTCCGCCCACCCTCCACCCTTTTGCCTAGTTCTGTGGCCGACGGGGCTCCTCCTCTTTCCCCACCCATTGGCTGCTGCTGGTGCAGAGAAACACGCATGCTCAGCTGCTGCTGCTGCCTAGCGCGTGCTGCCGAGGGAGGAAGAGGAAGTCGCTGCCGTGCCATTATTCCTAGTGCTGCCCACCAACGAATCAATCTAGCAGCAAGCAAGCTAGAAAGCTAGGATCTACCATTACAGTAAAAAAAAAGGAGCGGCAAGAGGCTCAGGAATCAGGTAAGGTTAGTTATGCACATTCGGGACGGGGATGGGGTGGGATCAAGAGACCCCGTTGCTCTCCTTTGCAGCAGCAGTTGGGCATCTCTCCAGGTTCACCAGAAGTGCTTTACTTTACTAGCAATAAAAATAGTAATACATTGCCACTTGCACACACGGCTAGCTATGCCCTGGGCACTCTTAAGAACAACAACTTCTTAAGACATGTAGGAGGAGCGTCGGCAGGAAGACTTCTCAGATTAGTTAGCGACACAGTGACGAGGGAAGGAGGAAAGGCGCACGTTGGGGCTAATGCAGTTGGTTTTTACTAAGAGGAGGAAGATTGTGTTCATCTCCCTATGGCCCGCGCGTCCCCCGTCTGTTCTCCGCCCACCCTGCATGGTCCCCGCTTCTTTCCTCCTGCCCTGCTGCTTCTCCCCTTCTCCCGGCCTGTTCTCCACCTGCCCGCCCGCATGGTCCCCCACTCTCCTCCCCCCTCCCTGCTCGCATGGTTCCCCGTTCTCCTTTCCCCTCCCTGGCCACCCACATGGTCCTTGCTTTCCTCCCCCGCCCACCTGCATGGTCCCCGAGTCCTTGCTTCTCCCCGCCCACCCGCATGGCTGCCTCTACACGGCCGCGGTTCCTGGCTGAGCCGGCTTTCCTCCTCCTGGCCCGTGCTTTGCCCGCCCGCCTGGTCCCTGGTTTGTGCCGCCCGCCTGTCCGCCCGCTCCCCGCTTTGTGCCACCCGCCCGCCCAGTCCCCGCTTTGTGCCACCTGCCCGCCCGCCCGCTCCCCAATTTGTGCTGCCCGCCCGCCCAGTCCCCGCTTTGTGGTAGGCGGTGATGGCAGGTCGGGGGGCCCATTTTAAAATCTTGTCTCTGGGCCCCCTCCAACCTTGTTACGCCCCTGATCCTGCCCTTCCTTTAAGAGGCTCAGTGTGCATGATTCTTTCTTCCTACTTTTATTCTTACTACAGTCCTGTGAGGTGGGTTAGGATAAAAACTTTTGCTGTAAATTGTTGTTGTGATTGCTTAATTGGTTAAATGCCTGCCAATAAACAGTAAACTTGGCCTAATAATTAACAACCTATAACTACATAGCCACCCCCAGTGTTCCCTCTAACAGGGATTCCCAAATGTTGGGTAAAAACAGATTGAACAATCTCACTCTAATGAACATTGAACATGAACTTCTGCATGAAAGACACATTTCAGATATCATCAAGAAATTTGCTCATGCTAAATCTAGAAAATGTAACTTCTAAATTGTAGTTTTCTTACTTTTGACATTTGAAATTGATACCTACAACATGTAAATGTAAATAATAGTATTACTGAAGTGTAAGACATTTGCTGTATTATCTGGCTGTATAGCAAATAAAAAAATGAATTACTTTACTATGTAAGTAAATAATATATGTTTTAATATTTATGTTCATTTTTTAAAATTTGGGGCCCCTTCATAACATATGCTACAGGCCCCGCACTAGCTTAATCCGGCCCTGCTTAAGGTGGCAGTCCAAAGGAAGGGAATGGGGGCAAGGTACACGAGTATGTAAGGCTCCTTTTGGTGGTGAGCTGCTCAGACTGAAGAACTGTCTTAAAAGCAATAGTTTTAAGGCCAACCAGGCACCAGATCACCTGGTCTGGCTGGGCTGTTGAACTGCAGGACCCCACTTTGGCCACGCTCGTCTGGCAGCTACTCAGGGACGGGCCTTCTCCGTTGCTGCCCCGAGGCTTTAGAATGCGCTCCCAAGTGAAATAAGAGCCTCCCCATCTCTGACCATTTTTAAAAAGTCTTTAAAGACACATCTGTTCACCCAGGCTTTTAACTGATATGGTTTTGATTGTTTTAATGTTGTTTTTAGAATATTGTTTTTAAAATTTTAAATTGTTGTGTTTTAAATTTCTTGTTTTGTTTTTAACTTTTTTTTTTACCTTTGTTTTTATCTTCTTGTAAATCGCCCAGAGATGTAAGTTGTGGGCAGTATAAAATATGTTAAATAAATAAATAAATAAAATTAAATAAATTTTATGGCGCTGCAGTTTATCAAAGCTCAGGCCAATAGTTCCCTCTGCCTGAGAGTTGCCCAGTGGCACAGGGAGTAAGATGCCTGGGTCTGGTTTGAGTTCTCTGGCACCTTAAACTGGTATCCAGTGGCATTCTGAATCTAGAGGTTCCACATAGCCACCATGATTAACAGCTATTGCTAGACCTATTCTCCATGAGTTTCTCTCAGGTGGAATCAGCCAGGCCTGCGGCTCCATAGCCCAATCCATTTAGGTGCTGTTCATAAAGGCAGAAGCCACAGGGATCTCTGTGCCCTACAGAGGCACTTTGCTCCATTCAACTATCTTTAGAGAATTCGTACAGTTCAGGGTTAGTTAACTATCCCTGCTAACTAAGCCCTGATACCTGAGCAAAGAGGCACCTTTTAAAAGTGGTTATTTTCTTTATTGAGCAGTGGGAGAGCAACTGGCCCTATCCAGCCCCAGCACCGCATCCCTCCCGTGGCTGTTGCTGGCGTCTGTCCTATGTTGCTTTTTAGATTGTGAGCCCTTTGGGAAATAAATCTTTATTTGTATTTCTATATGTAAATCGCTTTGGGAACTTTTGTTGAAATTCCGTTTTATATAAATATCCGTTGTCATTAGTTGTACTCAATCTTTAAGTCAAGAATGTACACTTTATCCATGCTGGAGACATCCACAATTTATCTTAAGGAAGAGTATCTATGACAAAAATATGTTACTCTACAAATCCATTAGGTGGCTCTAATCACACAAACAGTCTTATTTAATTAAGTGGGACTAGTCACTCAACATCAAATAATTTTTTTAATCTTTCTGTTGTTTTTAAAATGACCATTTTTTAGTATTCGGTCTTGCAAGATTGGTCCTGCTTCTAAAATGCTGGATGCCTCAAGCACACTGATGCTTTCTGTTTGCAAATTTTATTGTCTGATAATAATGATATTGTTTTGCTGTCTGCAAGCTACGGCCTGAGTTAGTGGGATTGTCATTATACTGTTATTATTGTCTGGTTATTGACTGTATTTTTTAAATAATAGTACCTGATCCTTGATCATAAAATAAATCTGAATCTGAATCACTGGGACAAAATTTTCATGTGTGGGGGTGTGTGAATTTACCCACTTTGTAAAGATATTTTACAAAGCCAGCATGGTGTAGTGGCTAGAGTGCTGGACTAGGACCGAGGAGACCCGAGTTCAAATCCCCATTCAGCCATGAGACTTGCTGGGTGACTCTGGGCCAGTCACTTCTCTCTCAGCCTAACCTACTTCACAGGGTTGTTGTGAGGAGAAACTCAAGTATGTAGTACACCGCTCTGGGCTCCTTGGAGGAAGAGAGGGATATAAATGTAAAAATAAATTAAATAAATAAAAATATTTTCCGTGTTATGCTACTACAGCTAGGCTTGTGGAGAAAGAACACTGGAACCTGACAGAAAAATGGGGCTATTATTCACTGAAGTTCAAGAGCAGCTTCAATACTGGCCCATCCTAACATCACCCAAGATTAAAAAGATGATAAAGTGCATATGTCTGAATCTGTCAGAACTGGACGGAAATTAATTTTGCAGGCCCAAGCATTCAAGTAGATATTAAAGATGCAGATAAGCACTGCCAGTATCCCTGTTTCCCGCTCCCCGATATTTGCACTATGGAGAACACATGCCCAAATACAATCAACACTTCTCATTGTTTAACAGATTTGATACCCTTTTAAAAAGAAAATGGAACCAAGGCAGCTTAAAGAAACAATAAATACCTCAAATTATTGAAACTCGTATCATATGAAAAACTATTAATAGTCTAAAAGCATGATGTCAATCAATTTTTTAAAAAATCAAGAAAATCCATATGAAAAGAAAACATAAAAATGTTTTAGGCCTCTTGCTTGAGTTCTGCATAAGAATAAATGATATCCTTACTAAGTCACAAGAATGCTGCTTCCAGAAAGCACAAGGGCTGAAAGAGGCTGTGTTTCCCAGGAGAACCAATGCAAGGGCAACTTTTTAAAAAAATAAATAAATAAAACCAGTATGATACAAAATGGCAGGTAGAGTATGTGGGGTAGGGTGGGGGTGAGCCTCCTCAACCCTAGAATGATATTAATTTACGACAGATAGGAAATTGGCTCTGTGCTTTCAACTGTTTGAAACATTTGTAAAAAAAGATAACAAGAGGGTGTGTTCATCAAGAGTGTTCTATTACTGGACTTAAAGAGAAAGTGCTGGAGACCCCTCTAAGCTGGTGTAATTGTCCTAGGTTAGGGTGACAATTTCTTGGCTCTGCAGGGAACATCTTCTGTCTGGTCCATTGTGATCTGAACTGCATCACCCCTTTAGTTTCAGTCCACTGAGCACCAGACAAACAAGCACATATGGAGCGGTAGGAATGGCTTTTGACTTCATTCACCTCCTTATTTACTGCCATCACATTTGAGTTGATGTCATGCAATGAAATCACTGAAGATAAAGCCATAAAATGCAATGAAGCTCTCTGGCCCTTGAAATCCAAAACAAAAAATAAACTGATAAACAAGATAACACTAGAAGTAAACTCACCAAGGATTCATAGTAATTAGTGATGCATTACTACATGCATTTCTATCAGGGCTGTCCTTTTCTATCTCACTGTGAAGCTTGAGGAGAGCTGGTCTTGTGGTAGCAAACATGACTTGTCCCCATAGCTAAGCAGGGTCTGCTCTGGTTGCATATGAATGGGAGACTTGATGTGTGTGAGCACTGCAAGATATTCCCTTCAGGGAATGAAGAACAGAAGGTTTCAAGTTCCTTCTGCTCTTCAACAGAAGGAAGAGCAGAAGGTTTCAAGTTCCCTCCCTGGCTTCTCCAAGATAGGGCTGAGAGAGATTCCTGCCTGCAACCTTGGAGAAGCCGCTGCCAGTCTGTGAAGACAATACTGAGCTAGACAGACCAATGGTCTGACTCAGTATATGGCAGTTTCCTATGTTCCCAACACAGTACAGCCAGTCAGCCACTACCTTTCTAGAAACGTTTTAGAATGAGCAGTCTCTGGTCTAGAACAGGCTGCTGATTTGGAATCAAGATATTGGACTTAATCTCTGGTTACCCACGTGACCTGGACAGGTGTGCACCTAGGTAATTTTGGCGCCCGGACCTGAAGGGATTTGGATCACACACACACCCACCACGAGACACCCTTTAAAATTTTTTAGTGCAAACCTGGGGAGCCTCTGTCTTGGGGGGCCTCCTGTCACCGCTGCCCCGGCCGCCGCACCATTCCTTGCCCTTTCTGCCGCCTTTTCGCAGCCCCAAGGTGTGCAGCCAGGGGGGTGATCCGAGCAGGCCTCCCCTCCTGCCCCATGGTGGGGGTGGGGGGCAGCGGGCGGAGTGGAGTGGCCACTGGGCCTGTCTATCCAGCCCAGCGGCCCTTAAGAATTGCAAGGCACTCCAGAACACCTGTGCAGTTGGAATTAGATCATCGCAAGGATCTATTCCAACTGCACAGGTGCCTGGAGCACCTCACAGTTCTCAAGGGCCACTGGGCCAGATGGAGAGGCCCAACAGCCGCTCCGCCAACCGCACCAATGTGGGGTGGGGGAGGCCTAATCAGATCATACACACACCCGGCCACATACATTGTGGCTAAAATTGTGAAAAATACTGGAGCAGTAGGGTGGGCATGGGGTGATGGCAGGAGGCCCCCCAGATATCTGGAGGGTCCCCTTCCTTGGAGACCACAGGCTGGGGCCCCAGGGTCTGGGGGTAAGAGTGCCTCTGGACCTGGAACCAGGTCCATATCCAATGGGGTGGGGGCTGGCTGTGTACAGGGGGATGGACCCCCCCCCAATTCATGGCCCTTTACACATTTAGTTTTCTATTTATAGATTTTCTGTATATATTTGTATGTATATTTTCTCCTCCATAAGAAAAATTCATGTGGATGCCCTTTATTTTTAATTAATCTTACTTTGAGTCTTATTTTTAACTAAATTTTATTAATTTTATATTAGTTTATTAGTTTTATTGTTTTGAGTCATTGTAGCATTGTACAAGCAGCATTGTACTGGAGGAGCAGGATACAAATATTTTAAATAAACAAACAAAATTTACAGAGATAAAAGGGGTAAGCCTAGGGGCAGCATCTTACCAATTGCTCACCGAGAAAACATTCTGCTCCTTCCTTCCAGCGTTCTGATCAATGAGCGTAAAAGCACTAGGATAAATTGGCAAGCACTTGAAAAGGTATTTTAAAATTTGTACAATGTTAAGCTTTAGGTTATTCATATTAACACAATTAAATGCCTTTACACATATTAAGCTACTTGTATTTAGGTTATGGCTGCTCTGCATTGATTTTTTTTAATCGCACACATGCCCTGTGTATCTTTTAGGTTCCCTCACCACAAAGCTTCTAGCTATGGGCCAGCTTGGGACCTCCCATTTTATCTTCTCAGAATAGGCAGATTCTAGTGGTAAATTCTGAAGAACCAAATCATTTCCCATGAGACAGTCCAAAAAGCTGCCAGTTTCAGACAAGGCTCTCTGATTTCTGTAGCTTGTGAAAAGGAAATTCATAATTATGGTATTGGCATTCCAGTACGAGCCCTAATGTCACATTTAGTATGTGACACTGAGCACTGTGTAAAGTAAAGTAAAGTGGTAAATAATGCAGTGAATTGTATTATATTTTATATATTTCTGAAACACTTGTAGGATATTCTGCATTACAATAGTATAGTAGAACCAGTGTGGTATAGTGGTTAGAATGTTGAACTAGGACCAGGAAGGCCTGAATTCAAGTCCTCATTCAGCCATGAAACTCACTGAATGATGATGATGATTATTATTAACATTTTATATCCTGCTCTTCCTCCAAGGAGCCCAGAGCGGTGTACTAAATACTTAGGTTTCTCTTCACAACAACCCTGTGAAGTAGGTTAGTCTGAGAGAAAAGTGACTGGCCCAGAGTCACCCAGCAAGTATCATGGCTGAATGGGGATTTGAACTTGGGTCTCCCCGGTCCTAGTCCAGCACTCTAACCACTACACCACACTGGCTCCTTCAGGCCAGTCACTTCTCTCTCAGACTAACTTACCTCCGAGGTTTAGGATAAACATAACCATGTACATCACACTGGGCTCCTTGGAGGAAGAGCGGGATATAAATGTAAAAATAAACAAAATATACTACCGTATGTACATCAGTATTTTGGAAGGTGTATGTGGGTACCACTTTGGTAAAAAAAATCTCTAGTGTGAGAGCCATTTTCCACCTCCATGCAGTGCTGTGCTTTTTCCAAC
The DNA here is from genome assembly GCF_027244095.1 of Hemicordylus capensis. Lineage (NCBI taxonomy): Eukaryota > Metazoa > Chordata > Lepidosauria > Squamata > Cordylidae > Hemicordylus > Hemicordylus capensis. The sequence goes on from NC_069659.1 coordinate 292,372,042, forward strand.
TGTTTTAGAAATATATAAAATATAATGCAATTCACTGTATTTATATTATACAGTGTTCATTAGAAACAATACTAAATGTGACATTGAGGAGGGTACTGGACTGCCAACACTGTAATGATAAATTTCCTTTTCACAAACTATGGAAATTAGATTGTCAAAAAACCTGCTGGTTTAAGACCAGAGTTAAAGCTGTCTCATTTTGGCTCAAGCTCCACAAAGTTGGGAAACTGAAATCTAAGGCTAATGCCTTAACAGATCATGTGATCAGTAATGATGTTGTGCGATGTCACCAACTGTGCTTGCTTACAACTTGCCTTTGATACACTCACATGGGCACCATGAAGTATCTTTGATGGTGCCAGGCACTCCATCCTCCCCATTTTCAGTTGGGCCTCAAAGACCAAGGAGAAGTGTGGGTATATGGAGGACAAGTTGTAAGCAAGCCCAATTGGTGATGTCGTACAACATCATTACTGATCACGTGGCACATCTGTTCTGTGGAGCTTGAGTCAAAATGAGATGGCCTTAACTCCGTTCTTAATTTGGCAGGTTTTTTGACTATCCAATATCATATATGTCAAACAGCATGTAACAAAATTATATATTGGAGTGCACCTGGATGTACATAAAACAAGAGCCACAACACTGTATTTCCCCCTGTGGGATAACCCCAGCTTCCTTTACCTTTGTGAGACACACACACACACACACACCTGAGAACAATGATCTTGCCAAATCCATCTCCCCACCATTTGTGGGTGGCTGTCAAAATGTTGTTTGTTTTACTTAAAGCATCATTTGTACTGTTATACAAGTACTGTGTGCAAACATTTAAATTAGACATTTAAACAATCATACACTGCCTGTTTTGTTTTTAAGTGGGGGGGAGCCAACAATTTGCTTTCAAGCTGGAAAACTGTTCTAGGGAGAGGGAGGAGGTTAATTCATGATGTTACAGATGCCCAGTCAATCAGCACTCTGCACAGCCCCCTTGGCTTCAAACCAGCAAGCTTGTTCTCCCTGAGTTGATCCTCAGGAGAGGATAGTACGTGTAACAACAACATAGTGAGTGTACTTTCTTAAGCAGAGTGTATTGTTTTATGTATGTCTGCTTTCCCTTAGTGGGGACCTGCAGGGAGTTCTTCACACAACAGGCTTTACTGCAAGTTTTATGCGAGGCTTTACTGCATAAAGTAAAGTTGTCCCCAAAAACCGATGCAAAACGTGGATTTTTTTTACCCCAGATATAAATGGGGCTGCACTCTAACATGTAGTGAAGAACTCAAATTGTGTGTGAAGTGCTCCCTGATAGCTTGCAGGGACTTTGGGGTAAATCTGTCCGTTCTGGAGGAGATGTGAGCTAAAGGGCTTTAAAAAACAACAACTCTCTGGCCTCAAGAGTGTTTTAAGACAGCACAACATTATCCAAAATCGACTTTAACTAAACCCAGACAATAGGATGCACTGGGGGAATTATTCTAGTGTTATTAATTTGGGAATCCAACATATTATCAACTTGAACCCCTCCTCTTTGTAAGATACCCTTTACCTAATCATCCCCAACAGATAGATCTTCTAGCCTCCTGTTAAAAACCTTTGAAGAAATAAATTCCACAGTTTCTTCTTCCACTGCCAAATCATTACTTTCAGCATGTTTTCCCCTTCTTAAATCTGACCTGTCGCAACTTGAACCCCTGCTTCTTTTCCTTCCTCCAGCCACTGAGATAAACAGTTATTCTAACAAGTAGAGTGGATTCATGTTGTGCAGATAATGCTTTTGTTAATACAAACCAAAATGGCATTAGCCTTTTCTTGCAACCATCTCACACTGATGAGTCATTCAGATTGTGATTCATTTTAAACCCACAATGTATCCACCATAAACATCTTGTATCCTACACACTTAAGAAACTGGGACTGTAAATTATGGCAAAACATATGCCTTAAATATACATGGTCCCAAGTTCAATCCCTGGCATCTTCAGATGTGGGTTACATAAGAAACTGTCTTATAGTGAGTCAGGCCATTGGTCCAACTAGCTCCACTGACTGGCAGCACCTCTCCAAAAGTTCTGACAGGAGTGTTTTCCAGCCCTACCTGGAGATGTCAAGGATTGAACCTCGAACCTCAAGTGCTGTTCTACTGAGCTATGAGAGAGGGCTTGTGGCTTCTCAGATAATACTAAACTGGGTGAACCAATGGTATAACACAGCTCCCTACTTCTTCTTACCCCATGTCCTGTTTTTAATGTGACCCTTTGGTTATGCCATTTGTGTAATAAGTCTGTAGAATGAATGTCCATAGAGAGGCAATCTTTGTGGAGTGTTTCAGCAGAAGAGTTTAAAGGTTGGTTTGGAAAACACAAAAGAAGTTAATTTGTGGAGAATGGAGCCAGAAGCTCATAAGAGGATAAAAGAAATATATATAGCAACCATTGTAGAAATGAGATCTGGAAATGCTATGATCCATGTAACCCTGTGTCAGAATGCAGTTAGCCGAGGATTGCATAGCCAGTGAAGAATCCAGAGAATAAAGGGTTATAATACACAAGGTCCAGGCAGTGGAATAAAAGCAACATCATTAAGAATGTAATAGTCTCTTCGCTCTTTTGCACAGCATAACAATCCAGCTTGCTTCCCTGTCCTCCTGCTTCTTGTATGCATGCTCCACCCCACAACTCAGCTCTGGACTAAGCTGTAACAAAGCAGTCTTTAAAAAAGTAAAATGGCCTGGATCAGTGAATAGATTCAAAGACCACAGCCAGTAGCATTTAGAGCTTACCTACCTCTAGGCAGCACCAGCCCTACCATGAAGTGAGCTACCCATGAAGTGGGCAGCAGATTGGTAGAGGGGTAGATCTTTAAGGTGTCTGTCCCTCACTCCCCTGCCCACCTGCTCAATTCTGCTGCTGCCAGGGGCAGCCCTTCAATAAGGCAGGGCGAGGAGGTCACGTTGGGCATGGTGGGGAGGGGCACAGGAGCAGCAGAGACTGGACAGCTGCTACCACAGGAACACCACCACTGCCCACTGTCACCACCCTTCCTCAACCCACTGGAGCACACATTCCTTTCCCCCTGCTTGCCCCTCTGGGGCATAGCAATAGCACTTACATTTATATACCGCTCTATAGCTGGAAGCTCTCTAAGCGGTTTACAATGATTTAGCTAGCATATTGCCCCCAACATTCTGGGTACTCATTTTACCGACCTTGGAAGGATGGAAGGCTGAGTCAACCTCGAGCCCCTGGTCAGGATCGAACTTGTAACCTTCTGGTTACAGGGCGGCAGTTTTACCACTGCGCCACCAGGGGCTCATGCCTCTTTTTCTCCCCACCATGACTCTTCTTCTCCTCTCCCTCACCCTGACTTGAGTTAGGTATGCCTCCACCAGCACTGCCTGGCTTGGTGGCATAGTCTGAAAATCCTTGTGTATTAGCACTGCTGCCTCAGCAGCATGGCCTGAAAATGTTAAGCATTCGTCAACAGATGCAGGGCAGGCGTCATATTGCCAGAGGCGCTCTAACCCCCTGGCCTCCAAGGCCAGAAGGGCCTCCAAATGGCCACGGGGGGGGGGGGGGCTCCTGCAGCCACCTGGCACCCACCACTGCCCCACCCCACCGAAACTCCGTGTGTTTTTTTAAATAGTTGCAAGCACATGACATCATGGGCTTGCAACTATATCTCTCAACTGCGCAGGCACGCCTCAAAGTTAGCAAGAGCCACTAGGCTGAACGGACAGGCCCAGCACTCACTCTGGCCATTGCTGGGGGGCGGGGAGGACTGTTCAGTTTACCCCCTGGCAGCCACCCCTCAGCTGCATGGCGGCTGAAATTAAAAATATATGGAGGTTTGGCATGGCAGGAGGCCCCCAAAAGTAGGTTTTGGGGGGCCTCACAGCAGGGGTGGGGGGCCTGGGCACCAGAATTACCTAGGTGCACACCTGCATATTGCCCTCCACCTCAGGCAGCAAAATTTCTTGGGCCCCCTCTGGCTGCTGGGGTAACTCTAGCCCATCTCTATGGGTACTGTAGCACTCCCACTTCTTCTCCCCACCTCCTTTTCCACTTCCTCTCTTTTCAAATTTAAGCATGCAAAGAGGAAGAGGAGGAGGAGGAAGAAGTGGGGAGCATTCACCTGCTGGTTGTGTAGGCAGTGGGGCCATCACAGCTGCCCATGGCTGCTGCTGCTACTACTACTACTCTCATTACACCACCAAGTGCAACAGGAGCAACCACCCAGCACAAGCCAAGCAGCCATGCAAGGGAATGAGGGACAGTTTGCAGTGTGTGCGAGCATTTGGTGTGTATGAGCATCACAGTACCTTAGCAGTGAGTTTAGCTCATCAAGAGTTGTTAAGTGCTCAGAAATTTAGAAGATGGAGAGCACTAGGCCTGGCCTAGCTTCAGATGTATGTAGATACACTGGTGGAAACCTACAATTTATACAAAGGCTGAATTGCATGCCACAGGAGCCGCTGCTGCAAACTGGAGCTGAGCCAAGAGGAACACTCTGAATTTCTTGATTTTTAAAAGGGAAAACTAAGTGCCCTGAACTTCTGATAATTAAATCCTATATAAGATCTGAACCATAAAGAACAGAAATAAATGATCTTAATAATGAATAAAGGTATGTACAGCCTGATAACCTTGTCCAAAGGCCTCTGTGGTTGAGCATGCAGTTGCATCATCCGGAAGATGCAAAACACTGCTCAAAAACATGTGACCTTGTCGCTTTTATTTCAGCGGAAGTTTAAAAGGCTGCAGCAAAAAATGCAATTAGATAGTGATTATATAGCTTGTCTGGGATTTGAGGTTAAATCTGGCTGAAGTCTGCCAGGACTCTCCTCCTCTCATGCAATTTATTATTGCATGAGGCTTGCAATATTGAGTCATCCAACCCACCCGCTCACAGTGCTGAGCCTGACACTCGTTATCCATCCTAAAAGGATGGGCATTGCACCAACTCCATATTCTTTGAGGTGCTGTTTGTGACTGTCTGCCTCTAGCTAGGGGGCTGACACCATCCAATGCAAAGATCTACACAAGAAAAAAAATGGTGTCTCCTTCCACTTTTATTTTCAAGCAAAAATGTCTATTCTTGGAGTACAAATTGTTCCCTTTCCCAGCATACCATAAAGAAGACATGCTTTAGAGAAAACATTTCTTGAACAAACCCTTCCACAGAAGCCCAGTTGCATTCAGCCATGTTCCTGGCAATCATGCCATTCATAAGATAGCCTCAAGTGACTTACAAGCAGGCCACACAAGCTGACCTGGTGGTTCCAGAAGCTTCACTTCTGCACATATCTATTGCCTCCAGGCCCTTTTGTCTTCTAGAATCACTCAGGAAGATGCGTCATTTCTAGCTGACAGCAAGGAGGACATCAGGCATTACAGTTCTGCTCATTCTGGGATTGTCAGAGAAGTGAGAGAGCAAGCATCTTTTAATGCTCAAGTTGGATGCTGCATTAAACTATGGTGCTAGTGCCCATAATTTAAATTTGGATAATTTATTTGAGCACAAAAGGGGAGGGTGCTAGTGCCCTCCCTTTATATCTCACACACTCCCGAAAAGGACAGAGGTTCCTGGGACTACAGTGCTAGCATATAATCCAGCAATGCTGTTACTAAAGCAATGCAGGCACTAAACCTTGTAAAATGGCTGACACCTAGAAAGGTCCTCTACCCACATCAGGACAGAACATTTTTAAATGAGACTTTAAGGATCTTACCTACCTAACAGCTGCTTCTCCCTCAAATACATCAGCTGACAGAATACCCACCTTTGTTTAGCTATTGCCATTATTGTTCCACCTTTATTATGCAGGACTGCACACCACACCACAGGTATTCTCCATGCCTTTGAAGATTTTGCCATGACCCCCAGCACATCCACAAAGAAACCAAAGTACTGAAATGTGTAGAGGCCTCCCACAGGCAAATGAAAAGAGAAATGGACCTGCTGTCACCAAGGAAGACATTTTGAATATATTCTCCCTCTCTCCCTCACCCCTCCTCTTTCAAATGCTATTCCAATTAAAGCAGTCAAGCTTGAATTCATACCCATGAAGTCTGAATTATGGATGCTCTGGCTGCCCAGGACACTGATTCTACCAACAGCTTAGCAGGCCCTCACCCAGTTCCCCCATGACTTTGCATTCTCTCTCTCTCTCTCTCTCTCTCTCTCTCTCTCTCTCTCTCTCATGGTCCTATGTCACAGCCATTGGTGCAGGGACATGTGGGTGGGGTGATGTTTATGAGCAAGGCATGGCTCTCCCCTGGATGGATGCCTTTCAAAATCTCACAGAGCAATTAATCTGCCACCAGCAATAAGGGGGTCCCTCACAGAGTAGCAGAGCTCTAGCATTATCCAAAGAGATAGGGAGTCTCCCTCTCTTTGATTGATCAGGGGGGAAATAAGCTGGTGACGAAATCATGGGGGGAATAGCCACACATCATCACAAGAAAGGCCATGCTGGTGGGCGTTTTGTCTCTGAGACAAACAAAAGCCCCACCTTGGCTAATGTGCAGGGCAAGGCCCAGAAGGTGCTTGGACTTGGATTCTGCAATCCAATCAGCAACAAACAATTTCCTATGCTAAAGAAATTAGCATCTCTTCCCATTACTTGTTTTTCAGTCCGACTGTTCTTTTTCCTGCTACCATGACTGGCTATGACATCACACACACACACACACACCCTGCACTTTGTGTTCTAAGGAAAAATACCAAACAAGATTCGTGTAGCTACTGAAATCTCCCTGCTCTTTCCTTACTAGCCTCGGATAGCTGCACATCCAAGGGGGAGAAAAGACGAGACACAGGGGCCTTGGACCGAACACACACCCATGTTTGTTTCCCCGGTGAATTCAAAGCAGCATCGCCTGGAAGCTGATCCATTGTCCTTTTTTGAAACCCAGCCAGCCGCAGGGGAGGGGACAAGATGCGCAAGCAGCTTCATTTCATACAGAACGAATAGGATGGGCGAGAGCCGGGGCTCCCGAGGCCTCCCACTCGGATACGGGCCGCGGGAGGACCAGCGTTACAACACGGGACCCAGATCCAAGGGCGAACCGACCGCGGGAGATGGAGAGGAGGGATGCTACAGGACAATGAAATGATGAGACTTACCCTTGGCGGGGCTTACAAGCTCTCTGCAGTGGGAGAGGCTGGCATTGGCGAGGCTTCGGCTGAGGCTCCTGCCTGCCAGAACGGCTGAGAGAAAGATGCGTCTGACCGCGGCGCCTTCTCTGGGTTCTGGTGCTGATGCTGCGCTCTCCGGGGATGTTCGATTCCTGCAGGTTCACTGCGCGCCCCGCCCCTGGGCCCTGCCCGCCCGCTGATTGGCTGATGGTCCAGAGCAGCCTGTTGACCGCAGCCGCCAGGAGGGAGGGGCTTGGGATGGGTTTGGGCTCCTGCTGCTGCCGCCGATGCTACCGCCGGAGAGCCGCGCACGTGACCTCGCTGCTCAGAGGCTGGCGGCCCCCACACTGCGGAACTGCGTTGCCTCGCCACAGGGGAGAACGCCTGGGAAAAAGAGACCCTCCTCTGCCCCAGGCAGCAGAGTACAAACGTCTCTCTTCGCCCACTCATGCCTGAATCCGCAAAGCATCACTCGAAAGGGGGAAGGGAATGGAATCCATGATCTACCCATCCCAGCCCCATCTGTGCACCAGCACCTGCTGTTCCGCAGGAGCTGGGGGCGGGGGGGGGGCGGGGAATCGGACTCGCTCCCGTGTTGCATTCACACACGGCCAGCTCAAAACGTCTTGGCTGCTCGAAAGTCCAGCAATTCGCTTCCTCTATCAGCAGAATCACTATACACAAGCTGCTGGGAAGATCTGTGCGAACAATAATTAAGAGTGTTTCTGAACACGTGTAGAGAGCCTTTCATTCCTTGGATATGGTTGGATTGAAAAGAAGAAACAGTGAGCCTAAACCAGGTCTGGAGCTGAATAATTTGGGTGGAGGGAGATAGCAGGCGCCTTCAGTGAATTCCACAAGCTCCATCCACTGACTCCCCTTGGTTTTAGCCACATTATCTTATCTTAGAGAGTCCCTTCCTCTACATCAGGGATTCTCAAACTTGGGTCCTCAGGTATTATTGGACTTCAACTCCCATAATCCCCAGCGTCAGTGGCCTTTGGTTGGGGATTATGGGAGTTGAAGTCCAATAACATCTGGGGACCCAACTTTGAGAATCACTGCTCTACATAATCCCCACCGCAGGTTAAGGTCATCTGAGGAGGTCCAACTCCAGTTATACCGGTTCACATGGTGGCAACTCAGAGGCAGGCCTTCTCTGTAGCTGCTCTTGGGCTATGGAATGCACTTCCAGCAGAAATCTGTAATTTGAGTTCTTTGTTGTCTTTCAGGAGAGCCCTTAAAACCTATCTGTTTGGCCTGGCCTTCCAGGGTTTTAAAATTGTTGTAAACTGTTTTAAATTGTTTTAAATGTTTGACCTGGTTTTCCAGGGTTTTTAGCTGTTTTAATGTTTAATTGGCTTTATTCTGTTTTTATAGTTTTGATTTTAATTGTTAAATGGTTTTAATTGTTTTTATTCTGTTGTAAACTGCTCTGAGCCATTTTTGAAGGGTGGTATATAAAATAAATAAATAAATAAATAAATAAATAAATAAAATAATGACCTCCATGACCTGCTAAAAACAGTAGCTAAGAGGGGTGTAGCAAAAGGCAAGGGGGCCTGGTGACCTTGTAATCGAACACTGATCCCTCTTCCCTCTGCACTATTGCAAGGTGGATTCCATCATAGACCTATTTCACAGCGCCAGTGTCCATGTGGTTCTGGCGAGATTGAATCAATACCCCATGTCCTTCTTCAATGTTCTCTTTATCGTGACCTGAAGTTTGACCTGATTTTACAAAGATTAATGAAATTTCCAGGAAATTCAGAAGACCTTTATGTTAATTTTCTTTTAAACGATAAGGATTCTTCTGTGACTAGCCAAATAGTCAAATTTTGTTTCTTCTAGGGTCCATTGTAAGTTGGTAGTTTCTGTTTAGGTTATTTGGGTCAGCGTATTTCATACAAATGTATTTTTATTTTCTCTCATTGTTTTATTTTGCTGGTTTCTGACTGTAATGAAGATTGACACTGATCCCTCACCATGAACTTAAAAAAAACAAAACAGTTTTATTCAATTACTGCAGACTGCTTTTTTAAAAAGCCCCCCCACACACACACAATCACTGAAGAATAATAGAACTATTGTAGTGACCAGTCTCCCCTCCCTCTAAAGAGTTAACAGGGAGTGAACCCTTGTCTTGACTGACACACTGGTGAACTCCAGGGCAGCCAATCAGTACACCAGGTGGGTGGAACCTAGAGAGTGGTTGCTGGGAATTCTGGGAACAAGGGCAGTCTTTGTTGGAGAGAAGCATGTGCGGAAAGGCTTAGTGAGGGGCAATGGAGTTTGCTCCCTCATGGCTGAAGCCAGCATAGAGGTTTCTCTCATGGAATAACTCTGTAGATCCTTAAAAGAAAGGATTGCAGGAAGCTTGATTCTTCTCAGGAATTGGGTGAGTTCAAAGAAAAGGGAATTCAGCATAGGGAACAGTTTGCTAGTCAGATTGTGCATTAGAAACTTATATTTCTTTGGTCTTTTGCATTTTCCTGATACTGTTCTATTATTGATTACCTGTTACATAATTAAAAGAAGAAACACTAGCCTATGCCCATCCTACCTAGGGTGTTGCAAAAGACTTTATAAACATTTAAGTGTGCATTAAGACAACCTATTTTTGTAATCCAATGAAGTATTCTTAGCTGTATTTAAAGCTGAGAGAGCCTCAGACAAAAGCAGTCTGCAGTAATTGAATAAAACTGTTTTTTTTTTAGTTCTTTTCTTTTTACAAGCCTCTTTGAGTTGGTTTTTAACTCAGGAAAAGCGGGGGGCTGAAGGGGGACTCCACAGGTGCAAACACATCCTCAAATGGTCAGAAGCTATCAGTTTTCTCACCACGTGCAGCCTTGCACATGGAAGATTTTTTTACTTATCCAATGGCAAAATAAAGATAATTTTCCCTGGGATTCCACCCAAGCCCAGGGAGGTTCAAGCTCTGTCGGTTGTGGCAGCATTTTGAACCTACCGGTAATACAGACAAACTTTAGGAGAAGCCTAGCCAGGCAGCTCAGCAGGGATGATTCAGCATTTATTTCCCTCATGTGAGCTTGCTCTGAGACAAAGGCTTTAATTTGCTACAACTATATTTATATATTTTATATTCATTGCTGCAAAGATCGTGCCACTTTGGAAGTTTCACCTGTGAGTCAGCAGTATTCCATTTATTGATATTCAGAAACATAGACTGGGCTGACCTCCTGTTAAGCTGGAGTGTACTGAGCCTTTTTAGAATCTAATTTTTGGCATTAACCACAATATATTGAAATGTTTTTGTTTTTGTTTTTCAGATTATAATTCTTGAGAACATGATTAAAAGTTGATTAAAACCTTGTGACTTTTGTTATGTCTCTGACCTTTGAGAATGAAATGTGCTACATTTTGATAAGAAATGTGTCTAGGAGGTGGGTGGTGCAACATCATGGCAAGACACAACTATACCAAATAAATGTCTCATATATGAGCAAATATTTTTGCATGAGTCATATGGCTCATTTATGAAATGGTCCTTCCTTAGGCTTTGGTAAGACACAGCAAATATACTGCCAATAGAGATGTGAAAGTATTGAGCATCGATTCAGTTTGTCTCCTCAGCTCTGAAATATTCTGCATGGCCTCAATGTTACCTAACTCAATATTACCTAAAATACTTCGGTGAGCTTCTTTGAAGTAGAGGATTGTATACATTAAAAGGCAGATGCGCTCTTACCCCTGGACTTCGGGGCCAAAGTCCAGGGCCTCCAAATCCTTTTTAGTTTGTCCTGGGTGGTGTGGTCACCCGGCGGAGCATGATGATGCTTAATTTGTGGGTGGGGGGCTCCAAAGGTCTTTAGGTCCAGGCTCCAAAATTAGCTAGGTGCACCTCTGTTAAAAGGGTCAAGGGGGACAATAGTTAGCCACGAATGGGTCACTGACCTCAACAAGAAAAACTCTCATTCTCAGCATTTGGAGTTTTCCTTGAATCATGCCTACCTGCAAGAGTAGGGGCTGATCTCAGTTTTGTTGTGTGTAGCACAGGTTCCAAGGGCTAAACTAGATATTTGTGGGATATGTACTGTGCTGACTTTACTTGTGTTAATGAGGCATGCTTATATCAAAAGTGCCTCTTTTCCACAAAAAACCACAAAATGGCAGGGGAGGAATTCTCATAGTTAGCTCCTGTTGCACCATTTTCTCCCGCAGGTAATCATGCCCCTCGCTCTAGCTGCTCTATGCCACTGAAGCATTTATTTGCTGCAAAGAGTCCTGAATCCTGGACTATGTCATCAGCTGCCAGGGGGCAGAAGACTCTTCCAATCAACAGAGAAGCAGCTTTCCTGGGCTGGCAACTTTGCCACCAGCCTGCGCCTGAATTAATCTGCAGAACCTTTTGCCCCCTTCCTCTGGAGGGACGAGGCTCAAACCTTGTCTATGATGTCAACTGCAGGGATCAGCAGAGACTACCTTCCGTACTCCTACATCATTATGTGCATTTAACTTCTTGCAAGCTCCTTTGGGAAACAATTGTGGCTGAAAGGCAGGATATACGTATAATAAATATGCATAGATTCATACATGCAAATTGTTTGTTTATTTATGTATTTTTACATTTATATTCCGCTCTTCCTACAAGGAGCCTAGAGTGGTGGTTAAGTTTATCCTCACAACAGCCTGTGAGGTATGTTGGGCTGAGAGATAAGTGACTGGTCCAGAATCACCCAGTGAGTTTCATGACTGAATGAGGATTTGTACTCAGGTCTTCCCAGTCCTAGGCCAGCACTCTAACTGGACTTCTTCTCCATGAGCCTCATCGCCAATTGAGATAATCTGGAGAGATTCATCTGCAGCTGCCACTGGCTCGTCTGGTGGCTACTCAGGGATGGGCCTTCTCTGCTGCTTCCCCAAGGCTATGGAATCCACTCCCTGCTGAAATAAGAGCCTCACCATCTCTGACAATGTTAAAAAAGGCGGTTAAGACACATTTGTTCACCCAGGCTTTTAATTAGATTTACAGGGGTTTTTAAAACGTTTTTAACAGCCTTTAACATTGTGTTAGATTTTAAATTGTTTTAATGTTTTAATGTTGTTTTAATTTATATTGTTTTTATTGTGAACTGCCCAGAGACATAGGTTTTGGGTGGTATATAAATAGGTTAAATCAGTGATTCTCAAACTTGGGTCCCCAGATTTTATTGGACTTCAACTCCCATAATCCCCAACCAAAGGCCACTGAGGCTGGGGATTATGGGAGTTGAAGTCCAATAACACCTGAGGACCCAAGTTTGAGAATCCCTGGGTTAAATAAATAAATAAATAAGCCACACTGACTCTCATAGAGCTGATTAACACAATGATCATGGTGTTAGTTAAATGAAAACCAGAAATCCTGGTGGGGTGTGAACTCAGGAACTTTTGGCTATCTCAGATTGGTGCTGAAAAAACCAACATTTAGGCTGAGACTCTTAATCTTATAATTAAACTTGGCCTGTCAATGTTGGCTTAATGCTGGCTTTTTGTAACACCAACCTGAGATTGCCAAAATAGCCTGAGTTCACATGACACACTCTGCGGGAGCATATGCGCTGCTGGGATCTCTGGTTTTTATTTAACTAACAACACGATCATCATGTGAACCAACCCATACACATATCTTGGGACACATTACAATTTTGGCGAAACTTCTGATTGTTCACAGAGAGAACACTGAGAGGTCAAAGGCTTTGTGGAGCAGTCAAAAGCAGGAAGTGTGTAATCACATTCCAACATGGAATATTTATATTCCAAATATTTATATACCGACTTTCAACAAAAGCTTCCAAAGTGGTTTACATAAAGAAATAATAAACAAATAAGATGGATCCCTGTCTCCAAAGGGCTCACAATCTAGAAGAAATGTAAGACAGACACCAGCAACAGTCACTGGAGGTACTGTGCTGAGGGTGGATAGGGCCAGTTACTCTCCCCCTGCTAAATAAAGAGAATCACAACATTAAAAAGGTGCCTCTTTGCCCAGTTAGCAGGGGTAGAAATAGAAATAATAAAAACTAGCTGGGCCAGGCACAGAGCATCTGCGCCTCCGGCTGTTCCACCAACCACCGCTGTTCCCACCACCACCACCGTGCTGGCATGCCCAGCTTTCTGGCTGACCAGAAAGTGGCCAGCTGGCCACTCCCCCCCCCCCCGCTTCTCAAGCCCTCTACCCCGTGCTTTCTGGCAGGCCATCTGGCTGGCCCACTTCCTCCCCCCCCCCACGCTTTCTGGCTTGCAGGATGGCCGGAAAGCCAGCCAGCCACCTCCTCCAACCCCCTCCTCCCGGCGGCTGGCCCAGGCCGGCCCCCCTCCTCCTCCCGCCTCCTCCCCCCAGAGGGCAGCCAGGCCAGGTCAGCCCACTGCTGCCTCCTCCAGCTGACTGACAGCCAGGCCAGGGCCAGCCCAGCCCACCACCACCTCCTCTAGCCTCCTCCCCCCGGCAGCCAGGCTGGCCTGCTGCAGTCGCCTCCGGCCAACTGGCAGCCAGGCCAGGCTGGCCTGCCACTGCTGCCATTGAATTAAATATATAGATAGCAAAGAGTAGCACTCAAAATCTAGCAAAGAAGCCCCACCCAGAGCAAACCAAGCAAATTCCTGGGTGTCAGAATTCTAGGTACCCACCTTAGGCATGTTTGTGTCTTGCAGGAGGAAAAAATCACTGCTTGCATTTTTGGAGATCATGATGAGATCATGAGATGTTTCTGATCTCAACCAGCTGCCCAGGACATGAACATAGGACTCAACTAGACATTACTGCATGAGAATGTTAGGATCCAGTGACTGGAGAGGGATTTACCCCTTTATCACTTGCCATTTTCCCTCTGAAAAACCACCCCTCCCCACCAGGCTACTGTTTGTTCTCATTTGCAACATGTATATACATTTTGCTAGCTGGAGAAAATAACAGTTTTGGGGAGATATTTAGCAAGAAAATGGCATGAGAAGCAAAAGGTTTCGCTCTCTCCTGTGTCATGACCCAAATCCAGATAAATGAGTCTCTGTACCTGCTTTTTCTAAAAGTAAAATTGGGGGAGTCCCAATGATGTATCATAGGATTCCAGCCTGCTCTTAAAGTTAACACTGGCTTGGCCCGCAGTTGTAAAGGTAAGGAAGTAAATAAAAGACAGACATTAAACATTAAAATAAGCAAATAGTACCATGGAAGTTTTTCACACCTGGCTTTTAATTCAAATCTCCTCCGGAATGAAGGTGTTTGTTCACATATTGGCCAAATTTACCCTGAAGTCCCTGCAAGCTATCAGGGAGCACTTCACACACAATTTGGGTTTTTCATCGGGTGTTAAAGTGCAGCCCCTGCCCAATTTATATCCAAAGTTTAAAAAATTCACTTTTTGCATTGATTGGGGGGGGGGGCATCTTCAAACTTATAATAAACTTGGGTTTTTTGATGTAAACCACCCTGAGCCATTTTTGGAAGGGTGGCATATCAATCAATCAATCAATCAATCAATCAATCAATGATAAATAAAGCCTTACACAAAACTTGCAGTAAGGCCTGCTGTCTGGGAAAGCTTCTGGTTAGCTCTTGATAGTTTAATATGCTGTTTTTCTGCTGCTCAGACAAAAGAAGGGGAAAGGAACATTTTAATTCACCAAAAAATAACCCTGCTCACTACAGCCTTGCAGATGCACTGTGTGGGGAAGTAAAGTACTTCCTTTAACTGCCCTGAATCTCCTGTCAATTTTATTTTCTTTGCACAAACACACTCCTGTGATAGCAGTGAAGTGTAAAAGAGAGTGACACTTCCTATATGAAGAATGCACTTTGCATAAGGAAAAAAGATGCCAATGTTTTCCTGATTTAAAGTAATAATAGTATTGTCCTGTTTCCAACTATTGTACTCATCAAATAATACTTCCTGTTACTATATTCCCCAAACTATTCACTCTGACATATCAAACTATTTCATTTCCAGTTCTGCTGGAGCATTTCCAGATAGCAGGCTTTACCATGGGTTTACTGTGAAGCTGTACTGTGAGTTTGAATGTCCCCCAAAAAACCCAACACAAAAAGTGGATTTTTAAACCCCATAAGAACAGCCCTGCTTCATCAGGCCCAAGGCCCATCCAATCCAGCATCCTGTTTCGCACAGTGGCCCACCAGATGCCACTGGAAGCCACAGGCAGGAGTTGAGGGCATGCCCTCTCTCCTGCTGTTACTCCCCTGCTACTGGCACTCAGAGGCATCCTGCCTTTGAGACTGGAGGTGGCCCATAGCCCTCCGACTAGTAGCCGTTGATAGACCTCTCCTCCATGAAGTTATCCAAACCCTTCTTAAAGCCATCCAAGTCGTTGGCTGTCACCACATCTTGAGGCAGAGAATTCCACAAGTTGATTATGCGTTGTGTGAAAAAGTACTTCCATTTGTTGGTCCTAGATTTCCCGGCAATCAATTTCATGGGATGACCCCTGGTTCTAGTGTTATGTGAGAGTGAGAAGAATTTCTCTCTATCCACTTTCTCCACACTGTGTATGATTTTATAGACCTCTATCATGTCTCCCCACAGTCATCTTTTTTCTAAACTAAAAAGCCTCAGATGTCGTAGTCTTGCCTCATAAGAAAGGTGCTTTAGGCCCCTGATCATCTTGGTTGCCCTCTTCTGCACCTTTTCCAGTTCTACAATGTCCTTTTTTAGATGTGGTGACCAGAATTGTACGCAGTACTCCAAGTGTGGTCGCGCCATAGTTTTGTCTAAGGGCATTAAAATATTAACTGTTTTATTTTCAGTCCCCTTCCTAATGATCCCTAGCATGGAACTGGCACAGTTGCTGCACATTGAGTTGACACTGAGCTGTCCACCACGACCCCAAGATCCCTCTCCTGGTCAGTCACCAACAGCTCAAATCCCATCAGCGTATACTTGAAGTTGGGGTTTTTTGTCCCAATGTGCATCACCTTACACTTACCAACGCTGAACCACATTTGCCACTTTGTCGCCCACTCCCCCAGTTTGGAGAGATCTTTTTGGAGCTCCTCACAATCCGTTTTGGATTTCACTACCTGGAAGAGTTTGGTATCATCTGCAAATTTGGCCACCTCGCTGCTTACCCCTGCTTCTAGATCATTTATGAATAAATTAAAAAGCCCCAGTCCCAGTACAGATCCCTGGGGGACCCCACTTCTTACTTCTCTCCATTGTGAAAACACTCCATTTATACCTACCCTCTGTTTCCTGTCCTTCTACCAGTTAGCAATCCACACATGTACTTGTCCCCTTATCCCATGACCACTAAGTTACCTCAGGAGTCTTTGATAAGGAACTTTATCAAAAGCTTTTAGGAAGTCCAGGTATACTATGTCAACTGGATCACCTTGATCCACACTCTTGTTGACAATCTCAAAGAACTCCAAAAAGGTTAGTGAGGCAAGATTTACCTTTTGCAGAAGCCATGCGGTTCACTCACAGCAGGGCCTGTTCTTCTATGTGCTTTACAATTTTATCCTTGAGGATGCTTTCCATCAATGGAACGGACATTAAGCTAACCGGCCTGTAATTTCCCGGATCGCCCCTGGATCCCTTTTTGGAAATCGGTGTTACATTTGCTACTCTCCAGTCCTCTGGTACAGAGCCCGATTTCAGGGATAAGTTATATATTTTAGCAAGGAGGTTGGCAATTTGACATTTGAGTTCTTTGAGGACTCTTGGATGGATGCCATCCGGCCCTGGTGATTTGTTAGTTTTCAGTTTTTCCAGACAGTTTAGAACATCATCTCTTGTCACTTCTATCTGACTCAGTTCTTTAGCCTCCATCCCTGAAAAGCCTGGTTCAGAACTCCAGGCATAGATCAGGCTCTGCTCTAATGTGCAATAAAAAACCCCACCCCGAATCATGTGTGAAGCGCTCCCTGATAGCTCACAGGGACTTCAGAATAAATCTGGCTGATATGTGAACACACACTCTCCATTTTGGAGAAGAAGCAAGCTAAAAGCTCCATCCGGAAAAGCTCCTGATTGCCCTCACATATATGAATGCACTCCAGGTATTTCCCCTGTGTTTGTTTTGTTTTGGTTTGTTTGGATACCGCCCTTCCAAAAATGCTTCAGGGCAGTTTACATTAAAACACTAAAATCAATTAATTGTTAAAATTGAAAATGGTAAAAACAACATAAAACCATTATTAAAATAATTAAAACAGTTTTTAAAACCCTGGAAAATCAGGCCAAACCTTTATGGTTTAAAAACCCTGGAAGGCCAGGCCAAACAGATAGGTCTAAAGGCTCTCTGGAAGGCCAATAATGAACTCAGATTGCAGATTTCTGCCGAGAGTGCATTCTACAGCCCAGGAGCAGCAACAGAGAAGACCTGCCTCTGAGTCGCCACCAGATGAACCGGTGGCAACTGAAGACTCAGATGACCTTAATGTGCAGTGGGGATTGTACTGAAGAAGGTGCTCTCTAAGATAACTTGGACCTAAGCCATTCAGGCCTTTAAAGGTAACAACCAGCACTTTGTATTTTGCCCAGAAACATATCGGCAGCCAGTGCAGCTGTTTCAAAATGAGCATAAAATGGTCTCTCTGAGTTGCCCCAGAGACCAATCTGGCTGCCGCATTTTGAACTAACTGAAGTTTCTGAACTATGTACAAAGGAAGCCCCACGTAGAGCACATTGCACATCTTATCAAGCCTGGAGGTTACCAGCTGATGCACCACTATTTGGAGGTCATCCTCTCAAGGTATGGCTGTGGCTGTCGAATCAACCAAAGCTGATAGAAAGCACTCCTGGCCATAGCCTCCACCTGAGATACCAGGGTGAGGCCTGGGTCCAGGAGTACTCCCAAGCTGTGTACCTGCTTCTTCCGGGGGAGTGCAACTCCATCCAGTGCAGGGAGATCTAACTTATCCCTCAGATTCTGAGCCCCTACAATGAGCACCTCCATCTTGCTTGGATTAAGTTTCAATTTGTTATCCCTCATCCAGCCCATTACTGCCTGTAGGCAGGCATTTAGGGAATAAATACCATTTCCTGGTGATGAAGATGAAAAGGAGAAGTAGATTTGGGTGTCATCAGCATACTGATAACACCCAGCACCAAATCTCCTGATGACCTCACTCAACAGTTTCATGTAGAACCATACCTTATGAAATCTAGGCTTTATATTTGCTTGTTTCATGTCAACGTCAGCTACAAGATTGTTCACTTTTTATCACTGCTGCAGGCCTGATTTGACAACTGCTTATATAGTAGGGGTGTGCAATTTGGATTTTTGGTGTTTCGATTTGGATCTGTATCAAAACACCCCCGATTTGTTTTGGGGTCCAAATCTGACCCATCCAAATCACCCCATATTTGATTTGGACCTGAATTAATCCAACTCCAAATCTGAATTGATTTGGATCAAAAAATGGGTCCCAGTGCCAAAAGAGGGGTGGGGTGGTAGTGCCTAATGGGTGGAGGCTACCACCCAAATTGCAGAGGAATTGGGCAAAGGGCTGGTTTTTGGTGAATTTTTGAAGTTTTAGTGTCTTTGGGGCAGATTTGGGGCATAAAGTGGTATCTGGGGCAGAAGAGTGGGGTGGGTGGTAGTGCCTGATGGGTGGAGTCTACCACCCAAATTGCAGAGGGATTGGGCAAAGGGCTGATTTTTGGTGAATTGTTGAAATTCTGAGTGTAGGTTCTCTGGTAGCAAATGAGATTTTCAATACAAACCATGAATCAACTCTCATTTGCTATCAGAGAATCCACACTCAGAACACCTCAGAAACAACAGAACCCTGTACCCCATGGGGCTGGCACCCTCTGTTCACTACACCGCCACTCACTCTGGGCCACCCTAGCACTCCCCAATTGCAGTTATGGGGCTGCTGAAACCTACATGATTCCCTAAGAAGAAAAACCTTAAAGTTGCATAAACTTCAATAAATCACCAAAATCAGCACTCTGCCCAAATCCTATGAAAAAATTCTGGTAGCTTCCTTGCCCCCCTTGGGCACTACCACCAACCCCACACCGCTCTAGGCCACCCCTTTCCCACCTTTGTGAAGCGATACACCTCCATTATACCTTATGGGGAAAACCCTTAAGTATGCATAAACTTCAACAATTCACCAAAAATCAGCCCTTTGCCCAATCCCCCTGCAATTTGGGTGGTAGCCTCCAACCATTAGGCATTACCACCCCACCCCACTCTTATGCACCAGATACCACTTTATGCCCCAAATCTGCCCCAAAGACACTAAAACTTCAACAATTCACCAAAAATCAGCCCTTTGCCCAATTCCTCTGCAATTTGGGTGGTAGCCTCTACCCATTAGGCACTTAACTTAAACTGAGTAGTACACCACTGCCTTGTGGGTGGGAGTGGGGTGTAGTTGGCACATGTCAGTTGACAGTTGGCGCTGTCGAAAAGACAGTCAAAATGAATAGAAGAAATGAATGTGTGTAATGAATCCTCATAAGGATTCATTGAGTGAAAGTTATTATACACCAAATAATCAAAACACTTGAAAAATAGTGACCGCACATTTTGCTCCATAACTCCACTTCTATAAGGGCTAGAGCTTAGCTTTTTCCAAAAATAAAAGCTGGCAATCTGGGGGAATTAATAGGAGGGATCCAAAACTTGAATCGATTCGGATCGAATCAGGTGCAATTCGATTTGTACCCGAATCTAGCCAATGGACCACAGGGGTGATTTGTTTTGTCTCCAAATCACCCAAATCAACTAGATTCAGGTACAAATCGATTTGTACCCAAATCAATTTGCACATCCCTATTATATAGTGTGTAACTCCACTGATCACTCCAGGAATACTATGATTTGCAGCCAGGGTAAATGAGGTCAGGCCCTGCATCTTTGTAGCTTTATTTTCGATTTTCTTCCAACTGCAATTTGCTAGTCAGAATGTTGACATTCCTGCCAGATGGAAATATTCATTTGCACCAATAAGAAAAGAAGCTTACACCCAAGTTTCTTAGCTAGCAGATGTTGAAAACAGTATATGGGTCATTCCTTGGTCACCTTCTACCCACATATCCGTTTCCAATGTGCTTAGCAGTCTCTTTCAAAAGCAAACTACTTGTGGGAAATTCTACAGCCCTCTTCAGACATAATTAGGAAATGTTCTACCACGCCGACATGTTCATTTTCCTCACTGCTCATTCCCCCTCCCATCCCGCTTGTGCTTACAGCACCCAAGCCTCACACTCACTGCAGCCCCTCCATCACAGCCTTTGCTTCTTCAGACAAAGGCTGTAAACCTGATAGACCCACCTGGAGGCTTTACACACAGGGCTTTTATTTTGAATCCACTCCGGATTGGAGTGTGCCAGTCCGCATATAAGCTGGATTTACCCCAAAGTCCTTGCGGGCTATCAGGGACCAGGACAGACAGGACTTTCTTTTTCCCGAATGGAGGCTGCGAATTCTGGCTTAGCCCGAAATATGCCCAGCTTTACAAAAATCCTCTAGTTTCAGTGGCTTTTGGCGGGTGGGGGGAGCTCTTGTTATGCTCCGCAGTTTTCTCTGTTATGTGTGGAGTGGTCATGCCAGTAAATTGGTGTTTTTCAAAACTCAATAAAGGGGAGTTTGACAGCTGTTTTATGTATGGTCTGATCTAAGTGATTTGCAGTTGCAAGCACTGGAGCTGGGGAGTGTTGTTGCATATTGGTGGTTCTCTGTTGAGGGAGGGGGAGAGGAAAATTTTTGGTAGAGGGGGAAGGAGAAATTCCTGAGTTAAACACAAGCACAAACTGCAAAATGTGTGTCTTCCCGTGTTTTACATAGGCTTTAAATATGCAGAAGGGATGTAACCTGAGCCCTTTTTTTGTCTAAGCTGATTCCATTAGGTGGGGGGGGGGCATGATGTGATGAAGGCAGTCACTCAAAAAGGCAAGGGTTAAGCATCCTCTGGAAGTCATTCACACATGACTTTATGCTTTGGGGTATCCGAGGAGCAAATGTACTTTGCAGCTGGTTTGAGGCAGTTTAATTTGGGGGATTAGATGGACACATAGCCCTGGGCTCCTCCCTGCACTCCCTGCGATCTTTCTCTTTTGTGTATTCCCACTGCTTGCTGTGTTTTTTTCCTCCAACCAATCACATACCAGAGGAGGAGGCAGGAGACCTTTCCCTCCTCCTTTTGAGGGAGGTCAGTTTGACAGTCAGTGTATGCTTGGAACAGCATACAGTAGCAGCAGCAGCAATGCTTGCTGGGTTTTGCAGCTGGGGGAACTGAGACTGCATTGGAAGGGAAATGTGAAAAGGCCTAGACTCCGGGTCAGCAGGGGCCAGATCCCTCCTGCAAGCATTTGAGGAGTCCCCCCTAATGTTACTGGACTCTCCTCCCCCCCACCTCCGCCAAACCTAATCACTACATCTTCTATCCGTAAACTATCTTTCTCACACACACCCCAAGTGTATTTCAGTTTCAGTGAGGAGTTGCTCCTCAAGTTCTCCCCTGCAGGCTAGCACATCCATGCAAAGGCTTCCCAAATGACCCGTTGGTTTCTCAGGGCTGTGGACCCACCTGGAAGCCAGGAGAAGGGAAGGGAAGGGCCGGCCAGGCAACTCGCCAAGATAGTTTGGCTCAGTCTATTGCTTTCCTAAGGCCAGGCAGGTGGGGGTGGGAGTGAGGAGAAAGTCAACGGCAGGCATAGAGAAGGGGACAGGAGGTGGTGAGACAAAGGGCAGCCGAGCAGCTCCCAGTCCCTTACCAGCCTGGAACCCTGCAAGTCAGCTGAAGGGGGCTGAGCAATGTTTCCCATGGCAGCAACATGTGGAGAGGCGGCAACGGTGGCGATGTGGGAGTGTTCCAAGGACTGAGAGATGAGAGAACTTGGCTCTGGGCAAATGATCTGAAGTTGCTTCCAAGCGCCTCCCCCCCCCCGCCCCATCAGCCACGCCCATCCCATGGAAGAAGCCTGGCCGGGAGCAGCTCCAGCCCACCCACCCCTACCAGTGGCCCATACACGCCCCCACTGGAGTTAGCGGGAGTGTTTGCTGCGTGGGGCGAGGGTCCAGGTTTGTCACTTTTTCATCCACTTGCTCCGCGCCTCGCTTTCCCATTTGAAGTGACGCTTGAGTGCCAGCAGCCCGAGAGCCGTCAACCTGTGAAGCCGGACTAGTTGGATTTCTAGGGACTGAGGCTGCAGTCCTGGGCACACTGAGGAAGCATGGGCAGGATTGCACTGCACACATAGCAGGGCAAAGGCCGACCAGAAGACTTAGGTGACAGGGTGGACCCCAAAGGGTCAGGAGCCTCCTTTGGGTCAGATGGCATTGGGTTTGAAAAACTCCCAATTAGTGGCAATGGCCACTCCACATATCAATGGAGAAGTCCAGAAAGCTCGGTTAAAAAAAAAAAAAAAGCTGCCGCAAATGGAGGATTTTTTTACCCTGGACATAATTACGGCCAAGCTAGAACATGCAGTAATTCTTAACAGTAATTCAGGGAAAAGCAGAGTTGAGTGTGTACTGGTCCCTGATACTCACAGGGACTTTAGGTTGAAACATGCTGATATGTGGACTCACAGCCTCCATTCTGGAGGGGATGTGAGCTAAACGCCATGTGTGTAAAAGCCCCTGCTGTTTGATCCAGCTGTTTGGTAACTTGTCGTGCTGGTCTTCCGCTCTTAGCTGTCAAACTATTTTTTAAAAGCTCTCTTGCCTCTTCCTTTGTGGTTTGATTTGTGAGTGGTTGGAGGAAAAATCCAGAGCAGGTATGTGGGAACGCACAGGACGCACAGGAAGTGCATGGAGGAGCCGACAGTTACGTGAACTGTCAATTTAATCCCCCAAATTAAACATCTTATGAATCTACTGTGAAGCAGATTTGCTCTTCAGATACCCCGAGGCATGAAGCCATGTGTGAATAACTCCCTGGCAGGGGAGAGTGATTGACCTGCTAGGTGGAACTTCTGCCTCTTTTTCAGAGGGTGAGGCTTATGTTTCAGCTTACTTATTTAAAAAGTATTTTTACTTCTTCAGTTGAAAAGGATCCCAAAGCAGCTGACATAAAGGAAATTAAAACAGAAAATCATGTTGCTAATAGCAAAAATAGGAGGGAGGGGTTTTGCTTTCCCTATAATCAAATGTGTTTTTGTTGCTGTGAACATTTCTGTTGCATTGGGTAGGTTGAAAGCGGCTCTGGGGTTCGACTCTGCCTGTAATCCATGAACTCTACACATAGACTTTATAGCAATTTAAAAATTAAAGAAGGAGAGCATCCGTATTCACACGTTATGTCCTGTGCATGCATAATCTATGTATGGTGTATGCACATACACACACTTATTCAGAAATGCTCAAAAACATGCTGCATTTGAAGGGTCCTCTGCCCAGCTTAACTGCTGAAATGATTGCTGCAGAAATGGGGATGTCTCCTAAATGTCACATAGTATTTTTAGTAGTAATACTCCATTAAGTAGTTCACCATTAGGCAGTGTTGCAATTGTGTGTGTGTGCGTGTGTGTGTGTGTGTAATAGTAGTAGTAGTAGTAGTAGTAGTAGGTTTTGTTCAGTAGTCCAAAAACCTTCAGTTTAAGATGAGAGCTAAGATGCTTTACTTTTTTTACTTTTGCTCTAAAAAGCATGGAAATTCCAAGTTAAGGTGCCCATCTTAATTTCCACACCATATAAGCTGTAAAGACTTTGTACAGTCTGCTATATTATGCTGGCTTTAGAAATGAGGTTCCATGCACTCACACTTTGCCTTGGTCTTTCATCTGGACAGTGGGCTAGGGAGGGATGCATCCAGGCAGACTATCAACAGGTTCAGCTTCCCCAGTCACTTCCTAGAGATGCTCATGATTGGAAATTGGAGATGGCTATTAGGTCTAGAGGAGGCCACACATCTGCTTCCAAGCATGGGAGCACATGGGACAGCACACAAATCTTTGGAACTGTAGTAGGAGATAATTCAGGTTAGCTACAGAAGTAATTGTACCACATTGCTGAACTGTCCTTACTTTGCTATAGGATCAGGAGAAGAGGAGTCACTGGAGGACTGGGGGCTGCTATTGGGGTGGAGGAGACCACAGATCACCTCAGAGCATGGGACCACTGGGGACAGCACTGAAGCATTTATAACCACCACCACCACCACCACCAAATATTTATATGCCGCTTTTCAACAAAAAAGTTTCCAAAGAGGTTTACATAGAGAAATAATAAACAAACAAACAAACAAACAAATAAATAAATAAATAAATAAGATGGATCCCTGTCCCCGAAGGGCTCAGAATCTAAATATATATATAAGATAGACACCAGCAACAGTCACTGGAGGTACTGTGCTAGGGGTGGATAGGGCCAGATACTCTCCCCCTGCGAAATAAAGGGAATCACCACATTTAAAAGGTGCCTATTTGCCCAGTTAGCAGGGGGAAGACAATACATTTTAGTTGCAGAAATAATTGTACTGCATTCCCCCTGTTTTTGTTCAGAAAGAATATGGGAAGAACAAAATTAATTGGGTTCACCAGATATTGCTAATGGATTTGCCTAGTCCTAGCTCTACCCACAATTAGTTCAGGTACTAGCTCCACCCTCAGTTATTGAAGCCACTAGCTCCACACTCTAGTTTCACCCACAATTAAATCTGCCTCATATCCTTGGCTTTGCCCATTACCTGCCCTGCCTCATTCCCCCCCACTCTCCCACCCCAGGCGCCAGCAGCCACCATTGCTTTGATGGTTTCTTCTCCTGCTCACAGGGCAGATGGGGGTTCTACTAGCCTGTGAGGGCGGAGGGGTCCAGTTCCAGCTGCCAAAGCAGCAGTAAATGGAGATGGCAGTGGTAACACTTTGCCTTGCTTGCCTCTACTTCTCTTCCTCCTCTATGCCATGATCCCCACCACCCATTAAGATCATCCGGAGAGTTTTGTTTACAGTTGCCACTGGCCTGTCTGGTGGCTATTCAGGGACGGGCCTTCTCCGCTGCTGCCCTTTGGAATATGCTTTGGAATGCGCTCCCTGTTGAAATAAGACCCTCCCCATCTCTGACAATTTTTAAAAGCTCAGTCAAGACACATCTGTTCACCCAGGCTTTTAATTAGATTACAGTTTTAATAGTTAACACTTTTAACACGTCTTAACTTTTAGGTTGTTTTAATGTTTTAATTTTGTTTTTATTGTAAACTGCCCAGAGACTTGCATTTTCGGCAGTATAGACATTTGTTGAATGAATGAATCAATCAATCAATCAATCAATTAATGAGGCAAGGGCCAGTCTTACCATGCAGCAGGGTGAGGAGAGTCATTTCAGGCAGTGTACTGAGAGCAGTATATTTGGAGCCATCTCCTATACTTAGCTCTACTGTGTCCAGGAACACCACAGAGTTGTTGGCACCACTCTAGCCAGTTCAGCTCTATGAGTGGCAGTAGTCTAGCTCAGCTGTGTGGGTGGTAAGCCTCTCCTTGTCTCCTTTTCTGTTTTCTCTCCCTCCTCCATGGCTGCTATCTCTTTCAGGTGCAACAGCATTCTCATTCACCAATAGTCTAACAATAAAGAGAAAAAGCAGCGCAGCAAAAACAGCCGGATAAGGGGATAGGAGATGAGTGTGCATGTATGAGGATAATGGAGGTGGCCTTTGGCTCTCTGCTTCAGATACCAAAGTATCTTGGGTCAGCCCTGCACAGGACAGTTGGTCAGAACAACAAGCTGGCTAAGACACAGCAGCAACTGGAGAGGCACTTCACTTCAGCTTGCTGATTTCTTCTTGCTTTCTTATGCTGTCTAAAATCACGTTTATTCATTCTTACAATAATTTAAGTTCTATAGATCTTTTTTGTGGGGGGCGGGGAGAACAAGCAATAGGCAGGTTAGCCCAAGCAGAATCTCGGTTAGGAATAAGATGATTGCATCATACATGCCAGTATATCATGCATGCCAGCATATATACCTATGTTGGCTTTTCATGTTTGGCTTGGGATTGCATGGCCTTCATGGTACCCATCATTGATCCCACATAACAACTGGCCCAACTTATATTGCAGGACATATTTTTGAAAATATTCTGAAGACTTATTTATTAGTTTACTTATTTCATCTATATATCTCCCATCCTAAAACAGCTCAGGGAGGTTCACAATTAAAAAAACACCATTTAAAATATTAATATAAAACGTAAAATAAAACCAGTTAAAATAATAAGATAAAACTCATTTAGAAACCATTAAACTCACTTAAATATTATTAGACTAGCTGGGTGGGGTGCAGAGCATCTGCGTCTCTAGTTGCCGCAGCCATTCTCTATCCCCTGCCCCCGCTTATTTTCGTAGTCCAGCTAACCATCTGGCCACCGACCCTCCCACCGGCTGCCTTGGCCCGCCAACCCACCACCTCCACCGGCTGGCTGGCCTGGCAGCACCCACCCACTCCTGCCAGTGGCTGCGTCTTCTTGCCCACCTGGCTATGTTTCCTTTTGCTGTCTGGCCAGCTTCCTCCCGCTGGCTGGCTGCACTCCCCCCAGCCGGCCGGCCTGCTGCTTCCTCTCGCCGGTCGGCCACGCTTGCTCTCACCGATCAGCTGGCGGGCCCATCACCTCCTCCGGCCCGCTGGCTCCCTCCTGTCAGCCACTGGCCACACTTTCTCTCGCTGGCTGGCTGGTGGGCCCGCCACCTCCTCCGGTATGCCTCCAGTCACCATCACTGTTTTCTCCCCCATTCCTATCACTAACCCCCCAGCAGCTGCCTGCAAACTCTCACGAGAGCTGCCATGCATGGGATTAGCCACGGGTACGTCTAGGGTAATTATATATAAAGATGCCAGGCAGAAAAAATGAGTCTTTATGGCTTTCTTGAAGGCCTTCAGAGAAGATAAACCTCTTATATCCATGGGGTCCATGTTTTTACAACCCTGGAGTGACAACTGAGACAGCCCGATTCAAGTTGCTACCAGTTGAACTGGTGGCACCATAAGACGGACCTCTCCAGATTATTTTAATTAGTAGTTGCAGAGAAAGGAGCTTTCTCAGGTAACCCAAGCCTAAGTCATTTAGGGCTTTAAAGGTGAAAGCCAGAAGGAATTTGCCCAAAAACATACCAGCAGTCAGTGAAACTATTTAAGAACAGGGATGATGTGGTCTCTCCAAGTTACTCCAGACACTGGCGGATTAACAGAGAGACAGTAGAGGCGACTGCCTTTGGTGGCAAAATCCCCCCAGTGGCAATTTTTGTTCATTGAAAAAAACTTTTTAAAATGTTTAAAACTGCCACCACACAGGAGAGCAGTGGCAACAGCTCCCTCACACCCACCAGCCTGCCCCCCCACATTATGATGGCAGCTGGTTGGGGCAAGACAAATTTGCAGGCACGCAGCACTGAGAGAGCAGTGATATCCCTCCTAACTCAAGCCCACCCACCTCCCAAATGACTGCGATCATCCGGTTTCTGGCCAAGTGAGCAGAAAGGCCTGAATCTGGGTGATTGCAGTCATTTGGGAGATGGGTGGGCTTGGGTTAGGAGGGGTATTGCTGCTCCCTCCATGCTGCACGCCTGCAAATCTGTCTTGCCCACCCGCGACCCACCACCATAATAATTTGGGAGGCGGGCTGGTGGGTGCGAGGGAGCTCTCACCACTGCGCTCCTGTACAGCAGCTTTTTTAAACATTAAAAAATGTGATTTAAAATCCCCCCTCCTTCCTCCCTTGCCACTGGGGCAGCAAATCTTTGGCTGCCTACAGGTGGCAAAGAGCTTAATCCACCCCTGACTCCAGAGACCATTCTGGCTGCCACCCCGTTTTAGACTAACTGAAGGTTTCAGACTACATCAGCAGGCCTATACAGAGTGCATTGCAGTAGTCCAGTCTGGAGGTTACCAACTGATGCACCACTGTTTTGAGGTCATTCTCCTCAAGGAACGGGCAGAGCAGTCGTATCAGCTGAAGTTGATAAAAAGTGCTCCTGGCCATAGCTTGAAACTGAGACACCAGGGTGAGACCAAGATCTAATATCCACTCCCAAACTACGTATCTGTTCTTTCCAGGGGGAGTGTAACCTCACCCAGAATGGGAGATCCTATCCCATCCTCCTGATTACAAACTCTCACAATGAACAGCTCCATTTAGCTTAGATTCAGTTTCAATTTATTATCCCTCATCCAGCCCATTAGTGCCTGAAGACAGGCATTTGTGGAAATAATGTCATTTCCTGACGATGATGACGATGACGATTAATGATGATATGGAGAAATAGATTTGGGTATCATCAGCATACTGATAGCACCCAGCACCAAATCTCCTGATGACCTTATCCAGTGGTTTTATTTATATGTTAAAAAGCAATGATGATGGAATAGAGTCCTGATGAACTCCATATAACAGCTCCCATTTTGTCACCAACCACCACCATCTGAAATCTACCCAGGAGTTAGGAGTGGAACCACTGCAAGGCAGTGCCTCCTATCCCCAAATCCCTCAGGAAATTCAGAAGGATATCATGGTCGGTACTATTGAAAATCACCAAGAGATCCAAAAGAATCAACAGAGTCTCACTCCCTCTGTCAATTCCCTGGCAATGGTCCTCTATCAGGCTGACCAAAGTCATCTCAACCCAATAACCTGCCCTGAAGTCAATATGAAATGGGTCTAGATAATCTGTTTCCTCCAAGACCACTTGAAGCTAGTTGGCCACCACCCTGTTGATCATCTTAGTCAATCACAGGAGGTTGGAGACCAGCCTATAATTATCCATCACCAAGAGATCTAGGGCAGACCTCTTAAGAAGAGGTCTAACCATTTCCTCCTTATAATAACCGTTATTATAATAACCAATAACTGTATGATAACCTTATAATAACAAATAACCATTAATGGGAGTGTTGAATGATGCCATTTTTATGGTCAGAACATATTTCTGAAGGCACAGATCACAGCTAACCTGTACCCTCATTGGAATTACCGACCAGTTCGGATAATCTGCCCAGGAAACTCATTTAAATTATTGGATTTCAGAATGTTCAGAGGGAGCAATATTTTCCCATTGACACCAACAGCTGTTCTGTCAATGACTGTGTTGATCATAAAGATGGCAGGTTGTTGACTAAGGCAATCCGGCAGTCCTAGTCATAAAATGAATTAGGATCCAAGGGAAGTATCCCTGTACTCAGGATCTCTGTACTCATGTATTATTGTACTTATATCCTCTTAAATTCCAGTTGCTATAAATGAAACTATTTGAGTGTTTCTCAAGTAAGGGGAAAGTGGCAGGGATTCAAACAGATGAGTTGTGTGTATAAGCCACAATAAAATAAAAACCTTTTGGAGGTTCACAAATGAAGTGTTATGCTAAAAAGAACCCCAAATCGAAACTAACAATCACTATATATAACCATTTAATCCCACAATTTAATCAGCAGTAGATATTAAATAATGTCATTTCATCAATAGCAAGATACTGATCCCAATTGCCAAAAATAAATCTAATAAACACACACTAAAAACACATATAAAAGTCATATATAATAAACAAAGTCTCATTAAAAGTCCAGAAATGCCATTTGAAGGTGTTTCTTGATTTATATAGTCAGAATCTATACATGGATATAGTAGGCAATAAGGAGGCAACAAAAATTGTTAACCTTAAGTCTCTTCAGAATGAGTACATTGAATGTGAGAGAGGATTATGATTAACAACTGTGAAGATCATCCTAACTGAACATACTTGTGAGAAACCTATTTAAAAGTTGAGAAACAGCAGCATTATCAAGATAAAGGCTGTGGATGTCTCTGTTTTGTGATGCAGGAGCATGCAACAGATGATCAGCACACAGAATGATATGGGGGGGGGGGGAACTACATGCACATGGTATGGGTCCATGAATGGAGAAATAATATTTGTATGAAAATTAGCTAGTTTTAGACATAATTGATAGATGATAGATAATCCTAGTGACTATCAACTTCAATGTACTACATTAAGGATATAGCTATATAGCCATCTCCAGTAGGAACATTCATGGATCATATTGAGAACCATACCATGGTGAAAGCATGTTTTTGAAAGCAACTCTTTTATTGTGCAGATTGCATGAAAGGATTCTCTATATTATACCATTGAAGAAGGTAAAGGTACTGAAATGTGTCTGGTGTAGCTCCAAGAAGCATCAAATACATTTTCATCATAGAAGTTATTATCTTCACATGGATTGTGCCTGTAATCATAAAAGAACATTGAACACATTTTTCAACACCTGGTGGCATTGCATAGTGGAAACTTGGGACAGATACATGGAACCGGAGTAAGGTCCATGTATAGGCTCTGATGATATAAATCAAGATAAATCTTAAAATGGTATTTCTGGATTCTTAGTGAGACTTTGTTTATATGTTTCTATATGACTTTTATATGTGTTTTAAATGTGTGTTTATTAGATAGTTTTTTAGCAATTGGGATCAGTATCTTGATATTAATGGAATGACATTATTTAATATCTACATCTCTCAGTGTCGGTGATAACCAGGCATAGCTGTGAGTCATCAACCTTCTCTTCCTCTCTCCTCCCCCATTTAATTAGATTGGGGGGAAAGCCTTGGATATAAGTGTGGATTTTAAACCGTATGTACGTTGAAATGACGTATGCATGTTGAAATGTCTGTTCTCTGTTGCAATGCCCTCTTTTTACCTTTTAATTTACGCAATAAAAAAGGTCTGGAGAGAAGTATCTACAGCTGATTAAATTGTGGGATCACATGATCCAATCTGTTCATATATACTGATTGTT